>NC_051158.1:62226159-62273177 GCF_013339745.2 Dermacentor silvarum | reverse complement strand
GGAGCGAGAGGCTGGAGCAGCGAAGCAAACGGCGGCAGGCCGAGCGCCAGTCGACCTACCCTGATGTCATCGCCAAGCGCCTGGCACGAGCGAACAAGTCCGGCAAAACACGCGGGATTCGCGTGCGCAGGAGACTCCTCAACAGGGTTGCCAGTTCCGCTATACAATAAACGAATTGGGCTTCTTTTTTCACCGAGTCACTTCTAGATTTTTACAGTCTCTTGTCGCGTTTTAGGGGACTTGTTCGCGTTTTCCCCGTAAATATTGTTATTTTAGTGCCCGTCATGCGCGTTTGTCGTTAAAATACGTGATCGTAGCAGTAGTCACAAAGTACGAAACTATCCCTATTCATTCATCAATGTTTTGACGCCTTGTCAACAATCGCGGTCGTCGTATAGTATGTTGCCAGTGTTCCTTGTTCAATGTGTTTCGAAGTGGTCGAAGTAGGGCAAAATATATTGCATAAAGAGTGGAAAAGGAAACGCAGCTCTAGGAATGGTCACGCCCAGTGAACGGAGACGAAAAAAAGCAGCATGCAAGTATTGCAAGTGTAAGATTCTTGTACTGGTAAACGTACAATGACCAGGGTGCAGACTACCCTGGGGACTACTTTAAAAAGTAGATGAGTGATTTCGTTCATTCTTGTTCATATTTTCCTTCTGCAAAAAATAAAGCTATTTCTTTACCTTGCTGTTGCATTTGTGCGATTTTTTCATGCTATAATTAAACTATTTTAAAGAATGAGAAAATTCGTTCAACTTCCCCTTTTTTGAACTTCTTTTGGTATGATTTTAGCTAGTTTGCTAGGCGGCATCTGGCAACTCTGCTCCCGATTAACGTGCAAGGCAGCTTGCGACAATGCGGGTGGATCAGGCAAGGCGGCATAGCTGGGAAATCCTGAACAGCGTGAAGCCCATTTGGAAAACCATCGCAGCTGTCTTGCGCGAAGCCCGGAAGCGCGAGACCGAGCAGTATGCCCGGCTGCACGCGGGCGCCATCAGTATCTTTAAGAGGGATTTCATCGATAAACCGTTTGGGTACGTGCGCCCTGTGTGTGATTGTCTTTGGCATATGCGAGACATCACAGTCAATGTCAATCTCATCGGCATAGCACCCATACCCTTGCGCTAACCCGCGTTGGCGTAGTGAAATGTCACTGTAATATTTTACTGTACATTTCGTGGTTAGCAAAAAAACTTGAGGAACCTCTTCACTCTGTGAAGGTGGATGACAAGCAAAGCTGTAGCACATCCCATAGGGTTAGACAAGGGTACATGCATTTATTTTCATTATTTGGTAATGGTGACGATAGCTTTTTGATTACTGTGATATACATTGATTGGTTCACTTCGAGACTTAGACAAGATCATGACCAAAGTTAAATCTTTACACGGCGGTTGTTGAGTAGTTGAGTGACTTGGATTGGCGTGGAACTTCGAACTCACAAGCTGAGTGTACCGCTTCTTGTCTGGTTTGGGAGTGTCCACATTGAAGTCTCCATCGATGATCACAGGGGTAGTCTCACCATGACTAACCCATGCAAATTGCGTGTTCACATACTACTAGACATCACACTTCGGTATGCAAGGATACACAGTGGTTATACCAATTCCCTCTTTCGATTGTATGGCACCGAAATTCCCACAGTCGGTGGCATTATCCTCTTGCGAGTCAAGGGAGTATGCTTGTACATACATTTTGTCCTTTGCATATTATTTATTTATTTATTTGTTTGTTTGTTTGTTTATTTGTTTGTTTATGTACCTCAGTATACCCCTGTTCCGGGCTTTTACATAGGGAATGGTCAAGCATACATAAAAAGAAGTCAACAACAGCAAATAAACGCTAGCTACAAGTATGCAAAATAACAATAAATAACAAATACAATCAAGTAGTATGGAAAGGACTCCTGCTCGCGAGTCCATGTGCTGTTCAAAAACGCTTGCAGAGTACCTGCCAAGAGGAAACAATGCAGCTTGGTTTATTTATTTCATATATTATAATCTATTTCTTTATTATTATTAGCGGCGGAGTGCTTGAAGCCTGCTCCACCTCTGCCTACGTTTGGTATCGCACCTCTGCCTACGTCGGGTATTGCACCATCTCCGGGATCGGCTCTCAGTTATGCCCACGCACACGAAAAATGCACTAAGGGGGGGGGGGGGGGGGTACAGGTATGCAGCTTCGCTGTAACACCACCTGTGGTACTCCGCGGAGACTAGTTTGAGCTCCTCGATGACGGCTGATTTCAGCATGCTCAGGTGTGAAAAATCGTTGACAGATAGGTCACCCATTCCGCAACCACCGGGAATACAATTTGCCCCCACTGTTTCTTTGGAACCTCGTAAAATTCGAGGGAACTATCGCCTGGCTCGATCTGTACTGCTACTTCACCGTTCTATTAAATTTTCTTGAATGCTCCCGCAAATAGCTTTGTATATTGCCTCAGGCTCATCTGACCGCTCCCATGTGTCGTCTCGCCAATATCAGTTCGTGCTCACGTGGCACTGTCGTAGTGACGCGGGCGATTTCAAACTGCATTTTCAAGGCACGATAATCTTCAGTAGCTATTTGGAGTTAATTGTATTTGTCCACTTGGGACATTCTTTCCTTGCCTCCTTTGGCCCCTTGCTTTCCTCCACGTCAACATCGGGGAGGGGGGTGTCCGAGAACGAGCAGTCATCGTCGCGGCTACTTTTCGCCCTCTTGTCTGCCATGCCGGTCCCAGCTTTATCTGGGTTGAAGTGCCCAAACCTAGTTCTCATCTAGCGCGGCCTGCTGAATTTACACTGTGCGCACCTGTATCGAGAACAGGGAATCCACTCGAAGATTCGTCATATTCGTATGATCAGGTGGCGGCGTCCGAAAGGGCCCCAGACACTTCAGGGCCGCTTTCCAGCTTCTTTGACGAACCAGAAAAGCCAGACCGGTGCGCTGATTCCGTGTATGCGCGTTTTCTGCGTAAGTGTAAATGGCTAAGCGCACTGACTGCCGTCGAGGGGTTGCGTGAAGCCACGAAGGAAGCAGAGGAGGAAGGCGACTGTACGTGGAGAAGACAATAGTGCGCAGGGGAAAGTAAGAAGGAGCGCGATGAGCGTGCTGCAAGAACACGCAACCTACAGGAAAGTCTAGGTGGTCTTGAGCGAAGCGGGGAAGGAGAAAAGAGGCAAACCTTCGCAGAGGAGGAGGGTAGGTGGAGGCGCGCTGGGTGGACCTCCTCTGGCAGTGGCTACGGGTTCTGTGCGCTCAACGGCCGTACGGGTTTCGTCTCGTCATCGCGCCGCATGCTGTATGTGCGAGTGAAAGCGTGCGACGATGAGCCGACTATGGCGGCTCAATCTCGCGTGCGCGAGGGAAGAAAGCATAGAGGAAGCGCGCCGTCATCCCACCGGAGGGGGATTACTTCGGCGGCTGCTGCTTATCTATTCCCTATCGCTATTTTGAAAGCGATCTGTGATGCGCACAGTCTAGGCGTCGAGACGCACCTAGGGCCTAAACTTCATGTGCGCTATAGCACCCATACGTTTGCGCGTCACCAGCGTTCACGATGTCAAACGCTACTGTAACGTTTTTCTTCTCGGAGCCATTTCACCACTCTTGCTACTCGCGGGGGCTTCTCATGTTTTGCCACGCAGAGCTCTACCACTCTACGCGCAACTGCGCTTTGCGCTTCTGGAGTGCAGCTTATTGTGCCTTCTCCGTCGTTTGTGGCGTCATAGTCATTGCTCCTCTGTGCGGCTCTAGAAGCAATGCCTTGTGGTGGATAGACGAAGTCTGTGTGAATGTGGCAGTATATATCCACACAGATTGGTTCCGACCGCTGCTGATCACTGCAGGTGGCAGATGTTCTTCGCCACCAGAGATAACGGGGCGGTTCGTTGGTAAAATGAATATTGTTGCAAGATCGCACACAACCATCAACACATGAGAGCCAAATGTGCAGTTCTTTTGTAGAGGCCTGCTTGCTCCGGCGACACTTCGCCTGGGTTCTGCAGCCACCACCAGTGAAATACTCTATCATCGATATTCAATCTCCACGCTAGACTTCCCGTGCACTCGCCTTTGCGTCCCCTCTTCCTCTCTCGGTCAGTCTAACCGTGAATACGGCGAATTAGTTTGGCGGCGGCTCCCATTAGTGAACCCTTGTGAGCCGGGCGCCTCAAGGACGTTGGCCTTTCGAGGCACATTTCAGCATCTTTATTTTAAATTGAGTGTGCAGACTGCGCAAGTATGCGCACACTTTTCATTATAAATAAGCAATCATACCTATAACATGCAGTTTCGAGGCATGTTAACAAGAGATTTACTCGATGTCATTAGCCTTTCTACTGCACAGTTGACACTGCCAATTTATTCTGTATTATTAAGGCGAAAGCCTTAGATGGCTCATGGGACGAAAAATCCGATGTCCGACATTAAGCTGTCATAGGATTATGGCACCAAATTCCTACCGTCAAAATTCAGAGGGAGTCGAACCCTCGATGTTTGGTGGTAGTGGAACCTACTATCTGTGTTGGTAATTGAGGGGAATTTATTTAGGACCCACAATCTTTGGTTGGAGTCGAACCTTCGACCTTTGGTGGGAGTGGAAACCACAATCTTTGATGACAAGTTTTTGATATCACTACGTCAACGTTATGCGTGTCGCCCTTTTAGGGGCGAAGCACCTTAGGGCCGAGCCTTGTCCCTCCCTCGTCGTCCGTAGCTCTGGTTTGCATGGAGTCCGCTAGGGGCGCTGCGGTGCAGAAGGGCTATATATAAGCGCTCGTTCCCTACGCGCGCTCGCTTTCTCTCTTCAGCCATGGATGATAACAGTCGCTTCTGATAACGGCGCGCCCGCTATGGATGAAAAGGCGAGAGTGGCGGCTCAACTGCAAGCGGAGTCGAGGGCTCGCAAAGCTGCTGCAGCACAGCAACGCAGACAACAAGCGGACCCGGAGTCTAGGGCGCGGGAAGCTGCAGCAAAACGGCAACGCCGGCAAGCAGACGCGGAGCTGTGGGCTCCCGAAGCTGCAGCCGCATGGCAACGGCAACGCCGCAGCAGCAGCCCGGCAACGCCGGCATGCGGACCCGGAGCCGAGGGCTCGCAAAGCTGCAGCAGTACGGCAACGCCGGCAAGCGGACCCGGAGCTGAGGGTTCGCGAAGCTCGCGCTTGAACCGAGCGCCACCGAGCTCAGGTAGAGAACGCTTCCGGCATTTTGCCGCCGCTTCCCGCGCTCTCGCCGCCTCTGGGTCCACTTGCCGGCGTCGCTGTGCTGCTGCACTGATCACAAGGCAGTCTCAATGAAGCGAAAACGAAGTCCGCACCTCAATTTCATATACGACCAATAAAACAACATTGTATATACTGTACACATGTGTTGTCACTCATTTGCATGTTCGAGTGGTCAACGTACACTTCGCCTAGAAATGGTGTCGAAGGGACGCTACGCGTTAAAAACAAGCCGAGTAAAGCAAAGAATACACATTGCATTGATTCACGGTTACCCGAATGATCCCCCGATGCTTCGCCCACTCATCATCATTCACTTCGTGGATATGCGCCACCTAGGTGGCGTTGGTAGTGCTTCTTGATGCCAGCGTCCCTTCGAATGCTGGCATCGAGGCGTCGTAGTACTGAGACCACCGAAGCGTTCACTGTCGGTGCGCGTTAAGGCGGAATACATGGAGCGAACGGCACCGCGTCCGGCGTCCGACGCTTCGTAAACGTGGGCCGATCTGCCTGTCCAGGCGATGTGCAAAATCAGGGTCCAAGTTCAATGCGTTGGTGTTGCATGTCTCTGCACCGATTGAGTAGTTCCCTCTCAGCCGTGGGCGCCGATGCCTGATGGTGCTGTCGTCAGTGACTTCCCCGATAGATGGCAGATATTTCTTTCGCTAAGGGTCCAAGCTCAATGGCACATACCGAGCCGGACATTTGCTTCCAACTAAGAAACAAGGACACGCCAAATTCAGTTCGAAGCGGGCGGCCGGGACCGCCGCCAACACGGCGGCCAACGCGCGGCGGCGTTCGCCGCATGTATTGCACACCATCCTGCGTCGAAAGAAAGAGAGGAAGCAAGGAAGACACCAAGAAATCGAGAAAAAAAAGAAATAATCCTGTGCGGCGCACACCCGCATTGAATATGCTACACGAGTGATCACGGGTCACGCGACACGTGCAGCGACATGGAAGGAAAACGGGTTGGCGCGCGCTCCTCCGGGCTTCCCTCGCCTCAGATCAATTTCGGCGAAACAGATGGGAAGGCCACGCGTGGTGCGTTCTGCAAAGGACCAAGCTGCGCTTCATGAACGCCGGTGTGTACTCTCTCGGGAAAGGGCTCGTCATCGACGTGCCAATTCAAGCGCCTGGGCTTCCTTAGCCGAGGCTTGCTGTCAGCGAAGAGCCGACGATCCCGTGGGGACGCTTCCGAAGCCGGGGTCCGCCGTCAGTAACGATCAGAGAATCCCGAGGCAACGGCTTCCGAACGTTACCCTGACGAAGGTCAGATAAACACACGACAAGCTTCGCTTACCCCCATTTTCTTGACAGGGGAGGGCTGGTGATTTTTAAAGACGATAGTCTTTCCTGGGCTAACTAAACGCAAAAAACTTTGTCTGTCTGCCTGTCTGTGTGTCACTCGCTTCAACCGCCCGGCCAAAACGAACCAAGCTACTAGTACTGGTGGCACGGGGTCATACACGTCAGCATTATACAGCTCAAAGAAAACCTCAGGTCTATTTGAGGCAAAATATACGTACATAACCGTAATCCGCAGCGTTCTCTTAATTAAGAATACACATTGCATTGGTTTTACGTTAATAAACGAAAATCAACGCGCTAGAAATGGTGTCGAAGAGACGCTACGCGTTAAAAACAAGCCGAGTAAATCCGCGGCTCTGTAGCTGGCTTTAAGCCAACAGTAATAAAAGGTCCCAACAGATTGCACGAGAGCAGGGCGAACGCAGAAAAATTGAATTCAGAAAAACCACCATTGCATCCATCATGGGAAGAGTCAGAGGGAAGTAGAAGAGTGTGATGGGTGGGAGGGAAGGAGCATAGAGTGGGGTTACGTATCAGGGACCGCAGAGGAATATCGTCTTTCAACGTCATTTGCAGCGAAGCAAGCAGATATGCGGCCAATTTTTGGCATTCTTTTGAGCGAATTGCCTCTGTTGTTACGTGTCGTGCACGGTGCGTTCCCAGCGTCTTTCGTGGGCCGTTCCCGGAGAAATGCAGTTTAAAAATGTGTGACAATCACAAAGATTCTGCAGTATTAAGTCCTATGAACCTCCTGCACTCCTCACACAAGGAGTGACTTTAGAAAGGGCCATACGCCGTGACTTCGCCTTCAGCTCGTAAAGGAGCGATGCAGAGCGCTCCGGAGAAATATCAGGACATCGAGGGAGCAGCATGGAATGAGACCAGCGCTAACACGGTCTCTTCTCGCCTTCGCACTGCCATGCAAGGCCTAAATAAATTGAGAACTGAAGCGATGAATGCACTATAAAGATGTTGGAAGGTAATCCAAGCTCTAGTTGACGTCGATCAAACGTTGGCATCCCGCTGAGGCTATCACAAGAATTTCTAGGGTTGGTGCGCCCCCATCACGTTTCCCCAGCAACTCACTCAGGAAGCCATGGATTTTCTTTAATCGACGTAAACTACACGTTCCATTGCCTTCCAACTGTTTATATTTTCATGCAGTGGACCGGGGAGGTAATTTGAAAAAAAAATATCACATTACGTACTCTCTTATCATTTTGTCCCTTGCGATTCTGAAAGATGCAAAACATGGCATTTTAATTATTTGTTTGTATAACCACAGTATCAATAAGGAAGCAGGAAACAAGCCATGCTCTCCTATTGAAATTCAGAGAGAAATCTTAAGAAATCCTGATGAAAATGCAGAAAGCGTCTGCCAATGGGCTTTGGGAGACATGCAAAGTGTCAGAAAAATTTATTAGTGACATATGCGTAGATGTTATGAAACGCGCCAACATCTTACCTGAGCTAGCGTACATTGTAGGCGCATTCAAAGAGAGAAAAAGAGGCCCATTTTTGCCTGTATTACCCGACTGAAAACTAGAATAAAAACGACTTATGAAGCGTCAACACGTTAAAAGTCACTTCCTATGGCACTTACGCGGATTTTATCCCTGCAGTTTAATGCGTATAGACATCAATCTTAAATAAAATTCTGAATCTGTCCACTCTTTAAGGTTTTCCCAAGATTCTCTAATGGGGAGTGTTTATGTGTCCGATGGGAGTGTTTTCCTATTCAGCCCTCGACCAGCTATCGGGGCTACTAAACAGGGTCCCCTGCTAACTCATCAGATGAGACACCATGCACACCATCGCCTTCTACAAATAACTTGACATTGGGATGTCTTGCCAGAGCAAAGTGACATATTTGAGCCATTTGGGCATGAGTACACTTCAACTGGATGCAGCTCTCTTTCAGAGACTGCCGAAAGTATATCCTGGCCAATCTGTTCGATTTTGTTGCGATAGAAATTGCATGGACGTCTAAGGAAGTTTCTCGCCATCTGCGTCGACGTCGCCGTGATGCTCGGCATATATTCAAGTATACATATATTTCAATAAGCAAACATAAACAAAATTGTTCAATGGCCGGATTCGAACAAAGGATGTCTAGCACTGGAGCCCGGTGCTGTAATTACGTGGCAACGCACTCATTTCTTTCTGTATTGTACTGAAATAATGTCAGTAATGTGTAGAGACCATTATTTAAAGCACATTTAGAGGCACAAGCGAAAAAGAAATGCAGACTGCATTATACAGTTCAACGAAAGTTCAAAATGGACCCGTAGAGCCAAGCTTTGATTACTGTCTTAGTGAACGTTAGCTTTGGAAGCGTTCTTCGCCATGTCATATTATTTAGTAGCGAACACACACACAAACATACACATAAGTTTTAACAGCGTAGCTGTTTAAGCAGGCCCCAAGTCCATGATGCGTAAACAAAAGATGTGGTTCGACCGTGGCGGTCATGCAGAAAGGGTCTAAGCGCAATGGCACATACCGCTGTGAATTAGCGAAACTAAGTCTGGCTAAGTCTAGCTAAGCCTGGTAAGGACTACTTACGGTTAGTCAATCATCGAAGTCAATCGATTTCTAATGAATTCGTAAGCAATATTCGATCAATAATCAGAGTTCCGTAATATGCTGCGGATGACTTGGTAGTGCTTATCCTAGCCCAAATACGTGGTCAGTACATTGCGATAGCCAATCAATAGCTATTCGATAATCAACAAATAATCAATAAATTCCGGAAAAGCATAACTCGTAATGCCAGGACCAGATAGGCGGAAACCAGCTCCGCTGATTCTTTAGCATTGCGCCACCCCTGCACGCTACGCAATTTTTTTTCGTATTTACATCGGTACATGTTCAATGTTTTGACAACAGTTTTTGTTAAATTTCCACACCTTCTATTGATTCCTTTTCTTCTGTATGATTTTATTCTGACACCTCTTCGCCGTTTTTTATTATGATATTGCCGTTCTTCTCAGTACTGGCGCACCCTGTTGTATCCTAAAACGCGTATCTATATCATTCGTAGAACTGATGGTGACGCTACCATGATGTGTTGGAACGCAGTCTCATAACTTCTTTTTACTTAATCCTCAGCGATATGATGCGCAAGCTCAGTTTTTCATAACTAGATTGTTGCTAGGTGACGCACCCTATTTTTTTCTAAGCGATGCTCCAGACGAGCAGAGTATGCCGTACTTTTATTCAGCATTAAAACGCCTTCAAGTGAATTTTTTTTACGCAGAACACAGTTGTACAAATTGGGTCAGTATAGAAGGGTTACATCAGCCAATTCGGTGGTACTTTCACTCGGCACACATAGCCTGTGTATATGTGCATAACTCACATTCATTGATCACGCCTACGAAAGGCATGTGTCACTAACAGAACGTAGCCGTCGTTCCCGATTGCCAGCGCTAAAGCCTGCCTGTAGGTTACGCAGAAAAAGAAATGCTATACAACTTTATTAACAATAAAACTAGCCGTAACTTTAGCAACTACATGACTTTTCACAGTGCAATGTCAACTCGTGGTAAACACGGACATACCACAGTATCGCCTTCTAGTATAGCGGTCACCTGTCAATCTTTTGTTTTCCGCAATCGATCTCAGAAAGGAATAAACTTCCAAAGCAGGTTGCGTGTTTACTGTCAGTAAAATCTTTTGCAGCGGCTATATCGTCATTAATTTGGCGCATGACACAACCTGTCATTTTATAGTGCGCTCTCTTCTTATCATTGGGCCTTATTCATCTCGGAGCTAGGTTGCGTTTTAATTGAGCGTGACAGGATTCTGCATCTTCATGTCTTGCTTTTTTTTGCAGTTTACAAGTGCCCTAGATGAAAGCAAGATGAATGCTAGACCAATGCAAGCCCAATATCCTCATTTTTGTTGTCTCCATTCTTTGTACTAGTTGTATTCCTTTTTTTTTGTCTGTGTCTGTGTGTGCACCAAGTACATATTGCCTCGAGATAGCTGCATATTTTGTTTCGATCGTGTGCGCTATGTTTAGTTATGTGTGTAGGGCATAAGATCTTGTATTCACATTGAGGTTTTATGTGCATTGTGACGTTCTGTATTTCATGTTCATGTTTTGTACATAATTTTACTATTGTTACGACCCACCCCTGTCTTGGCTGCTAAATGGGTTGCTAAATGGGTAGCGTGCCACCAAACAGCAGCCTAGGACCCCCAGAAAACCACGGAATGTAGGCAAAGAAATGTTTGTATTAAAGCATATTAGGGATAATACCTATTTTTCACTTTATTAGCAGCATCTCTTGCGGTAATCCAAATATTGCACTAATCTCTGTCGTCAACCACTTGGCGGTTTCCTTACTAATGCACTGTTTACTAAGCCTGAATGGTAAGGTTCTTACATTCATAGAGTTATCAGTCGAACCCGTGACCACTCTATGAAGAATATCATGGTTTATGTGCGAAATACTGTAACAAGCGACTAACAATGTAATATAAAATGTGTGAATAAAACGAAAATCTTCTTCACAATCGTCTAGACCACGAGTAAGGTAATTTTGATTTTACTTACATCACCTTGATTGTATCGGGGGCATTGCTGAAAAGAAAAAAAAAAGAAGTAGCGTTTTTGCATGGGTTTTCTTTGACTATGTTTAAACTAGCACAAACAAAGAACGAAGGACACAAGTAATTTTAAAGAAGCCCTAATGCCCTATTAGGTCTATTTAAGGATACGATTATATATATATATATATATATATATATATATATATATTGTAAGGGGTTTATTAGTGATCGGAGCAGCGCAGCGTCGACAGTCAAACGAGCCACAGCTTTCAAGCTGGAGCGCCGTTGCGAGCCAAACCGCTGGACCCACGAGCGTCTGGGCAGACTAGAGCTGGACCCACTAGCGTCTCTCTTCGCTACAATATATATATATATATATATATATATATATATATATATAATATATATATATATATATATATATGTGTGTGTGTGTGTATCCCGGGTAACTGCAACGAGCATGTACATTTTACGGATAATGCAAGAAATTTCAATATGTCATATACTATTCAAAATGGTGAATTCTTAATAGCTGTAATGACGACGTTAACACAAGCGTCGCTGTGGTCGCATGGCTCCTGAAGTGAGGAAGACGAAAGGATCGGTGTCGCTGGTTTTGCCTCGCGCTGGCGTTTGGCTGGAACTGCTCGGGTGCTCTTTGCGCTGGACCTAACGGGATTAAACGCCAATAAACCCCATATCATTTGGTGGAAGTGCTGGGTATTCTAACTATCCTAACAACTCGCCCTGGAACTCCGCAGCCACACTCTGCCCTCCGCTACCCCCACGACCATGCCAGACGACGCCGGTGAGCGACCCACTTCGTCAACTGTGCAAGTCACCTGCGGTGCCGTTCGTGAACGAGACCCGGCTGTGTTCAGTGGCACCGCTGATACCGACGTTGACGACTGGCTTTCGTTGTACAAACGGGTGAGCAACCACAACAAATGGGACCATCGGACAAAGCTCACCAAGGTTATTTTTTATCTTGCGGGTGTCGCCCACCTCTGGTTCCGCAACCATGAAACAACCATTGCGACATGGAATGACTTTAAGACTGAATTCGCGGAGGTAATTGGCCGTCCTGCGGTGCGAAAACTTCGCGCTGAACAGCGCCTTCGCCACCGAGCGCAACAGCCGGGCGAGACTTTCACTAGTTACATCGAGGACATCATAGATCTCTGCAACCGCGTGAGCCGAACGATCACTGAGGAAGATAAGATAAAATAAATCCTCAAGGGCATTGATGACGATGCTTTTCAGATGCTCATGGCCAAGAATCCTACCACCGTTGCAGCCGTAGTCACTAATTGCCAAAGCTTCGATGAATTACGCCGGCAACGAGCGCTCGGCCGCCAAACTGTTCCTCAAGTGGCCTCCCTTTCCAGTTTGGTGACAGCTCACGGACAGGCTGATGACGGGTCTCTGCTGCCTCAGATCAAAGCCTTAATTCGTGAAGAGGTGGCCCGTCAGCTCTCGCTGCTCCCTCTCAGCCAGGAGCCTGTCCCACCTTTGTCCTCGGCCGTGCAGCAGGCTATCCGCGAGCAGGTTGCAGAGGCCCTTCCACCAGTCCAACAGATTGCTGCACCAGCTCAGATTGCTGCACCTTTGACGTACGCTGAAGTCGTGTCGCGTCCTAGACCAACGACACTCCCCTACTCGGCGCCGCCACCGCGCCCAGCGCTTCTCCCTGTCCCTCAAATGCCCCCTCAGTACTTCCGGCCGCAAGATCCATGGCGCACGCGGGACAATCGGCCGATATGGTTCTCGTGCGGTATCGCGGAACATGTGGCGCTTTTGTCGCCGTCGCCTGCCGCGTCAGGACGTCGTCGTTGAGCCACAGGTGCCTGCCTCCCGCCAGCATGCTGAGACTCTTTGCTGTAAGATTAGGAAGGTCACCACATCACTTCCTGGCCTTGTCCGTCATACGTGAGACTCTTTGCCGTAAGATTAGGAAGGTCACCACATCACTTCCTGGCCTTGTCCTTCGTACTGCCACCACGGAGCCCATCGAACCTTCAGCCGCATGCACCGCTAGGATCGTTATTCAGGACGTAGTTTACACAATTGAGTTCCTTGTTCTGCCTTCCAGCTCCCATGATGTCATCCTGGGATGGGACTTTCAGTCGCGCCACCGGGCCGTCATTGACTGTGCCCATGCCGAAGTTGCTGTCTGTCGTTAACACCGCTCTGCCTGCCGCCTCTCCCGCCCCCTTAAAGATTATTGTCGCCGCTGATACTGATCTGCCACCAAGCACTTCAACACCAGTCGCTTTGTTGTGTCCATCGGCGCCCGACGCCTCGGTACTGTTTACGCCTTGATCTGTTTTTCTTCACCGCAAATCTCTACCACTTCCATTCGCCGTTCTTGACGTAGCCGCTGGTACAATAATTATGCTAGTGGACAACCCGTTCCAATACCCGCTGACTCTGCTTCGTGACGAGTGCCTCGGCTGTGTCGAACCTATTGGCATGTCTGAGTGTTTGGACGTGCCTGGCTCCTCTTCTGGCCTTTCGCTCGACGCCATGACACCATTTCCGAAAAGCTCCCGATTGGCTACCGAAGTCTTTGATTCATGCGTTGACGCCAAGCTTTCCCTCGAGCACCGCGAGCAACTCCTGTCTCTCCTAGATACTTTCCGTTCTTCTTTCGACTGTACGGAACACACCTTGGGTCATACGAACAGTGTTTCCCACCACATCGGCACCGGGTCCCACTCTCCCCTCAGACAACGCCCCTATCGCGTTTCAGCGGCGTAGCGTCGTATAATCAACGACCAAGTGAATGACATGCTCGAGCGTGGCGTCCTTCAACCATCCCAGAGTCCGTGGTCTTCTCCAGTTGTGCTAGTGCGAAAAAAAAGATGGTTCTATTCGTTTCTGTGTCGATTACCGCCGCCTAAATAAAGTCACACGGAAGGACGTCTACCCTTTACCCCGAATTGACGATGCACTCGATTGTTTACAAGGCGCTGAGTGCTTCTCGTCATTGGTCCTATGATCTGGCTACTGGCAGGTTCCCATGGCCGAATGCGATCGACCGAAGACAGCGTTTGTCACCCCTAATGGGCTATATGAACTTACGGTCATGCCACTCGGGCTCTGTAATGCGCCCGCAACTTTCGAGCGCATGATGGATAACATACTTCGCGGTCTCAAATGGAACATTTGCCTATGCTACCTGGATGACATCGTCGTGTTTTCTTCAGACTTCTCGACGCACCTCTCACGTCTCCAGCAAGTTATGACATGTATTAAGAACGCTGGTCTTCATCTGAATATCAAAAAGTGTCGCTTTGCAGCTCGCACCTTGACTATCTTGGGCCACGTTGTGTCCAAAGACGGCGTCCTCCCTGATCCTGCGAAACTTCGAGCTGTCGCCGACTTCCCTAAGCCAACGTCACTGAAGACCCTCCGGAGCTTCATCGGCCTTTGTTCTTATTTTCGTCGCTTTGTGCGCAATTGCGCGACCGTTATCGCACCTTTGACGCGACTTCTCAGGTCTGGCCGCAAGCGTTCTGACGCGGACGCCCTTTCTCGCTCTCCTCTACCTCCCGATACAGCGTCTCTCTCGGCACAGTACACCGCTATCTCAGCGCTCAACGTCGAGTCCATGCATTCGTAGCAACGGAAGGATCCGTGGATTGTTGCCCTTCTCGACCTTCTGTCGGATTCCACCGCCAATCCGCCCTCCCGCGCGCTCCGCCGTCAAGCCTCTCATTTTACCGTGCGAGACAACCTGCTCTACCGCCGCAACTATATACCGGGTGGTCGCAAGTTGCTTCTCGTAGTACCTCGTCACATGCGTTCCATGCCGACCCACAGAGTGCTCACGCAGGCGTGCTGAAAACTTAGGCAAGGTTGCACCAATGCTTCTACTGGCGCGGTATGTACAGCTTTGTCCTAAAGTATATCCGTGCTTGCGAAGCATGCGAACAACGCAAGATACCTCCGCAACGCTCGACCGGCGCTCTTCAGCCTTTACCTTCCCCGGCGCGGCCTTTCGATCGGGTCGGCATCGACCTTTACGGCCCACTCCCATGCACTACGTCTGGAAGCCAGTGGATAATCGTTGGTGTTGACCATCTCACCCGATATGCTAAGACAGCCGCCCTTCCTGCAGCTACAGCACGTGAGGTTGCTTTCTTCATCCTGCACAATTTCGTGCTTCGACATGGCGCTCCTCCAGAACTCCTCAGTGACAGAGGACGTGTCTTTCTTTCCCAAGTGGTCGAAGCTCTGCTTGCCGAGTGCCACGTCGTCCACCGTACATCAACCGCGCACCATCCGCAAACCAATGTATTAACTGAGCGCTTCACTCGCACCCTTGGCGACATGCTCACTGAATACAACGCGTCGGACCACTCCAACTGAGACATGGTTCTCCCCTTTGTCACCTACGCTTACAATACCGCGACTCAAGCGACCACAGGCTTTTCACCATTCTTTTTATTGTATGGACGAGAACCCTCGTGCACGCTCGATACAGTATTGCCATACCAACCTGACGCCTCTGAATATCGGCCTATATCAGAAGTAGCCAGGTACGCTGAAGAATGCCGCCAACTTGCCCGTACCTTCACGACGGAAGGTCAAGCCCACCAGCGGAATCGACATGACACCGACCTGAGCCCTACCACTTTTCGTGTCGGCTCCCTCGTCTGGTTGTGGATTCCGCCTCACGTTCCCGGTCTTTCGTCTAAGCTGCTGGCTCAATACCACGGACCCTACCGGATCGTCGCTTGTACATTTGCTGTAAACTATCTGGTCAAACCTCTCACGCTGTCTGACGATCTGCGGCGTCGTGGTCGCGCGACTGTGCACGTCAGCCGGCTTAAACCGTATTACGATCCCTCTATCGTGTCGTCACCGTGAGTCGCCAGGATGGCTAGTCTTCTCTCGTGGGGCCATTGTAATGACGAAGTTAGCACAAGCGTCGCTGTGGTCACATGGCTTCTGAAGTGAGGAAGTGAAAGACGAAAGGATCGGTGTCGCTGGTTTTGCCTCGCGCTGGCGTTTGGCTGGAACTGCTCAGGTGCTCTTTGCGCTGGACCTAACGGGATTAAACGCCAATAAACCCCATATCATAGCGAATACAACAGATGGGACTCACTCTCGCACACATCTGTGCCCCTTACCATACATAATTGCCATTTTACCCAGCTTTCAGTTTTGCTATTCATCTCCTTCCTCCATGTAGTTGTGGCCAGTTCCTCTAAATATAGCGGTGCCACAGCACCACGGTACGCCAGGGCTGACAATGGTTCTGGGTATGGGAGCAACGTTGGATTACCCGTGATCTGTTATGGCGAAAGCTGATGGTAGCGTCCGGCTGCGGAGTTGGAGCGTCATGAGAAACAACCCAGCACCTCCTCTAAGTACAATGAGGGTGTTCATCTGCTGTAACTTCTCAACGCCAGCATATTTACTAAAAGGCAGTAAAGGCTACGGAGGACTGAGTGTGCCCCTCGAAAGATCATGTATGTGTGTTTTGCTCTTTCACCAGCCAAGTGTGAGTGGTCTTCAGTACAGTGCTTAATAATTGAACGCTTTGTTACCGGAGTTTTTATAAATGTTGGCACTGTCTTGCGGTACAGTTTCTAATAGTTGCATAATTGTGGGACTACATTCACACACGCACGGCTCTGATTATGCCTTCTTCACACTTATGCCATTTCAATATGCGTATTGGAAATCCCCCCATTTTACTGCGGAACCGTGCATCATTGTTTCAAGCTGTAATTAGATGCCAAACGTCAGTGAAGCCACGATGAAAAAGAGGAAGTGTCTGAGAGCCATGAACTTTCATACTGCAATGAAAGTGCACCCTTGGTAGTACAGCTGATGGCAAAAAAAAATTGGAAGCAGATAATGAAGCTGTGACTGTGTGTTTCAGTTATTGCCACCTCTTAGCGCCAGCCTGTGGGGGTTGAAGAAATTTTCGAAATGCTGCCGCCCCCTCCCCTTGTTGCGCCCGATTGAAATACACGTACGGGTTTACCTATATAGTCAGCAAGTATAGTAGGGCATATTGTACGTCCGCGTCGCGCACTAATCAAGGATCTATTATCGAGTCGGAATAGTCAACGTAATCTGTAGGCATAGCCTGAAAGAGTAAGGGGAGAGAGAGAGAGAGAAAGCACTTTATTTGCACCCGTCAGAGAGTATGGGTGATCGGGGTGAGACGCAGCTCCCCCTTTCACCGCCTACCTCCCCCCTAGACGTCAGCCGGAATCAGTTGGCTTCCGGCGGCGGCCTGGGCTTGACAGATGGCTTGTTTTTGGGCATGTTCTTCCTGGCTATGAAGGGAGGATTCCCATGACTCTTGGTTCCCATGTAGACCGTTTAGCGCTGGGCAAGCCCAGAGCATGTGATTTAGGGTCGCTATGCCTTCACAGTTTTTGCATTTCGAAGAGTGCACCTCAGGATGCCATTTGTGTAGGATATACGGGTTTGGGAAGGTACCCGTCTGCAGTTTTCGCCAGATTACTTCTTCCTTCTTTCTGAGAGATCTATGGGGGGGAGGAAAAGTTCTCCTGCCCATTCTATAGTGTTGTAGAATTTCTCTGTATGTGGTTAAGTCTCGCTTTTTGGACAGGGAGTAGTATGCCTGCGCTGGGGCCCGGTGTGTAAGTCCTCGGGCGACCTCGTTGGCGATCTCGTTCCCTGTGAGTCCACTATGAGCGGGCGCCCATATTATTCTAATTAGGTCATTGGGTACGTTCTCCTTGCCTGCTTGCAGAATTTTGGCGGCCTCTTTAGACACCTTACCAGTGTCATAGGCTTTGATTGCAGTTTTAGAATCGGTGACGATTATTCTGGTTGATGGGTTTGTGATTGCCAGGGCAATCGCCGCCATCTCTGCCTCCTCTGGTGAAGAGTGTCTCACGCTACAGCTCGAGATTAGCTCGCCTTTGTCGCTCACTACTACTGCAGTAAGGGGAGAGCACTGGCCACTCTGCTATTAAAGGACGTTAAACACACAGCCGGCCGGCGTGGCATGTTATTCATTATTGCGATAGCACTTATATGGACACTCCAAGCGGATTTCTGCCGTCGTCGTCGCCATCGCCGTCCAAGGTATAAAGTCCGTGTAAAGTCCGTTGCGTCTTTATACGCAACCTTGCGTATAAAGTTGCGTATAATGTCCTTGGTATTTATACGTGCGGGGGAGAGGAAACACGACGTCTTCTGTCGCGCGAAAGGCCGTGGGGGCAGGGAGAGAGAGTGGCGTTGTGCTGCGGCAACAACTGCGTATCTTGCGACTGGGCGCAAAGGGAACTGGCGACCGAATCTCGAACGCGAAAAGAGAGAGAGTGTGCGCGGGAGGGAGGGAATTTGGCTTCTACTTTGCCAGCAACTGCGTACTTGTGCGAGGGACGTTCCGAAAGTAAGTTTCATCATTCTTGAAAGAAAACATGATGTACTAGGTGAAGCAAACAATTGCCTTAAGAATCCACGCCCGTTAAAGGTCCAACGACGGAAGTAGTGTCAGCGGAGGTGGAATGACGCATGCGCAGGGCGCCGAAGAAGATAGAGTAGTAGCAGAATGGCGTGCCCGAGGCTTTTCCACTACAAATCACGATCGCAGACAGACGTGTACTGACAACGTGGTCGCCAATGGAAGTGTGTGCTAATATCCTGTATGAATGAGCACGTGGGACTAGCGTGTCCGTCATCCATGAACGCCTACAAGTCGGCTATGGTGAAGCGGTCATATTTCCTGAAATGGTTGGTCTCTGGTGCTGCATGTTCAGTGGAGGAAGGCAGGGTGTGGAGGATGGAAGTCGAAGTGGGCGTCTCTCCACATACACGAATGAAAACAGCATTACTAGAGTACAGGACAAGCCATTTTCTCGGGACGTCACTTCCAATACGATGCTGAGGTGGAGCAGGCTGTGCGACTATTCCTTGCATTGCAGGTGCCTAGTTTTACCAGACTGGTTTTTTTAAACTGATTTCACGCTACGTCAAATGTCTCAATGTTGGTGGCGAGTATGTGGAAAAATAGTGCGAGGCGTATAGTTCATGATGCCATGGTGTTATTTTTGGCACAAAATATTCCATGTGAAAATAAATGACCAACCTTACTTTCGGAACGTCCCTCGTACTTTGCGCGGCTGCGGGCGGTCGCGCGCACCGTATCTTGAAAGCGATCTCCATACGACTCCTATTTTGGATGCGCTATGCTTTCGTCAGTCAGTTTCCGTTGAAGCAATAGACCGCACGAACCTTCGCTCACTGCTGCTGCCACGCCTGCTCACGCTTGCGTTTTGACAGCGGTTGTCTGCGGTCCTCGAGTTGATCTATTCATGTTTGCTTGCGCGTGCTGACACCATGTTTGTTAATTCAGTTAGTAAGCGAATGTGTCCAAATTCACACAGCCGATAAAACTACTATCCTAGCTCTCTACTAATTTGCTATCGCAACTGATGCTTCACCATTCGAGCGAAACTGCAAATTTCTTTAGTTCGCAATACAATTCTGTCATTGCATTATTGAATGAAGGCCTTCAAAATTGAGTGATAACGACGGACGAACAAGAGACGCGTCACTATAAATGAACATTTCTGCAGAAAGGCAATAAGAAATTAATGCCCAATAGCGACCAATGTGCTTCTGCAGGAATAATGATGGTATTTGTACAGCTTAAGTATTTCCAAATCGCGCTTAATAGTCAAGCAAGAAAAACAATTACATGCTGTCTGCAAGCAATGTTGAGTGTAGTCTGAGGCTCTTAATCTACCGAGTGTTTCTGTTAATGTTAGCGTGAATAAAAACCTGGTACAATATACTATTTACGGCATTATTCTAGTTCGCTCGGGAACAACTGACAGCGTGAAATAAGGTATCAGGAGATTTCTCTTTAAGTAACTTCAATGAACGAGCTGCTCGGTAGTGTCAGACATTCCATTGGTGGTAGGAAAACAGGTGACTGAAATGTGCTTAGGGCCTACTGAAGGCACAACTGCATCATCAGAAGAAAAAAAAAACATACTTCCGTGATACGGCGGCCTTTCCATCAACACCACGGAAAAGCTCGTACCTGCGCGAATTTCTCTCGTTCGGTAGTTGATGATATGTGGTTTTTTGTGGCGCAAGGGCCAGGTATGGCCAAAGAGCGCCATGACTGATAATGCTGAGTTAAGCGCTGATTGATTAGTTGCGATGATAGGATGTAACATGGCTCTAAAGTGGCCTAAAATCTATCGCTATCGTAGAAGCGTAAAACGATATATAGTATAAAATTATGACAGTGATATGTGGAGTGCTCTATGGGTACAGTACGAATGACAAGTGATCATGAAGCTAAAATGCAAGAATATGAAATTAGCACGTATGCCTTCTTAATGCCTTTTAGTCCAAAGGCTGGGAGGCAGGTGCTTTCTTTAATGCAGCTACCGCAGCAGAAACCTCTGTTAGGAGGCCGTGCTACGGATTTCCTGTGGCTATAACATGAAACCTGTGTACATCTTTTAAAAATTCGAACAAGGATTGGTAGTTAAAGAGAGGTTCTATACCTAAGATCATTTGAGGGTGAAGTAGAATTTGCTGTCGTTGTGGTAATGGAAAGTGCTTTTTCCTATTAGCGTTTAATTCAGTGCGTTGCAGCAGGACGTGAAGTACGGTAAGTGGCTCACCATATTCATCACACGTGGGTGGATCACCTCCGGACAAGAGGTAAGCGTGTGTACTGTATGTGTGTCCTATCCTAAGTCTGCAAAGTGTTACTTCTGTGGGGCGGTTCTTTGATACCGGCGGCCAGTTGCCAAGATACGGTTTGATAACGTGTAGTTTATTTTCTGTTTCTCTATCCCACAACCGCTGCCAGTAAGCCCTGAGCTTTTTCTTTAGGGCGGGCTTGAGGTCCATTACAGGGACAGTCGTGGAAGAGTTGACAACGTTCGCCTGGACTGATGTGGCTAGCTGGTCAGCCAATACGTTTCCTTCAATCTCTCGGTGCCCCGGCACCCAGCATACCACGATATGTTGCTTGGACGCATACGTGGCGCATAGTACTGAGTAAAGGGATGTAATTACTGGATTTTTATATTTTTTGACAGTTTTCAAAGCGTTTACGACGCTCAAAGAGTCTGTATATATAACTGCCCTTGGGATATTAAATTCTTTACTGTGTTTAACGGCGGCCAATATCGCGTGGGCCTCTGCTGTGAAAATACTTGTGTTAGGGTGCAGAACACCGGCATCCGAAAATGATGGACCGACCGCTGCGTAAGACACGCCGGAATTACACTTCGATGCATCTGTAAAAAATTCAGGAGAGGAGTATTTGTGCTGCAGTTCGAGGAAGTACATTCGGATATGCGCGACAGGTGCGCCCTTTGTAATAGCTACGAAAGATGTGTCACAGTGTATAAGTTGCCACTGCCACGGCGGGGGCCGTATAGCAGGGGGCATTCGGTGGTATTCAAACCGTGGAACCCTTGTTTCTTCAGCTATGTCTCTAACACGCAGTGAGAAAGGCTGTGCCACTCTGGGCCGGTTGCAAAATAGTTGAGAACTGGACAAATAATTTATGGTGGAATACGCGGGCTGCTCACTGTTTGCGTTCACTCTCAGAAAATACATGAAAGACGAATATGTTCTCTGCAGATGAAGTGACCACTCATCCGATTCAACGTAAAGGCTTTCCACAGGGCTTGTTCTAAAGGCGCCTGTGGACAGGCGAATGCCCAAGTGGTGGACAGGGTCCAGCATCTTCAGAGCAGTTGGAGTAGCCGACTGGTAAACTACGGCTCCATAGCCTTGCTTTTTCTGCGTCCAGAGCGCTGACTGTTTCCGTCTGGTCCAACGTATCTTCTATCGTGAAGTGGTTCTCAAGAAGGGGAAGGCTGGCGCTCTATTCTGCGTCCCTTGCAGGAGCACGTCTCAACACCACGACGTTTAGATGCCTCTCGTTCCCTCCTACTTTCCTTGCCCCTACCCAAGCCCATGAAAAGCAAGATAACAAAGGTCGGTGTATGGCGGTGGCTAGAAAAGCACGATTTCGATCAAACTATAGCAATCATTTTTGTGCACTGCGCGTCGTCATTGGTCGTTGAGATATATATATATATATATATATATGTGTGTGTGTGTGTGTGTGTGTGTGTGTGTGTGTGTGTGTGTGTGTGTGTGTGTGTGTGTGTGTGTGTGTGTGTGTGTGTGTGTGTGTGTGTGTGTGTGTGTTGTTACGCGCTATGCCGAGCATGGAAGAATGCGCCAGAAAGACGGTGAAGATGACAATCTGGGGGCAGCGCTCGTGTTCTCGTTCCGCCATCTTGTCTGCAGCCATATATTTATTTATTCACATTTATTCATATTACCCCACAGGCTCCAGTGGAGCATTGCGTAGGGGGGGTTACACAAAAAAGGCAATAAATAAGGCATAAAAATAACTACATAGTAGGAAAAAACAATTAAATTTGTACATTGGACGGGAAATAGGAACACTGGTAATCATAAAAAAGATATATTAATACAGAGTCAAGAGAACATATGAAGTTGCAATTGTTCACGAAATTTGGCAGAATCTTTTATTGAAACAATATCATTTGGAAGGTTATTCCATGGTGCGATGGCGCGTGGCAATGCAGAATTATTGAATGACTGTGTGCGGCCAAAAATGCACCTGAAGCTGAGATGATTATGAAGTCGACTAGATAGATGTACGAGAAGGAATTTCAAGTGACAAACGGCTGGACCACGAGTTATAGAAGTATTTATGAAAGAGGCATAGAAGGACAACAGAGCGGCGGGAATCCAAGTCGGGAAGGGAAATATCACGTTTAATTTGGGTAATGCTAGATTGATGACTGTAATTAGAAGTTATAAAGCGGGCAGGACGATTTTGGATGGATTCCAATTTGTCTATTAGGTACTGTTGATGAGGAGACCAGATCGATGAAGCATATTCTAGTTGAGGGCGTACCAATGTTTGGTAGGCCTGTTGTCGAATGGTAGAGGGGGAAAGGTACAGATGACGACGTAAAAACCCTAAAGTTCTGTTAGCTTTAGCGCATATCTTCTCGATGTGAGTACACCAGGAAAGATTAGGACAGAAATGTACACCAAGATATTTGTAAGTAGAGCCACGAGGAACTTCAGCCGAACAGATTTTGTACGAGAACTTAAGAGCTGATTTCGCGCGAGTGAAGGAAAGTACGCAGCATTTAGATGTGTTAAGTGACATTTGCCAACGGTCGCACCACTGATTAACTAAGTGAAGGTCATTTTGTAAAGTTAAATGGTCACCATGACAATCAATGGTTCTGTAAATTACGCAGTCATCCGCAAAAAGTCTTATGCAGGAAGAAATGTTGCTGGGTAAATCATTAATAAAAGTTAAGAAAAGAAGAGGGCCTAATACATTACCCTGCGGTGCACCTGACGTTACTACTGATGTGGAGGAGCTGAAGTTATTAACATATACGAACTGCCACCGATTAGATAAGAAATTACGAATCCAGGATAATGTTAATGAATCGATCCTAAGAGCAGTTAATTTAGCTATTAGGCGACAGTGAGCGACTCTGTCAAAGGCTTTTGCATAGTCAAGGAAAATGCAGTCAATAAGTTTGCTATTATTCATGCCATTATGTAAATCTGACGTAAATTCCAGTAGTTGAGTGTCACAAGACAACGCTTTACGGAAACCATGTTGATTTTGAAAGAAAAAGTTATTAGATTCAAGATGGTTGAAAATATGGGAGGCAATGATGGTGCTCGAGAAACTTACAACAAATGCATGTTAGCGAAATGGGGCGGTAGTTACCAGGAGAGTGCCTGTTTCCATCTTTGAAAATCGGAATGACTTTGGCTATCTTCCAGTCAGCAGGAAGAAGACCAGTTGATAAAGACTGCTGAAAAATGTGGTATAAAATCTGACTGGACATAGCTGACGTGTTTTTTAGGATTTTAGAATTAATATTATCAACACCGCACGATGTAGACAATTCGAATCGCGTATTAGTTTCGAGATGCCATCAACACTAATACTTATAGGAGACATGAAGCGATAATTAAGGTCGGAGACACAGGGAATGGCGGAGCAGTCTTCATTAGTGAAAACAGAGCAAAGAAACGAATTGAAAGTAGAAGCACACTCAGATGCAGAGACAGGAACATTGTCGGCGTTATGTAATGTAACGGTATTACAGCCACGGTCAGGAGAAACAGCTCGCCAAAACTTCCTAGGGTTAGTGCGTAAAAGTGAGGACAGATCGGCGGAAAAATACTTCTTTTTCGCTTCAGATATTGCAAGACAGTAAGTCTTTAAACAATCTTTATATTTAGACCATGATGAAGGACATGATAGCCGTTTAGCAGAGGCGTATAACCTTTTCTTTTTATTTCTGAGTGATCTAAGCGATTTATTAAACCATGGGTTATGTTTGTCGTTAGATATTGCGACTAATGGCACGTACTTATCTACTAGAAGTGTCATAATATTTTTAAATGAATTGCAATTTTCTTCAACAGACCTGTTGGTGAATGATGGAAGAAACGTTTTATGAAAAAAAACCTGAAGTTCAGTGTTCATTTGTTCATAATTTGCCCTATTATAATCCCTAATAACCTTACGTTCAACACCAGCAAAATTCCGTGGAATATTTATTGAGAATTGCAGTAGGTTATGGTCGCTTAAGCCGTCAAGCTGCACGACAGGGCTAATGCTATGTGGCTCTGTTGTGAGGATAAGATCTAATATATTAGTGCCGCGAGTGGGCTCTGTAACAATCTGGGTAAGATTAAACTCTAAACACAGCTCAATAAAATCACTTGATTCACTGCTCGATGACGACAAGCGAGACCAATTATTATCAGGAAAATTAAAATCACCAAATAGGTAGATTTTGTTAGTGGGAAACTGTTCAAGAGCCCTGGAAATAGTTTTGTGAAGATCAGATACAAACAGGCGGTCAGAGGCAGGTGGGCGGTAACATACACCCATCAATAACTTTCCGAATAACGTAGGACAAGCTACCCAGACTACTTCAAGAGCAGAGTCAGTGTCAACAAGAAAGGAAGGTATAGTTTATTGATGGCTATCAACACGCCGCCACCTTTTTTATGTGCACGATCATGGCGATAAATGGCATACTGGTTAGAAGTATGATATAACTCAGAGTCACATACATCGGCGTGAAGCCAAGTCTCGGTCAGCAATATAACATCGGGCTTACTATCTTCAAGATATGGTTCAAGCAGGACACGTTTTGGCAACACACTGCGGATGTTAGTAAATGATACTGAAAATGAAGGTGCACGTGAAGTTCATGGCCGCTGCACTTTCGCGCTGCGCACATCGGCAACTAGCTATCTAGCAGTTACTACAGAGTCAGAAACACTGTCGTAAGTATATGTGTTATTATCAATACGAAGTTCGTGGACATTCGAATTTATAAGGGCAATTCCGTTCTCTGGCAAATTGAAGCAGTTTCCTGCGTGCGTGTCGTGTAGCCAGCGAAATATCTTCTCTAATAGAGATCCCAGAATTTTTCAGCTTATGTGCACGGGTGAGAATTTCCTGCTTGTCCTTAAAAAACGTAAACTTAGCAATTATTGGCCTACATTTATTTGAAGCAAATTTTCCCAGCCGGTGTACACGTTCAAACTGAGAACTAGTAGTTGTCGTTTCCAGCTTATCTGTGCACAGGGCAATAACTTTTCCCTCTGTAGTTGCCCAGCTCTCTTTTTCCTCGTGGGGAATTCCAAAGAACAACAGATTGCACCGTCGCATTCTGTTCTCATCTTCATCACACCTTAACACAACTGCCTGAAGTTGATTCGCAAATGAACCAGCAGCAGGATCCGAGAAGTTGGATAGTGTAGGGGCATATGAAACAAGCTTTGCTTCCAAAGTGACCACTCTCTCGGTCAAGCCATTAATTTCTTTCTCGGTTGCATCTTGCTTTTCTCTCAGCCACTTAATTTCACCGATTAATGTATTCTGACCCACTTCTAGCCTACGCACGGTTTCAAGGACAAGTTCAAGTGTTTGTTCCATGCTAGGTCCGGGATTTGATTCAATGTCACCCGAAAGCAACAATAACAGACATGCAGATTTCTTACGCAAGCATCAAAAGAACAGCAATAAACGACGCATAATATCACGCAAATCGGTCGGGCACGACACCGCTACAAGGCAGTAATGGCTGCTTTTTAGACAGGAAGCATCTTTGAAGTAACCGACCTGGAAATACAGCAGCGGTAAGCGTCCCATCCCTTCAGCGGCGTCGTGCCCAACCGAAGTGGTGCCTGGCTGGTCTATATATCCCGCTTCATATCTTGCGGGGGCGTCAGTGCATGAGCCTTGTTGCCAATCGCCAGTAGCCGAAGGAACCAAGCTTGGCCATCCTTGCACTTTTGGAATCAGGAACGGAAATGCTTGACCAGAACTGCGCGGCCGAGGTTCGAGAATCCGCGGAGATACGGCACCGAGGAACGCAATCTGGAAATACAGCAGCGGTAAGCGTCCCATCCCTTCAGCGGCGTCGTGCCCCAACACATGTCTGTGTATATCTTGTAAATATAATGTTCCTATCTCTTTTTGCTACTCTCATCCGCGTGGTATTTACGTGGGAGGTGTTGGGTACATACACGGTACACCGGCGCTCCGCAGCGGCCGATGTTTGGCTTTATCCACGATGGCGGAAGAGCTGTCTGTGCCCACCGAGGCGGCTGCAACGACAACGGTCTTCCAGGCTCAGGTAAAAGACCCAAGCACATTTTGCGGGACTGACAACGTCGAAATCGAGGACTGGCTACCCCTGTACGAGCGTGCAAGTAAGCATAATCACTGGGATGAGACGATTATGTTGGCAAACATATTATTTTACCTCAAAGGGATCGAGAACGTGTGGTTTGAGAATAATAAAGACGAAATTGGGAGCTGGGATGCATGCAAGGAAAAGATGCGTTCCCTGTTCGGCAAATCCGCAGGTAGAAAGGCAGCAGCAAAGAAGGAGCTGGCATCTCGTGCGCAGACAGCGACAGAGTCATACCTGACCTATATACAGGACGAGCTTGCTCTTTGCCGCAAAGCCGACAACGGCATGACGGAGTCTGAGAAAGTAGGCCACGTGTTAAACGGCATAGCAGATGATGCCTTGAACCTACTAATCTGCAAAGACTGGCAAATACCGCGACACTATCGATGACATCGTCCAAGAGTGGAAGCGCTTGGAGGCCGCCAAAAGTCGACGCATTGACCATAATTTCGCTCCACTTCCGAACAGGGCTGCAACGTGGTTCTGCGAAGACGTATCTGAAACGTCGGCGCGCTCACCGTGGAACACGTGAAGAAGATCATCCGACGTGAACTTGACGCTGCGTCTCCTGCTTCTACGTGCGGCCATACCTGTGACCATAGCGCCCAGATGGTGCCACTAGTCCAAGCTGTCGTTCATCAGGAGCTCTCCAATGCTGGCCTGGACTCTGTGTGCGCCGCAGCTCCTTCCCAGCCGATCTACCGCCGTCCCTCACTTTCGCACGCCCAAGGTCAAAGGCCGCCATTCCGTACTCGCAACCCAGCCGAGTCGAGGACTGCTGATGACCGTCCCATTTGCTTTAACTGCCGTCGTGTTGGACACGTGGCGTGCCATTGTAACAGCCGGTGGTATTGGTATCAGCCTCCCTATGGAAACAACCGTCGCCCCGACATGGATCATGGCCGATTTCAGCCCTACTACGAGCATCCCCAAACCAACGCTGAAGACGCTCCCTCCATGCCGTATCGTTGTTCGCCATCCCCACGTGGTCACCAGTCCCGTTCACCGTTGTAGCGTCGCTAATCATCTCCCTCGCCCCAATTCCGCCGTCCTAAGTCGCCGATTGAATGACTCCCTCGGGAAAACTAGACGATGCAGATCCCAGAGGTGATGCTGCATCGAGGACCCGCCTGCCAAATCCTCTGACCACACTGCCGACCAGACGGAACCTGATAGACGTTAAACTAGATGACGCACATGTTGTCGTTCTAGTGGATACTGGGGCTAAGATATCAGTGATGAATTCGGAGCTTCGTTGCCACTTTAAGAAGGTCGTAACGCCACCGACAGTACCGCTCATTCGTGTAGCCGATAGCGGAACGTTTCCCGTGCTAGGGATGTCCTCCGCGCGAATAAGTGCTGCTGACCGATCCACAAGCGTACTACTTACCGTGCTCGAGAATTGCTCTCATGACCTCATTCTCAGTATGGATTTTCTGTCTGCCCATTCTGCCCTTATTGACTGTGGAACCGGCTTGCTTCAGCTAGACCTACCGTGCTACCATGACGCTCCTACTACACGCCAACCGCGCTTGTGCTCAGTGGATTACGTTCGTCTACCTCCTCAAGCCGTTATGTATGTGAACTTGCGGTCTTGTTCTCCCATTCCCGATGGTGGTTACATCTTGACCCCGATCGTTGACGTCTTATTCGCCAAAAACGTCGCTCTTCTCACACCCATATTAGAGTTACGGATAATCGCACGTCTCTACCCATATTGAACTTTAGCTGGTGCACGCAACTCATCCCAGGCGGCATGACTCTAGGCCACATTGCTTCCATCGATGAGTGTGCCGTTTCTGCATTCGTCACCGACGCTTCTTTGTCCTCTGCCCCTTCGTCTTCCTCGCACAATCTCGTCAACGGTGATATTGACAAGATGTGCGTCTCACCTCCTTCCTGCACAGACAGGCGATATGCGGCGCATATTGAAGTCCTACCGCAACATCTTTGACTTCAATGACCGTCCTTTTGGACAGACATCTGTGGTCACCCATAAGATCAATATTGGGGACGCCAGCCCAATCATACGACGTCCTTATCGCGTGTACCATGCCGAGCGAGAAGTGATACAGCGTGAAGTCGACAAGATGCTCACCAAGGACGTCATTGAACCTTAATGCAGTCTACGGGCGTCACCGGTCGTCCTAGTCAAGAAGAAAGATGGCAGCTGGCGCTTCTGCGTCGACTACCGTTACTTAAACAAGGTAATGCGCAAGGACTTCTACCCTTTGCCGCGCATCGATGACGCTCTCGACTGTCTACACGGCTCTTCCTACTTCTCTTCTATCGACCTGAGGTCAGGCTCAGGTCGATACGAGTTTACCAGTTTAAGGTAATGCCGTTTGGACTGTGTAATGGCCCAGCCACATTTGAAAGAATGATGGACTCCCTCCTCCATGGATACAAATGGTCAACTTGCCTCTGTTACCTAAACGATGTCATCGTGTTCTCACCGACATTTGACAGCCACCTTAGCCGATTCTCGGCAGTTCTTGAAGTTTTCAGGCGAGCACGCCTTTAGCTCAACTCTGCCAAATGCCGTTTTGGCCGCCGCAATATCACTGTGCTTGGCAACCTTGTGAGTGCTGAAGGCGTGCAACCTGACCCATAAACAATTCGTGTTGTCAAAGAATTCCCCATGCCACGTTCCACTAAAGACGTACGGAGCTTTGTCGGCTTGTGCTCTTATTTTCGACGTTTCGTCAAGAACTTCGCCAACCTTGCCCGTCCACTCACGCAGCACTTGAAGAAGGAAACGTTATATTCCTGGGGTCCTGAACAGGCCACTGCGTTTCATACGCTCACGACGTTACTTACGTCACCACCCATCTTGGCCCATTTTGACCCGTCAACCCCCACTGAACTTCGCACTGACGCCAGTGGACATGGCATCGGCGCTGTTCTCGCCCAGCAGCAACAAGGACGCGACCGCGTCATCGACTATGCCAGTCGCCTTATTTCCTTTTCAGAGTGCAAATTTTGGATCACTGAGCGCGAGTGCCTCGCACTAGTTTGGGCGTTTCGACCATAATTGTTTGGCCGCACCCTTTTGGTCATCACCGACCACCATGCGCTTGCTGGTTGTCTTCCCTCAAAGATCCGACTGGACGACTTGGTCGCTGGGCACTGAAACTGCAAGAGTACAGCTTTGACATCACTTATAAGTCTGGCAGACTGCACCAGGATGCGGACTGCCTATCCCGTCATACAGTGGACCCTCCCGACTTGTCAGCGCACGATTCGGACGTCTGTGTCTTCGCGATATCCGATTTATCCGACATACGTAGCGAACAGCTCAGCGACGCCAATTTGAGGTCAATTATCCGCCGCCTACGCTCTCATCACTGTGCACCGTCCCTACAATTATTCGTGCTTCGTGACGGCATCTTATACAGAATAGAACAAATAAATACACTGAATGTTGATTAGAATATTGGCTATCCCCGTTTGTTCTCTGATCTACACCGCTCTCTTCCTGTCTCTCAATCTTAGGCTTAACATTTTTTCTTCCACTGCTCTTTGTAAGGTTCTTAACTTGTTCTCGAGCTTCCCTGTTAACCTCCAAGTTTCTGACCCATATATTAGCACCGGTGGACTGCAATGATTGTACACTTTTCTTTTCAACAACAGTGGTAAGCTCCCAGTCAGGATTTCGCAATGGCTGCTGTATGCACCCCAACCCAATTTTATTTTTCTGTAAGTTTCCTTCTCATGATGAGGGTCCCCTCTCAGTAAATGACCTAGATAAATACACACCTTTACAGACTGTAGAGGCTGTCTGGCAATCCTGAATTCTTGTTCCCTTGACAGGGGTTTGAATATTATCATATTAATCCTATGATAATATATAGTTATCACATATAATTATGCACATATAAATAATATTATTTATATTAGCATGTTATTCTTCAACCCCATGCTTACACTTTCTCGGTTAAAGTCCTCAATCATTTGTTGCAAATAGTCACCATCGTTGCTGAACATGACAATGTCATCTGGAAACCGAAGGTTGTTGAGATAATCGCCGTTGATCCTCACTGCTAAGCCTTCCCAGTCTAAGACCGTGAAGACTTCTTCTACGCATGCAGTGAATAGCATTAGTGAGATTGTGTCTCCTTGCCTGACCCCTTTCTTGATAGGTAATTTTCTGCTTGTCTTGTAGCTGTGGAATCTTCGTAGATATTCACCAAGATATTCAAGTATTTCTCCTGTACGCCTTGATTACGCAATGCCTCTCTGACAACACGGTGAGTCGAGTAGTAGCAATGCTTCCGTACGTCCTGAGCGATGTCGGTGTTAAAGCGGGCTGCATTACGGCAGTCATCGAGGCGATAGGATGGCAATAACTTTATTGAGTCGTCCTGCAGTTTTTGCGACCCGGGATCAGGTCTCCCACGACGGGACGTCAAGTTCTTGTCAAAGCGTCGCCTCGCAGTCCTGCTGGACAGCCCAGAGTTGGTCGCCGAGGCGAGACAAAAAATTGTTCTGAGAAGGGCGTAAGGAACGAAACATCCGGAACGAAACTAGGTGAGGGACTGTAGACGAGGAAAAATGAAGAAAATCCGGTGGTGTGTGGCACAGCCGTATTGCAAGCAAATGTCACAAACAGCACGATTGCATCCCAGTTGGTGTGGTCGGGCGCTGATGTACATTGCAATCATATCCGATACACTAGGATGAAAACGCTCTGTCAAGCCGTTGGTCGGCGGTTGGTAGCTCGAAGTCGGTAACTCGAAGTGGGTTGGTAACTCGAAGAAGAGACGAGAGCAAGGCTTTGTCGCGGTCGCTGAGGAGAAGGCCCAGAGCGCCGTGACGGAAGAGGATGTTGCGTAGAAAGAAATCGGCGACCGTAGCGGCACTCCCAGATTGTGTACAGGCTGTCTCGGCGTAGCGTGTCAGATGGTATGCTGGTCGTAACAATCCAGCCATTGCTACTAGAGGGCTTAGAAAGAGGACCGTACAAGTCTATTCCGACGACCTCGAAAGGCGAATCGGGACAAGGAAGAGGTTGCAAAAGACCAGAAGGAGGAGTCGTAGGTCATTTGCGGCATTGAAAAATGATGATATATGGGGTTTAATGGCGCAAGGGCCAATAATGGCCGAAGAGCGCCAGGCCAGTGTTAATGAGTTTAAATTGAACCAATGGATTACGAGTGGTGGATATGACGTGGCTGTAAAGGGGCCTAAAAATAGTCGCTGTAAAGTGCATAAAATCTACAGGTAATACGATTATGGGAATGACTAATGGCGTGTGTTATGAGCAATAAATATGCATTGCAACTAAATGTTACTATTTGCAAAATATGTCTGATGCGAAAATTGGCATGAAGCACTATTGCCTCAACAGAGCCCTTGAGCATAAAGGTCTGGAGGCATTTGCTATACTAAACACTATCGCAACAACCATCCTCTGGCGGGAGGATGTGCTACGAATATCCAGGGCTAATTACATGTAGTACCACGTCACTCAAGAAACCTAGGACTGCTTTGGTATTAAAAAGCGGTTCTTTGCCAAGAAACATACTGGGATGGAGAGGGATATGGTAGAGGTATGCAAGAGGAAAATGTTTCCTTCTCTCTGTTTCGGCTTCCCGGCACTCCAAGAGGACACGGAGGACGGTCAGCCTCTCACCACATCGACCACATGGTGGAGGCTCGTTACCAGTCAACAGAAAATTGTGAGTTCTATATGTGTGTCCTATTCTGAGACGGCAGAATAGGACATCAGTTCGTCGTGTTTTAGTTCTACAGGGCCAGAAACCTAACTGTGGCTTAATCAAGTGGAGCTTATTATTTGCTTCGGTGTCCCACAAGCATTGCTAGTGGCTTCGCAGTTTGTTTCGTAGCAAAGTCTTCAGATCTGTAGCAGGAATAGCAGCATGAAGACCAATACTTTGGGATGCCATTGCTTTGGCGATTTCGTCGGCAAGCACATTACCCTCGATTCCTCTATGGCCGGGAACGCAGCATATTATTACATGTCTATGAGATAGGTAAATGTTACACAAGAGTGAGTAAAGCTCAATAAAAACAGGATTCTTATGCTTTTGTATAGATGTTAGCGCTTTTACAAGACTCAACGAGTCTGGGAATATTATTGCCTTTTGTAGTTTCAATTTGTCTATATGGTTCACTGCAGAAAGTACTGCGTAGGCTTCCGCTGTGAAGATACTTGTTAGGGGGTTCAATACGTCATATTTAGAAAAAGAGGGGCCAACAGCCGCGTAAGATACGCCAGCATGGGACTTGGATGCGTCGGTGTAGAATTCCGAGCACGAATACTTCGATTGAAGTTCGCGGAAATGCATTGCAATTTCGAGCTCGGGAGCGTGCTTTGTGACCTCTACAAAGGATAGTTCACATTCTATCAGCTGCCACTCCCAGGACGGTGACAGCTCACCTGGAGGCATTAGGCGATGTTCTAGAAGAGGGACATCCATCTCTTCGCTAAGTTCTCTCACACGCAGTGAGAAAGGCCGTCTCACAGAGGGTCGGTTATTGAAAAGTGTAGTACACGTCAAATCATTAACGGTTTGAGAACACGGATGTTCATGATAAGAGTGGACTTTGAGAAAATAAGTGAAGCTGATGTATGTTATCTGCAGAAGGAGTGACCATTCATTCGATTCTACATATAGACTTTCAATGAGGCTTGTTCTGAAAGCGCCGGTGGCCAGGCGGATACCTAAATGGTGAACGGGATCTAGCATCTTTAGCGCGCTTGGGGCAGCAGAGTGATATATTACAGCACCGTAATCCAGTCGCGATCGAATGAGGCTCTTGTAAAGATTCATTAGACATTTCCTGTCGCTGCCCCACGTTGTATGCGATAGAATCTTCATTAGGTTCATTGTTTTTAGGCATTTTGCTTTGAGATATTTTATGTGGGGAATGAAAGTTAGCTTACAGTCAAGTATGATGCCTAAAAGCTTGTGTTATTTGTTCACAGGTATTTGCTGTCCATACAGTTCTACACAGGGATCTGGAATCAGGCCTCTCTTTCTTCTGAAAAGAACACAAGAACTTTTCTGGGGGTTAACTTTAAAGCCGTTTTCGTCTGCCCACTTGGACACCTTGTTCAAGCCCTGCTGTACCTGTCTCTCGCACACTGCGAGGTTACAGGATTGAAGCCTATTTGTATGTCGTCTACGTAGACGGAATAGGAAATTGCCGGTGGTAATGAGGCACGGAGTGTGTTCACCTTAACTATAAAGAGTGTGCAGCTGAGCACGCCTCCCTGGAGTACAGCAGTCTCCTGTATAAATGGACGTGACAATACGTTACCGATTTTGACGCGGAAGGTACGATTAGAAAAATAGCTTTCTATTAGGTTTAGAATATTGCCATGGATGCCCATTCGCGACAAGTCTCTCAAGATACCGTAACGCCATGTTGTGTCGTACGCCTTCTCCATATCGAGGAATACTGATAAGAAAAACTGTTTATGTACAAATGCGTCCCGGATATTTCCTTCAATGCGCACAAGATGGTCAGTTGTGGATGGCCCTTCTCTAAAGCCACACTGATAGGGATCAAGCATTTTGTTCAGTTCAAGGAAATGTATGAGACGTCGATTAACCATTTTTTCAAATAGCTTACATAGGCAACTTGTGAGAGCTATCGGATGGTAACTTGCCGCTGAGGAAGGCTCTTAACCCTGCTTCAATACAGGGATCACAATCGCTTCTTTCAATGCGGATGGGAGATATCCGGCTGTCCAAATATTGTTGAGAAGTGCGAGTAGTGTCAGTTGTGTATCAGTGTGTACGTTCTTAATCATGTCATACATGACTCTGTCAGGTCCAGCTGCAGAGCTCTTACATTCGATCAAGGCAGCTCTCAACTCGGCAATACTGAAAGGACGATTATACGGTTCGTTCTGTCGGCATGTGCGTACGAATGGCTTGCATTCTTCTATCTGTTTGTATTTGAGAGATGATTTTGAATAATGGATTGAGCTTGACACACGCTCAAAGTGCTCCCCAAGAGTGTCTGCCTGGTCCTGCAAGGTATTCCCTTGGTCATTCACCAGAGGCAAGGGATGCATTTGTTGCCCCTTTAGCTTTCTTAAGCCGTTCCACACTTTTGCCTCCTGTGTGTAAGAATTTATAGCCGACAGAAACCTCATCCAGCTTTCTCTCTTTGCCTGGCGTCGTGTCCGCCTGCCCTGCGATTTAATGTGTTCAAATTGAATGAGATTTTCTGTATTTGGCGATCTACGCAATATGCCTCATGCCTTGTGCCCTTTTCGCGCCTGTCTACAATCTTCATTCCACCAGGGAACACGTCTTTTAAGTGAACCACCATTCGTTTGTGGGATAGACTTTTCAGCAGCATCAATAATAAAAGCGGTAAAATATGCCACAGCATCATTCATACTAAAATTGTTTATAAAATCGTGGTAAATAAGTTAATTCTTTAAAATGCTCCCAGTCAGCCGATGCTAATTTCCATCGAGGGATATTGGGAGGGTTATCGTGCTGCGTTATTAAGTTAAAGTTACAGGGAAGTGGTCACTTCCAAAAGGATTTTTGATGACATTCCATTCAAGGTCAGGCAGAAGGGAAGCGGATCCAAGTGCAAGATCTATTGATGAATACGAATTGTGTTGGGCGTTGTAATACGTCGGCTCCTTCTTATTAAAGAGACAGGCACCAGAGGTCAGAAGAAAATTTTCGATGAGTCGACCTCTCGCGTCGCATCGGGATTCTCCCCACAAGGTGTTTTGAGCACTAAAATCACCCACGAGTAGGTAGGGTTCCGGCAGTTGATCTATGAGGTTATAAAAATCTGTTTTGATGAGGTGATAGCTTGGGGGTATATATATAGAACAAACAGTTACCAGCTTATTGAAAAGAACTACCCTAACTGACACTGCCTCAAGGGGTGTTTGTAAGGCTACATGAAAACAAGCTACAGACTTGTCTGCAGCGATTGCTACACCGCCACACGAGGCGTTATCCTCGCCACGGTCTTTTCGGAAGATGGTGTACTGGCGAAGAAAGTTTGTGTGTGAATGTTTCAGATGTGCCTCTTGAACACACAGCAATTTTGGATTATGTTTATGTAGGAGTCCCTTAACATCATCGAGGTTGTGGAGAAGACCCCTGACATTCCAATATAGTATTTGTGTATCCATAGTGAGAGTGTGTTGTGCTGTGTGTTTAAGAGGGGAAATCTGTGTGAGCCCACAAGGCCCTTTCCGGGCGCCGTGATGCGGGGCATGTCTTTTTTTGGCGCGCTCCTGAGAGCTGCGCCGATCATTCGGCGTCTGAGACGCCGGTGGGCTTTGTGATGTATCCATCACCACCGCCGAGGCGCTGGATGCCCGCTCGCGGCGCACGCTCACGGGTGTTTCGGGCTTCTCTGCACGAGCAGAGGCCCTAGGTGTCGTAGAGCCCGCAGGCACGGAGGACTGCTGGCTCTTCTTGCTGGATGGTAGGAACAGCACTAGATCCCGCAGTGGGGGCGGGTGGCGCTACCGCCGGTCCACTTTGCGTGGTTCGAACGGCCGCTGAGAGCCGTTGTGGCACTGCCCCCTGCCCTGCCACTTCGGAGAAAGAAGGCCCCACAAATGAGAGGCGCTTTCGTGCTTCTTTGCAGGAAATGTTTTCTTTACTTTAAGCGTTAGAACTTCTTTTCCTTTTAGCCGTCGCCGTGAGGTCCGATGACGTCATTTGGAGAAGAAATCGTGCCGCGCGCCGAACGCTGATGTGCGAGTGAAAGCGGAGGGGCGCGTCTTTCACAGGGAGTGAACGCACGGCGGAGAACAAACGCGCGTCTGCGCCGTGCTCGCTTAAGGGCCAGAAGTAGGCTCTTGTTCTCCTTCACAATCGCCATTTGTAGAGCAAACGCGCCTTCTTCCCCGAGTGAGAGGCCGTGGGGGAGGGGGAGGGAAGGGAGGCGACGTTTAGTGGGCACGCAGTGCCTATTTATATCAGAGGCTCCGGCAACAGTCACCAACGTTACAGCACGCATTGAGCGAACGCGGTCAAAACGCAGGGTCGACAACAGTTCTGCGTGTTGCCGATGTCCAAGTGTGATAAAGCTAATACCATTACTCCGTATAGCTCTCTACAAGTTTGCACAATTGGTGGTACGGCCCCGAAAGGTTTTATGCCGGGGTCCACCAAGACTTCACTGACGTATTCCGTCACGGAAATACGTCAGCTTACAATGTACACGAACATAATACAAAGAAGAAACCAGAAGAAAAAGTTCCACAAACATGCAAAATCTGGAAATCGAACCCACGACCTCTCGGTCCGCGACGATAGATCGCCGAGCGTTTAACCCATTGCGCCACAAACGCATTTGCAGAGAGCTACACAGACGCGCCTTAATATATCTAACACTCCTCCGTGTACCCGCGCTCTTGCTCGGGCGGTGCCGCCGCCTACGAGCAGAAAAGAGAAGTACTGCATTATGACACTAACGCGCACCGACAGTGAACGCTTCGGTGGTCTCAGCACTACGACGCCTCGATGCCAGCATTCGAAGGGACGCTGGCATCAAGAAGCACTACAACGCCAGGTGGCGTTCACCGTACTCAGCACAGCGGAGCGTGGCCTCCGCAATTAGCTCTGAAAATGTTTCTGAAGTTGATCGCGGAGGCTGCAATTACGACGCGCTGTACGCGCTGATTTGACTCGGTGACGATTCAGTTACGTGCTTTGTCTTGCGCGTGTGTATTAGTGTGTCAGTTACGTGCTTCGTCTTTCGCGTTGTGCTAGCGTGTGCAGCGTAGTGCAGCTTCCATATGCACGACGGTTGCTCATGGTCAGACGTTGGTATCGTGATGGAGGAGACGTGCCACCAGGCGTCAGCGTGGGTGTAAGCCTAAGGGCGCTTTCCACAAAACACCAATAGACATATATATCAATGTCAATAAACATTACAACTTCTGTGAAGACACGTCACTTTCGTGTTCTATACGATTCCTATATAAGAGGGATCAACCACATTGATGCCGGCAGGCGGCGACACACGTTTATGCGCGCCGTGCGGCACAGTCAGCATCCCCGTGCGGCGACGAATTTGCACTTTTTCATGAGGGACAGGAGCGTGTTGCCAAGTGTTCACCCTCACAGTTCACAGTGGGGTGGGTCGTTAGTGTCCGCAGGGTGGTCATGTGATGCGCACTTTGCACAGGTGGTACGGCCCCGGCAGCTCTGAGAGCCGTGACCGAATCTTTGCAACTTAAAGCAGCGTCGAGGGTTCGGAATGTAAGGTCTGACATTTATTTTCATGTAACCTGTTTCAATTTGTTTGGGGAGCGTGCTAGTACAAAAAGTAAGTATAAGGTGTCTTGTAAGAATTTCCTTGTCGTCTCGCCGGATCTTGATTCGCTGCACAATCGTCACGTGTTGCTCTTTCGAGCCCTCGAGGAGCTATGCCTCAGTCAATTCCAGTAGGTCTTGATCTGATACTACCCCTCGTGTACTATTAATAGAACGATGAGGGCTTACAGAAATTTGGGTGTCACCAAACGAGACAAGTTTTGGCAGATTTTCGTGCTGAGCTTTGTCACGGATTTCGAGGAGAATGTCACCACTGGCCATTTTCGTTACTTTGTAACCAGGACCAAGAGAGTCAGTCAGGCATTTAGCAACTACAAAAGGTGATACTGTTCTTACGATTTTACCGGGGGATTCACTGTGAATCACGTGGAAACGTGGGAAAATTTCGGTGGTCTTAGCGAAAAAGTTAAAAGATTCATCGGTGCGCCCTCTTTTTATGAGAGGGCGATCAGGCAGTTTAGGGTATGAGGAAGCCATACAAATTAGCGTGATTTCGGCAGCGCTGTCAGCCGCTCACCGCGGAGCCCAACAAGGGGACGTGACAGGGTTGTTATAAACAAAACCAGCCAATGCCAGCTGTTCACAGCCACTATAACCAAATATGATATAACCAAGGTTGGCTATCTCACACAAGGTTAACCCTAGCTGCCTGGAGGATCAGAAAATCAGAAGTGAGAAGGAGACAGGAAAGATTGAAAGTGAGAGAAAAAGACGAAGATTGAAGAGGAGGATAGGAAATGGCAACTACCGATTTTCCCCGGGTGGGTCAGTCCGAGGGTGCCGTCTACGTGAAGCCGAGGCCAAAGGGGTGTGTTGCCTCTGCTGAGGGGCCTTAAAGGTCCAAACACTCAGCGTCGGCTCAACCCCCAGAATCCCCTCTTCCCCGGACACGGCTAAGCCGCGCACGGTAAGACGCGGGAGGGTCCAACCCTCGTGTGCTCGGGTACGTGGTGGCGCAACTCACCAAACGCCTGCTTGCGCAGACGCCCCTGCGGGGCGGCATTGACAAAGAACGCATGACGCGACGTACCTGGCTAAGGCAGAAGAGTGGCCAGGCCAAGAGCACCGACTTCGTATTCTGCCGTATGTTTGTGGTGTCCGATATGACCTGCTGTCGGATCATCATGAAAGGCTTCAAGCACCTCACGTTGAAGAGAACGGGGTATGATGCGCACCGATTTATTGTCATTGACGTGATAAATATAGCGATGCAAAGCCCCATCGTTAGCGGAGTCGGGCGTTCGGGGGTGAACCAGAACCTTTCTTTCTTTATTTGTTTCCATTGCTAAAAATACAATGGCAGGGGCTAAGATAAAAGCTGCAGTGAGGCAGCTTGAGGTGCCCTTAGCCCCCTTGCATGGGGTCGAGAATAGCTCGGAAGTATGGGTCGGCACGTTGTTGGAAAACAAGGACAGATTGGTGATTAGTTTCAGCCAGTCGATCGTTGAGACGGACAAGGGTGAAGAAGTGGGCGCGGGCTGTACATGATTACAAATAAGCGATGCTGGGTCATTATTTCTCCGCAAAGGGCAACGAGATAGAGCATCTGTGTCTTGGTGACTCTTTCCAGGCCTCTGGGTAACATCTAAATCGTATTCCTGTAAGCGGATCACCCAGCGACCAAGACGACCCGATAGGTTATTTAGCGACCATAGCCAGCACAGTGCATTATGGTCGGTGACCACTGTATTTTGACGGCCGTGGGGGTATGGCCGAAACTTTTTCACTGCCCAAATAACAGCAAGGTACTTTTGTTCGGTGATGGTGTAATTTTTCTCGGCAGTGGTCAGCATCCGACAGGCGTAAGCAACGACTCGTTCACGCACATTGGTGTCTCGTTGCAGAACAGAACCGAGACTATGACTGCTGGCGTCAGTGTGTATGATAGTAGCTGCACTTTCACATTCGGCAGAGCAAACGAAGGGCGCGTTATTTGAGAGGAGTTGATGGAGCGCAAAAGCCAGCGCAACGCAGTTGCGTATGAAGCACCGGCAGTACGAAGCCAGTCCGGTAAAACTGCGCAGGTCTTTTGGCGCAGAGGACGAGGAAACTAAAGTACGGCGGAAAATTTCACAGGGTCCGGTCGAATGCCTGCTTTGCTGACTAAGTGACCAGAACTTTGATAGTCTTGCCGGCGAAAGTATTTTTTTTTTTCGTGTTGAGCTGTAGGCCAGCGTTTGCGAGGCACTTTAGCACTTGTTCAAGGCAATGCAGGTGGTATGGGAACGTGGCTAAAACACTACGATGTCGTAGAGATATACTGTGGAGTGGCGTGGGGGCGCTCAAGGCATAGTTAAACTCGCTCACCACCTTGCAAGGGAGGGCTGACACTACGTAGAGGTACTTTGCACAATATGCCCTAATGCGCTTTAAAAAATATATCAATTTCACGGAACCAGATCGCGGTGTTTCCGTGGTCAAATTGGCTACAGGACAGTAAGCAACGTGACGAGGTTCTTTGCCCCGGACGTCAGTGCCTTGATCATGGCCAGAAGCTCCATGACATTGTGCTCAACCAAATTCATGATCGGGTACGCATGTTTAAAGAAACATTGCTAGCGACGCTGTAACAACGCGCGAAATGGCATGTGAAAGCGAGCGAGGGCGAGGGACGCGCGCTTTCACGCGGAGCGAACGCAGGGTGGAGAGCAAACGAGACTTCCTTCAAAGTGTAATGGGAGCGGTGGGCGAGCAGGGCATCGAGGCACCCTAGCATAGAGTTTCTCGATCAAACTCCTTTTAGGGGCGAAGCTCGTTATGGCGGCACCCGTTCCGTCCCCGTCGTAGTAGTAGTAGTAGTGTGTAACCAGTCTGAGAAAAATGAGAAAAAAATGGGGTTGATCCCTCTTATATAGGAATCGGTATAGAACACAAAAGTGAAACGTGTCTTCACAGAAGTAGTGTAATGTTTATTGCACATTGATATATAATGTCTATTGGTGTTTTGTGGCTAAAGCGCCCTTAGGCGTTGATGCACCCACGCTGACGCCTGGTGGCACGTCTCCTCCATCACGACTACCAACGTCGATGACCATGAGCAACCGTCGTGCATAGGGAAGCTGCACTACGGTGCACACGCTAGCACAACGCGAAAGACGAAGCACGTAACTGACACACTAATACAACGCGCAAGACAAAGCACGTAACTGAATCGTCACCGAGTCAAATCAGCGCGTACAGCGCGTCGTAATTGCAGCCTCCGCGATCAACTTCAGAAACATTTTCAGAGCTAATTGCGGAGGCCACGCTCCGCTGTGCTGAGTACGGTGAACGCCACCTAAGTGGCGTTGGTAGTGCTTCTTGATGCCAGCGTCCCTTCGAATGCTGGCATCGAGGCATCGTAGTGCTGAGACCACCGAAGCGTTCACTGTCGGTGCGCGTTAGTGTCATAATGCAGTACTTCTCTTTTCTGCTCGTAGGCGGCGGCACCGCCCCGAGCAAGAGCGCGGGTACACGGAGGAGTGTTAGATATATAAGGCGCGTCTGTGTAGCTCTCTGCTAATGCGTTTGTGGCGCAATGGGTTAAACGCTCGGCGATCTATCGTCGCGGACCGAGAGGTCGTGGGTTCGATTTCCAAATTTTGCATGTTTGTGGAACTTTTTCTTCTGGTTTCTTTCTTTGTATTATGTTCGTGTATGTTCGTGTGACGTATTTCCGTGACGGAAATACGTCAGTGAAGTCTTGGTGGACCCCGGCATAAAACACTTTCGTGTTAAAAAATTCCGAAGTTGTGTCCGTAGCGCGGAATCGAACCAGGGACCACTCGCTTCCGAGCGCGCGGCGTTAGCCCACTACGCCACGAAGCGGACATGGACAAACGCACCACGATGGCTATAAATACCCAACATTAACGAAAGGCCGCGTTTCTAACGCGTTTGTGCTAGCGCGTTACGGCCCGTGTAAGAAGCTGGTGTAAGACGCTGTGGCCTCTCCACCTTACCTTAAACGCGTTTCGAACGCGCTGCCCAAAGCGGTGGCAAGTCAAGTTCAAGTCGAGGAGCGTTTATGAATACGGGGGGGTATACTCTCTCAGCAGTCATGTGATGGCGTCGGCAAACGCGGTGCACGTTCCGGCATGTGTAAATGGCTGCGTAAGACGCTGTGGCCGCTCCCCCTTACTAGAGAGTACTGCACGTTTCTAACGCGTTTGTGCTAGCGTCCCCTTAAGCGGGAGATCCGATGATTCCCTCCGGAGCTTCGCCCACTCATCATCATTCACCTCGTGGATCTGCTGTCATTTTTTGAAACTCTATGCACCCTAGACTGTGCGTGTGCGTGCCCGTTATCCCTCTGCGGCGCATGCGCGCAGCCCTGCCGGCCTGTGCCGCCGACTCTCTGCGGGCTCTCGCCCGCCTCTCTCATAACAGTGTTGACAACGGCGTTTACCCATTCGTTGTGTGCGGTCACACAAACAACGCTTACAACTGTTGTCGATGGTAGCGGCGTTTTACCCGCGTTAGCAACGAACACGCGCGGCGTTGGTGACTTGTTTATGAACAACGTTTCAACCTTTGCCGTACAGCCTATGGCGGTGTACCGTAGCGACCATAAGGCCAAGGTCTCTGTGGTCATTAAATAAATGGAAACCATGAAATCATCCATATTTCTCATTCTTTAGTAGTTGAAATAACCAATTACACCATCACATCTTAATAGTCATAATTGGAAATACATAATTCCCACCATAGTACAGCTTCGCCGGCCTTCTATCTCCACCCCAACGGAAGTGCTGAAAGTTTTTTCCTTCGCTTTTCTGGTTATATTGTTGTGATGCACCTTCTGTCGGGGATATATGTGGTCCCTAAGGCCACTTCGTCAAACAATGAGGCAAATGTAAATGAGAAATCACTGAACCCACATAAATAACGGTCGGCTAACTGAGCGTGTCTTTTATCTACTCAATGCCAGTGGGTGATGCTCCCGACGGCATGCCATCATATGAACTGGCATATACTAACATAAGAACTAACATAACTTGCGCGCTAATACAAAAATGTTCAAATAAGCAGTGTTCATGCGGAGTTCCTGCAGAGTTGCGGTGTGTATGCATGCATCTACGCAACACAGATAGCAGTCGTTATGATAATGTAGCTGCCAGCACGCTGTTCCTTCTGCAAGCAGGAGTCACCTTGCATATTGCATAGCGCAAAAATGTCGCAGCCGCGGATACATAGAACCCAAACCCAGGAGTCCAAGCGCAACGCTCAGTTTACTAATCACAGTCGTTGCTTCGACCATAGGGCAAAATGACCAACATTACGGGGACGCTTCTAGAGCGACAAGAAGCGCTCAGAAGCGTTAGAGCCCGTTTTTATGATTTCCTGAAAGAACTAGATCACCCACAAATTTTATATTAAAAAAAAAGTAGGATACGGTATAGCTCATATACATTCAAATGTGTGGGTTAATTAGGAGCTGAAAATTGCTAAACTCTCGTTTTTGGTCTGCTTACAAGCATTATACGAAACGCCTAAAAAGTTTCCCCGCTTCTATAAATGCGCAGATATGGCACAAATGTCTAATTTGAAAGAAATGGCGGCCGGTTTATGGGTGGCGCCTATCGATAAATTTCAAAGAGTAGCTGAAGTATGCGGTTTGAAAATAACAATTGAATACACCTTTTTCTTCTGATATTCAAGCGGTTTACTAGGCGTGTAGTTAGTTGTCCCGGACTACCCGGTGAACTATGTGAAGCAAGTGGCTTAAACATTCTTGAATTTGGAAGCAGGTTGTGAGTCACTAGTTTAGGTTAATGCCAGTCTTGGCAAAAATACTTTTCCCACCCATATACGCCCCTACTACATTGTAGCTGCGTAGGGATACATTGCCTTTTCAGATTTTGGCCTGAGAGGTTGGGGGAGAAATATTATGTTGCGAGATTGTACTTACGAGACTTTCACATATTTGTAGCACTCCAACGTCCTCTCACATCCATTGTTATGTTTTGCATGGAACGTAGACTTGACACATTCGCATTTTGTGTCCATATAATCATCTTGGTCAATCATCTGCAGATAAACATCCTGTTCACTTTGAAGAAACTTTGGAAAGGGAAATAGAAATTGAAGTGAAATGTAGTTTCGCATCATAAATTTACATACAGTCAAATGTATTTGAAAGCGCGTGTAATTATTCGTACATAGATAATTGTGGTATTTAATATCTGAGTCGTAGTGGCGAAAATAATATACGCACGATGTATTTACGATCACTAAACGGGCACACTTGGTGGTATTCAAAAAGGCCATCGGCCATGTTTTGGTGAAAGAGTGCCGCCTCCTGCAATCGCCGAAGCTAAGCAGCGCTGATCTGAGCTGGTACATGAGAGGGAGACCACTTCAGGAACGCCGACTGATGATAGCTCCTCCTGCCATGGAATCGCTCAAATGTTCACCTTGTGCGATACAGTTACGGCAACGGCAGCGGCGAAGGATGTCCCATTCCCCCACACTAACAATAGAGTGTACTAGATTGGGGGAGTGGGTCCAGCGGACGCCTTGGCAAGCGCCGAGGGTGTGGCGGCGCTGCCGTCGCCTTCTTTTGAATGAGCCGGCCAATAAACGTTCTCTGGCTGTTTCGGCAGTGCTCATTGGCTGATGCGAGCTCGCGGGCTGAGTAGCTGTCGTCTGCTCGACGCACCGTCGTTGTTGCGTCGTTTGCGTTCTTTCCGTCGCTCCTTTCCATTTTATTAACAATAGATCAATGGGGAATAATCTCAGTGTTACCGCCACCGAGTATCCACCTGTCGAAGCTCTATGCAGCGGCGGTAGGGTCTTCGACGCGACACGCGTCCGGCCGGCTAGCGTGGCCGCTCATTCGGAAGAAAGTGATGGTGGCGCCACCTGGATTTTCAATAAGAAATGCCTCAGCGAAGAGCCCTCGTTGGACCCACTCCCCCAATCTAGTACACTCTACAAACATCAATTCCTCATCACCGAAAAAAACATCAAAAGCTAAAGGAAGTTGAGGGGACTCAGACGGGCCGTACGACGGATCGCCGTAGGACGGACCGCCTCGTTGCCTTCTCCCCCTTTCGAAAGACACCGTGTTTCCTATTGTCCCACGTGCCAACCGAACGGTTTTTGGCACTCGTCGGAGTGTTGAATATGAACAAAGCCCTTGCAATGCTTGCCATCAGAATGTGCAGTTATCGGGCGCAACATTACAGATGTGATAAATAGCTAAGATTTATCGGTCTGGGCGACCCACGGACCAAGCGCAGACGGTAGCACCGCTTGAACTCATCGCGCAAGCGTTGTGATCCCGATGGCCATCGCAAGCACTCGCGCATAGCCTTGCGCACAGACCTCAGATGATTACCAAGTTTCGCCGACATCCGATTTTGTTGCTTTCGCGAAGGACAGTATCTCTACCTCCCCATGACACAGGCGTCCAATGCCAACTCTTCACACTCGCCTTGTGAATAAGATCACAGGCTCCACAAAAGCCGAGACTGCATAAACAGTCTATTTGCTAAAAGTACGTCTTTCTAAAAGCCATCAGCCTACATGCGTAAATTGTGCGCGTGTTGTCTGTCTTCTTCGCGCTGTCCGTGTTGTTTCTTTCTTTTTTTCTGCTGAATTCAGAGGCTTTCGAGCGCATCTAATGGTGGAACAGCTTTGCAAGAGGAAATGACGGAAAACGCTGCTACATCGGCTGCAGTGCACCGCAACAAGCGGATGGCAATCACTGCAGTACTTTTCAAAGGTACGATGATTACTTGAAAGAGAAAGTGGGCAATGTAGGGGTGCGAGCATTATGCGAGTTCAATGATTACGCACGTAAACGCGATATATCTTTGCACGTGAAGAGCACCTACTGGAAATTAGGTGTTTCAAAACTACCCTGGGCGTTGGAACACGTGATATTCGGTTTGTTGCGCGTGGCTTGGAATGCTACAGGTCACGCGTCCATCCGCACTTTCCGACTCATTATTTTCCCGACTGCAGAGTAGTGGAAATAAAGGTTCGCCCATTGCTCGCTTCTAATCCTATCGTTCAACAAGCATCGCTTAAGGCAAGCACAGTACACTGCCAAACACATCGGCACCTCACCGCGTGGGGAAAGCAAGTTTCCAGATATCGTCGTACTAGCCAGCGAACAAGGATACAGTAAACAATTAGGAGAAGGCGAGGGCAAGTATTGTATGCACTTCAAAAACGCTTTCACAGTCACCTGTGAGCAAAGTCAGCACCCACGAAATTTCTGGGATCTTACTTTATCTGCTGTTTCAAGTACTTCTTCGTAAAACTGGCGAATGCTAGTAATTACAAGACACTGTATGGCCCAATTATTGTGCGACACTCGTTGTGAATTAGCTTCTACATGATAAATATTGTCACTTTGCACGGGCTCGGCCAGCAGAAAAATTTACAAAGTTTACTCCTCCCCTGTAGATTCCCCAATAAACGTTAGACAACTTTCTCTTACAGAATTCGATAGAAGGGCTTGCTACTTGATTATCGAAAATTGTAAAGTTCCAGCTTGAATAGTTTTGTCGCTTCTTTGGTAATGTGTGACCAAGTATTGTCATAAATCGCCAATTTGAAGTAATTATAACTCATGAAATACTAATCAGACCAAGAAACAACTTCGATAGATGATAGGTACACAAAACACGGAAAACCTCAAAATATTCTTCGTCTGCGTTGAAAAGGAAATAACGATATCAATTCATAAACATCTATTGTTTTGACCATATTCAGTGGAGCGTATTAAATTCCCATTTGCTTTAGACGCAATATCTCTCCATAGAAACATTGTATAAAGTTTCATTTAAAGGCCCAGCAAACTTCATTTTGTTATGTTGAACCGTTTTGCTGAAAACGCAGTACAACGGAGCAAAAACGCATTTTTT
>NC_051158.1:62188255-62226059 GCF_013339745.2 Dermacentor silvarum | reverse complement strand
GCCCGCCTGGTCAGCAGTCATCCCGGCCGTCAACCGCAAGGAAGCGAGTTGGCTCCCCCAGCGACACCAAAGACACCGAGCTGTACTCTATGTCGGAAGACGACTCATCCGACGACAGCTTCATACCCGTCTGGAGCAAGAGGGCGAAGAAAAAGATCGTCAACTCATCGCCGTCAACTCCTGCGAGTACAACGACTCTGAAGTCAAGGCCTGCGCGCTGGCCGCACGTCATCATTTTTATGCCGGAAGAACCCTCAAGCAACTGTGGAGATGGGTTTGCACAAGGCTTACCCTACGAGCGACGGTCAGGAAAGGGCACGACGCTCCTCCACTCCGCAACGCACAAAGGCGCTACGGCAGGGTTCGTCGACTCTCCGACACGGCGCAGAGAAGGCTCCGGAGTCAGATCGCCAACAAACACGGGTTTATTCACCCAAGGTACAGCTCAGTGCTACAGTCACGGCGCTTACGGGCCAAGGCTCGCCGCAAGACCGATCGAGTACGCGCGCCCGCTGCGCTAGGGCTAACCGGGTAGCGGTCCGCCAAGCGCGATAACGAGGAGTCGCGAGAACAAAGGTCTCATGTAACCACCTCGTTGCGAGCCTGTGAGCCTCTGCCGCGGCGAGGAAGCGCTCAGCGGACGAGAGCTCGGGTGGAGAGGGTGCCCGGGGGCCGCCGCGCGGGAGGCCAATCAGGGCGCGTCCCGGTGACGTGTCTCGCGGGGCAAGTCCAATCCCGGGGGGGAGAAGCACGGTTTGCGCGGGAAAGTAAGTCCGGCGCGCTCGCCATGTCCGCCATGTTGCCGTTACGGCGGCGGTTCCCGGGGATCGAGCTAAGCGCCACGCGCGAGCTGGGGGACGAGGCGCGGGAAGGCACCTCGATCCCCACATTCCCCCCTCCTAAAGACCGAGGCCAGCCTCCAAAGTGGCTGACCGAGGCCAAGTGGCAAGGTTGACTCAGCCAAAGAGGGCTAAGCCAACGGGGCAAAGTCCAAGAGGGTGTCGTAGTCTTCCTCAGGACCAGGACAGGGAGAAGGGGCCACAGCAGTCCAAGAAGGTGAAGACGTCGCTTCTCTTAACACAAAGCCAGGGGTTTGCCTTGGCCACCAAAGTTCCGCACACTGGAAGGACCCCCTGCCAGGTGGAAGAGTCAGCAGCCCAGGCAGGACGGGGCAGGGCAGCACCATGGTTCAGCCAGCAACACTCGAGGTCCGCCGGACTGAAGCCGCCAGGAACACGCGAGGCGTGGCTGCCATTTTGGCGCAGCAGCCACCACAGAAGTCACTGGGCTCCCCGGATTGCGCAGGAACAGCAGGCCGGGAAAACCGGCAGCCAGGTCAGCAGCGGCAGCCGGAGTGACCCTCCTCGGCCAGAGGTCAGCGCCTGATTGGGGACCAGCCACAATTAGCGGCAGCCTAGGCAGCAAGAGGCAAGGCTGGCACGGGTTCGTGGCCCCCAGAGGCAGGAGTAATTCATGGCGGAAGGACCAGGAGCAGCAGGCCTTGAGGTCAGCAACAGGCTGACATGGTAGGGCCAGGGACAGCCGGCATCGTGGTCAGCAAGACTGGTGGCACAGTGGAGCCAGGCGCAGGGAGCAGACTGGACGACGCAAGATGAAGGACAGGAACGCCCCCCGGCATAGCCGGCTTGCCAAGGAAGTTGCCCGCCTGACTGACAGCCCAAAAAGGGACGTTTGCCAGGCTGAGGCTTGGGCAACACATAAGAGGGTATATTAGGCCACATGGGCCTGTCACCGCTTCGATGTGCGCCCTTGCACCGTAGCTACATTTCTCCATTCACCGGCATGGTAGGGAATGAAGTCCAGCTACCTACTAGTGGGAGAAAGCTGACTAGGCGCGTCAGAAGGCGGGTGAGCACGAGAGGGTATATTAGGCCAAAAGGGCCTGTCACCACTTCAACGTGCGCCTTCGCACCGTAGCTGTGTCTCTCCGTTCATAGGCGTGGTAGGGAATAAAGTCCGGCTACCAGCTGGTGGGAGAAAACCTGCCTAGGTGCGTTTCCGTAGGTTGTACCGGTGGCGTGGCCTGGGGCCAGCCGTATCACGGTTTGCCTGCGGTTCGTTGACCGCCTCCCCCTCTCCCCAGTCGTTGCTACGGGCAACGAAAGGTTTGAGGTCCGAGACGTGAACTGGACCGCCGACTGGTCTCCCTTGGGAGTCAGCCAGCTTGTATACCAGAGGGGACATTTTGGTCTCCACTCGGTACGGGCCCAACCATTTGGCCGACAGGGAGGCAGAGATGCCTTTGGCGGCGTCACTCAAGACATGGTTGCGTCTGAGGACGAGATCGCCGACACCATAGTGCACGTCCCTATGTGACCGGTCGTACTGGGCTTTTTGTCCAGCTCGCGCTTTTGCCAGGTTGGAACGGGCCAGGTCAAGGGCCGCGTCCATCCGTGAGCGCAGTTCCGCCGCGTAGCCGGAAAGGCCGGCTTTCGTGGCGCACGCCCCGCTGCCGGTCCGCAGAACGCGGTCCATGGGGTTTGGCAGCTCTCTCCCGAAGTTAAGGAAAGCGGGCGTGTACCCAGTCGAACGGTTCACCGTGGACCGCAAGGAGAAGCCTATCTCGTCAAGACAGACATCCCAATCCCTATGTTGCTGGGCAAAGGCCGCGAGCAAGGGCTTGAGGTTCCGGTTAATCCGTTCTGTCGGGTTGGCCTGTGGGTGATACGTGGTTGTCTTGCGGTGCTTAATGCCAAAGGCAGCACACGCATCCACGAACATCTTGGCCGTGAAGTAGGACGCGTTGTCCGTTATCAGCTCCGCCGGAAAGCCAAAGCGGTTAAAGACCTCGGTCAACTTGTCCCAGATTGCGCGTGCCGTTAACTTCCGAAGGGGAAAAAGTTCAACCCATTTCGTGAAGTGATCTGTGACAGCCAGGAGAAAAACGTAGCCTCGCCGGCTTCTGGGAAAGGGTCCCATAATGTCACAGGCCGCGACTTGCCAGGGTAGCTGGCTGTCGATTGGCTGCATGAGCCCGGGGGGTTTGCCCGCGCGAGGCTTCACACATTGGCACACGCGGCATGAGCGGGCGTAGTGAAGAGTGTCACGCTTCATGCCTGGCCAGGTAGCGGAGCGGCACAACTTTTGGAAGGTCTTAAGGCCACTCGCATGTACGGCCACCCGCGAGTCGTGGAAATAGCTCAGGGTGGCTTCCCTTAGACTGCGGGTTATCACCACCCTGAAAGACTCCTGGGGAGCCTCCTCAGATGGGATATAGCGCAGGAGAGCTTTATCGGCGTCAAGCAGATACGTATCCAACGTGCCCGCAGCAATACTAGCTGTCCGGGTACGCCCGGCGGCTTTGCCGCCCCACTCCTCTTGGGAGCTCGGCTCTTGGAGCCTGTCAACGATTTCTATTTACAAAATGGATCGCTCTGCTGAGCCTTTAGCAGCTCTTGCCTGCTGAAGACAATACCCGATGAGGTAACGGGATCCACCAGGTAAACGTCCTCTCCCGGGGCTGGCAATCCGAGGATCGCTTCGCCGTCGGGGGTAGCGCCTTTCGAGCCATTGGAGACACAGGCTCCGGTCTCTACTAAGTGCATGAGGTTCGCGCCTTTTGATCCATTGGAGACTGAGGCTCCGGCTTCTACTTGGTGCGAATGCTCACGGGAGTGGCGGACCAAAGGATCAAACGCCGAAACGGGGGCTCGCGACAAGGCGTCCGCCACCACGTTTGAACTCCCTTTCCGGTAGCGCAGAACAAGGTACCACTGCCATGTCAACGCCCAGCGCGCGAGGCGGCCCGATGGCTCGCACAAGTGCTTAAGCCGGATTGTACGTCTCCACGGCAAACAGCACGTACGCTAACGCCAACTTCTGGAGAGCAAAAAGGACCAACGGGCAGGTCCGCTCAATGCACGACCGACCGAATTGGGCCAGTAAACGGCAAAGAGAAGAGCTGGGCTGCCGCTCCGACAGGCGCATGAGGCCTCACATGACCGGCAGACGGTTCGACAGCGGAGCGGGGTGACTCACACACGTCGAAAATGTCGCTCGGATGCGCGTGAGACAAGCGGTAGGCGGAAAACGCGGCGACTTTGTCGGCTGAGCGGGGAGGCTCGCGCTCGACATTGCTTCCCAGCTGCGCTCGGGACAAGGAGAGGCCAGCGAGCAGTTTGCACCAACAGCGAGGCAGGGAGGCTCAGCTGCGGCGCACGGGACACCGAACTGCGCTCGGGACAAAGGCAGGCCAGCGAGCGAGCTCGCGCCTACGGCGTATTCGTCAGAGAAATGCGCTCGGGACAAAGGTGGGCCAGCGAGCGTATGCGTGCGCGCATCTAACCAGGGTGGCTCCGATGCGGCACATGGCGCAGTGAACGACGCTCGGGACAAAGGGAGGCCGGCGAGCGTATTCGTGCGACCATCTAAGCAGGGTGGCTCCGATGCGGCACATGGCGCGGCGAACGACGCTCGGGACAAAGGGAGGCCGGCGAGCGTATTCGTACCGGCATCTAAGTAGGGTGGCTCCGATGCGGCACATGGCGCGGCAAACGACGCTCGGGACAAAGGGAGGCCGGCGAGCGTATTCGTACCGGCATCTAAGCAGGGTGGCTCCGATGCGGCACATGGCGCGACGAACGACGCTCGGGACAAAGGGAGGCCGGCGAGCGTATTCGTGCGAGCATCTAAGCGGGGTGGCTCCGATGCGGCACGTTGGGCACAACTGAGCTCGGGACAAAGGCCAGCGAGCCGAGACAGCACGCCGGAGGGGCTAGTAGGCACCTGCTCCCCGCGCGTCTCAAACAGTTTATAAAACCCGTAACTGGCGTGGCTATATGGGACTAGCGTACACATCCGAGCTGTCGACATCACCTAGGGCGCTCCAAGCAAGGGATCGCTCCCGGTGGCCGAAAGCATAGGGTCGCGAAGGCGAACCTACCTCGTGCTATCGGTGTCATTCGCTCCGAAGGACGATAAGTCCGCAGCCAGGGGGTGAGGCAGGAACGAGGGCCGTGAAGGGGCCTGCTCTGATGCCATGCCGAAACCACGTTGGGCGCCAGTTATGTGGAGATGGGTTTGCACAAGGCTTACCCTACGAGCGACGGTCAGGAAAGGGCACGACGCTCCTCCACTCCGCAACGCACAAAGGCGCTACGGCAGGGTTCGTCGACTCTCCGACACGGCGCAGAGAAGGCTCCGGAGTCAGATCGCCAACAAACACGGTTTTATTCACCCAAGGTACAGCTCAGTGCTACAGTCACGGCGCTTACGGGCCAAGGCTCGCCGCAAGACCGATCGAGTACGCGCGCCCGCTGCGCTAGGGCTAACCGGGTAGCGGTCCGCCAAGCGCGATAACGAGGAGTCGCGAGAACAAAGGTCTCATGTAACCACCTCGTTGCGAGCCTGTGAGCCTCTGCCGCGGCGAGGAAGCGCTCAGCGGACGAGAGCTCGGGTTGAGAGGGTGCCCGGGGGCCGCCGCGCGGGAGGCCAATCAGGGCGCGTCCCGGTGACGTGTCTCGCGGGGCAAGTCCAATCCCGGGGGGGAGAAGCACGGTTTGCGCGGGAAAGTAAGTCCGGCGCGCTCGCCATGTCCGCCATGTTGCCGTTACGGCGGCGGTTCCCGGGGATCGAGCTAAGCGCCACGCGCGAGCTGGGGGACGAGGCGCGGGAAGGCACCTCGATCCCCACACAACCTACGGCTGCTGAACAGGCAAGTCCTATCCATTTTTCTGGAATGTGCGGTGCCAGATCAAATTAAGGACATCAGAATAAACCCGCGGAAGAATATACTCGCCATAGACGTGTACAACGTGAGTGCGCTTGGAAAACTTCAAGCAATCACGGAGCTAGGCGGCATCAAAATGCGCGCCTTTATCCCAATTGACGATACATCCACAGCAGGTGTAATTTATGACATCGACATTGCCATTCCGAACGATGACTTACCTAGCCTCATCAAGCCGGCAAACGAGGGAACTATCAATACGCAAGTGCGCCGCCTTGGGCATACGCGCTGCGTAAAAGTAAATTTCAAGGGGGATTGCACACCATCCCATGTTAAAGTCGGACATTTCCGACATCCCGTTCGACCATTCATCCAGAAGCCGCTTCAATGCCATCAGTGTCTCAGACTAGGACACGTCAAGGGCGTGTGTCCCAACTCGCTACTGTGTCCCCGTTGCGCTGAACCTCATGCAGAAGAGACCTGCGGTGCCACGGTTCTGAAGTGCGCCAACTGTAATGGCCCTCACGCTGCCTCGTCGAAAGACTGTCCCCGCATCAAGAAGGAGCATGCAGTTCTCAAGCAAATGTCCAGAGACAATTCGACCCACAGGGAGGCAGCCGAAGTAGTCCGGCGTCGGCGTCGACGTCGGCACCATCGTACGTCTTCAAAAGAAGGCGCATGCTCGAAGTGATAGTGCCCATTCCACTGCGGCACCACTTAGTAGCGCCGCGAAAGGGCCCACCACTTCCACGAAGGAAGCGGATAAGACTCTTTCTTTGGAGGAATGGCCTACGCTACCGAGCCGCTCCCTTGCCAAGGAACCTCAGAAGGTCGTCGTCCCGCCGGAGCCTTCTCCAGCCGTGGATTATGCACCTAAAACAGATCGTCAGGTCATTTCGGTTCTGCGTTCCCTCATGGAAGCCATCCGAGCACTTTTGGTGGACATGGGGACAACATCTGCTCGAAGCGCTCTTAAAGTGCTGGACGCCTTAAGCCCAGTGCTTGAATCCCTCAACTAGAAAGATGGCTAACCATACCCCATCCTTCCGAAAAGAAGTCAAGGCAGCGTCCGTCATCGAGTGTAACACCAGAGGGCTAAAATCACGCCTTTCATATTTTCGTCAGTTTGTGTACACCAATGCGTTTCCACTCATCGTCATTTGTGAGCCCAACTTGTCGAAACCAATCAGACTGTCAGGGTACGAAGTTATCATGTCTTCAACAAATGGTGCATGCAGCAAAATCATCGTTTTTGTACGTCGTGAACTTACCTATGTTTTGCAACCAATGGCACCCCACGACGACAATCAGTATATATGAATCACAGTTAAAAAGAACAAACTCTTGTTTACTCTCATAGGCGTGTATATATCGCCTTCAAGCAATTTTGATACGAAAAGATTAGCGGATATCTTGAGTGTGTGTCCTGCCCCATGGGTTATCATAGCAGATTTCAATGCACACCATCCGGCATGGGGAAGTACAAGAACAAATGCAAAAGGACGAAGATTGGCAAGCATCGCCTACAACTATGACCTTACTCTCCTGAACGATGGTAGCCCCACCTTTCTTCGAGGTGTGACATACGGCAGCTGCCTCGATCTTGCTTTCGTCTCCAACTCTCTCGCCAGATGTGTGAAGTGGTTTCCGGATATTGAGACGCATGGGAGGGATCACATTCCCACTTACCTTAACATCAAAGGCTTGTCGTCTAGATCTGGTCCACGGAAGACCATTCGGAAGATTCAATGGGCCACCTTCAAGTCTGATATGGAAGATGCTTGCCGCGAGGGCCTCCCATCTGGGTTAGAGCAAACAATTAAAAGTACGATGCAAAACGCCACTCGCATGGTGACGATCTCTTCCACGCGAAACGACTTCGACATCGAATTAGAGTGACTACGAGCACTTCGTCGCCGGGCGGAATGTCAATATCGGCGTACAAAATCTGTCCATGACCTTAGGGCGGCCAGGAGGATGCAAAAGAAGATTCAGCGTCGCATGGATAGATTAGCATCGGAACGTTGGGCAACGTTTTGCCAGAAACTAGACCCCCGGAAGCCACTGTCTCACATTTGGAAAACGGTGCAAGGTCTGCGTTGCCTTCCGGGGCAGCGTTTTCCATTCAAGGCGCTCGCGCTCTTCCAAGGGCGGCAAGTCATCGATGTCGCAGAAGACTTTTGTGCGAGGATCGCTGACCAAGCGACTCGTCCAGATCCTCCAGCCCAAGGTGACGTCCCCCACTCCCGTGATTGCCGCATGGACCTTCCTTTTACAATGGAGGAGCTCGACGCGGCACTAGCTCTCTGCAGACGCTCTTTATCTCCGGGTCCAGATGGTATATCATACCGAGCCTTGTGCTATCTTGGAGAATCCGCACGGAAAGAATTGTTGAGTCTTTACAACTCCTCATGGCAGGAGGGAAACGTTCCTGACGAATGGAAAGTAAGCCGCCTGGTGCCACTCTTGTAGCGGGGCAAATCCCAACTCGAGCTCACCTCTTACCGCCCAATAGCGCTGGCCAGCTGTGTAGGAAAGATAATGTAACGGATGATCCTTGGCCGCCTGGAATGGTACCTTGAGCACTACAAGATTTATCCGAATTCCATGGCTGGTTTCCAACGTGACCGCTCTTCCATCGACAATGTAGTTGATCTCGTTTCATATGTTCAGCACGAAAGGTCCCGTAAGCGTTTATCTGCAGCTTTATTCTTAGATGTAAAAGGCGCATACGATAACGTACTGCATGAGGCCATTCTCGATGCTTTTGCAACGGTTGGCCTAGGTGGTCGAGTCTTGTTGTGGATTGCAAGTTACCTATCTGCAAGATCATTCTTTGTGTTAACTGAAGATGGCCCGACTACGAGACGCTATACCAGCAGAGGCGTTCCTCAAGGCGGTGCTCTCAGCCCGACGCTATTCAACCTCGCTCTTCTTGGACTTGCTGAATACTTACCAACTACCATCAATATTTCAATATACGCAGACGACATCTGTGTCTGGACTTTGGCAGTCACACGTCCACAGATATGTGCGCGGCTTCAAAGAGCAGCAACTTTGACAGCAAGCTACTTGTGTAAACAAGGTCTCAGCATATCACCAGAAAAATGCGCACTAGTGGCATTTACTCGTAAACCAATGACGCCTTATGTCATCTCAATCAATAGGCGGACCATTTCCTATGTCAGAACCCACAGGTTTCTTGGCGTAATCATTGACCGAGACCTCTGTTGGAGCCCGCACGTGGCTTACATGAAACGGCGCCTGACAGCAATTTCCCAGTTGTTTAAATACTTGACAGGAAAGACGTGGGGGATGTCAGTAGACGCAATTATGAAACTCTACAGAGCTCTCTTTCTCGGTTTTTTAAGATATAGTCTACCTGTACTGAACAACACTTGCAAGACAAATATTCGTGTTCTGCAGGCAGAACAAGCTCAAGCACTGAGAGTTTGCCTTGGTTTGCCCAGATGCACGTCAACAGAGGCAACTATTGCGATTGCTGGGGACCATCCGATGCAAACTCACATTACGGTGGAAGCCCTGAGAACGCACATCAGACATTTTGCACGTGCCCCCTATCACCACCTTGCAACACTACCTTCAGACAGGAGCCAAGTATCGTTCTCTAAAACTATCATCAAGTACAACGACAAACTTCCCTCGGGCTTCACCGCTGCATCTAAACCATCGATGCCCCCTTGGTGTCTTATTAGCCCCACAGTACATCTCAGTGTACCATGAATCAAGAAAAAATCTGAGCTATCGTCACCTGTGCTGAAACAACTGTCTCTGCTTCTTCTACACGAGAGGTATGCGGACAGTGTACATATTTATACTGATGGTTCCACAAACCTCCAATGTTCGTCCGGTGCTGTGGTTGTCCCAGCAAGAGCTACTACCATCAGCTTCAGGACTGACCACCCAATGACATCGACATCTGCGGAACTAGCTGCTCTTAGCACTGCACTTTGTTTCGTCAATCGGGAACCACCTCAACAATGGTCAACATTCAGTGACTCTAAGGCAGCCCTACAATCTGTGCTATCAGCTCTGCGTCGCGGGCCATACGAACAGCTCGTATTCGATATTAGGCACCTACTCCATACATCACATGAGAAAGGACACCACGTGGCATTTCAGTGGCTTCCAAGTCACTGCGGTGTCATAGGGAACGAAGACGCGGATAATGCCGCTCGGGCAGCTCTTGACGACACACAGGAAGAGGCCATACCACTCTCACGGTCCGACGCTGCCAGCAGACTTCGAGTGCTTGCCCAGGAGATCAGGCTCTCTCTATGGTGCACACCCAGCGGCCAGACCAACCGGAGCAATCGTCACTACCACCTGCCCTCTTTGGTGCATCTCTGCATGCCATCTGGACTCCGCCGAAGAGAGGCCACTATGCTTTATCGCCTATGGCTAGGGGTGGCATTCACTAAATCTTATTCATTTCTGATTGGAGTGGCCGACAACGCTCTTTGCTAAGCCTGTCTTTGCGAGGAGACGCTGGAACACATTCTATGCGACTGTCCTGAATATAAAGTTCAGAGACAGTCCCTGGCGTCCGTTCTAGCGCACCTTGAAAACAGACCAATGTCATCTGAAGGGATTTTCACATGTCGTCGACAGAAGACATCGCAGCTGAAGGCGACGAAGGGACTGCTTCAGATTTTAAAGGCAACGGGCTTGGGCAAGCGGCTGTGACAGTGATGTCAGGTACCACGCAAGAGTGACGGACTGTGACTGCCGATGTGTGTGCTGTGCTGTGTGCTCTCTCTCTCTCCTCCCCATCTTTCATTCCCCCTCATCCCGCTCCCACGTGTAGGGTAGCAAACCGGTAGTGCTGAACTGGTTAACCTCCCTGCCTTTCCTTCTCCACTCTTTCCTTCCTTCCTTCGACCAGAGCTTGAAGTCGCTGGTGATTTTTGTGCAAACGTTACTGGTGATGTCGTTCGACTGATGGACCTCTCGCTACATGACATCTCTGTCGCGAGAAATGAAAGTGTGGAAGGGCCTTTCACTATGGAAGAAATGGAAGCGTTTTTGGCTACGTGCAGGCGATCGCCACCACCCGGTCGTCATGGGGTGACCTACGCTGCCTTAAAGCACCTAGGTTCATCAGCGCAATTCTGTTGGCTGGATATCTTCAGTAAATCTTGGCATGACGGCATAGTCCCCGAAGAGTAGAAGTGCAGCCTACTGGTGCCTCTACTGAAGCCTGGAAAGTCTCCACTCGACCTTGCATCGCACCGCCAGATTGCACTTGCGAGTTGCTGCGGCAAGGGCATGGAGATGATGTTGCTGACACGTATGGAGTGGTACCTTGGTTACTATAACATTTACACTGATGCTATGGCTGGTTTTTGACGTGGACGGTCTTCGATAGACAATGTCATTGATCTTGTGACCTCTGTGCAGCAACATAAAACTATGAAGCGTATCTGTGGCACTCTTAGACCTAAAAGGTGCCTACGACATCGTAACCCACGAAGTCATTCTCCAAGTACTTGAGGCTACAGAACTTGGATGCCACGTTTTTAGACAGATTAGGAGCTATCTCTCAAAGAGATCGGTGTTTGTTCTTACAGAAGATGGCCCGGCAAATAGATATATTTCCAGTTGTGGTGTCCCGCGAAGCGGAATGTTGAGTCCGACTCTTTTCAACCTCGTTCTAGATGGGCTCACCAAAACGCTACCACACACAGCCAATGTCACGCTCTATGCAGATTATATTTGCATCGGGGCGTCCGGCGTGACACGGCCACAAGTGCGCGCCAGAATACAGAAAGCGGCAACTCTGACGCCGGCATATCTTCGACGACAAGGTGTGACAATATCTACGAAAAATGTGCACTATTGGTATTTATACGAAAACCGATGTCTTTCTACACGGTTTGCATCGAGGGCCAGTCAATACATATAAAAAGCGCACAGGTTTTTAAGCGTTATTGTGGATCGGGACCTCCCCTGGAGTCACCATGTCTCCTATATGAAGAAAAAACTCAATTGTATTGAGAATATTCCCACCTGCAGGTATGTTTAAGTTCATAGCTGGAAAATCGTGGTTACCATCCGTGCGCTCCATGTTACAGCTATACACGGCACCATTTCTCATATTTCTTGGCTACGGTCTTCCAGTCTTGTCCAATTCATGCAAGAATAATTTCCTTGCCACACAGAGCGTACAGGCCCAAGCACTTCGGACTCCCTTCTTCGCCTCCGGAGATGTTCTTCGACAGCTGCGACGATTGTCATTGCACAGGAGCATCCGATCACCGCCCATATCGTCGCTGAGATGCTAAGAGCGCTCATTCGACACCTTTCGTGGCTACCATTCCACCATTTAACCGGTTTGTCTGCGCGACGACCACAGGCTACATTCTGTAGTATTGTGAGGAGACAACACGAGTCGATACCTTCTGGCATCATGCCTGCAAAACGCCCAACATTGGCATTGTGGTGTCTCCGGCAAATTCACGTGTGCCTCTCAGGTTCTGGGATTGCCAAGAAATCAGACCTGTGACGGTTAACCCTGAACCATATGACCGAATACATATTTACACGGACGGTTCCGCAAATTCCAACAGCTCTACCAGAGCAATGGTTTTTCCATCGGACGCCGTCTCTTTACAATTTAAATACTCGCTCAACACCACGTCGACAGCAGCAGAACTTGCGGCTCTTGAAGGTCCACTCAATTACGTGCTCCAGCACCAAATTGTTGGGTCATTTTCTGCGATTCGAAGGCAGCCCTACAAACTTTGAAGTTTGCCCTACGTCATGGGTTACACGAGCAGCTAGTGTACGAAATAAAGCAAGCTCATCACCACGCCCTCGAGAAAGGGCACGACATTTTATTTCCGTGGTTGCCGAGCCACTTCGGAATTGTCGGCAACGACAACGCAGATGAAGCTGCTCGCTGGGCTCAGCAAAAACATCAGCGAGTGCCTATACAGCTCTCAAGAACAACTTCAATCACTTGCTCGCCACATCACACTTCTAACGTAGAATTCACCAGGTTTCAGCAACTGCATGACGCTTGCACTCTCTCAACCCTAACTTGCAACTTCGCCTGCCACCTGGACTCCCGTCGCGAAGCAACTTTACTGTGTCGCTCGTGGTTGCGCGTCGCATTTAAAGATTCATATTCATTCCTAATAGGAATGGTTAACAGTGCGGCATGCAATTTGTGCGGCTGCAATGAGACTCTAGATCACTTTTTCTGTCATTGTCCATCCTTTCAGCTCAACGACGGAATCTACAAGGTCAACTCAGCATATTAGATAGCAGAGTGCTCTCAGAGGAAAAGATCATGGGACCATGGCCAACGCATTCTTGCATGGGAAAGGCCACAAAAGCTCTTCCGCATTTCTTGAAGGCAACAGGACTGAATGAGCCTTTCTGACAGTGGACGTTCCTCTGCGACTGACTCTGTGAATGACTGACTCTTTAATATTATTACTTCTCGCTCCTTATCTATTCTTACTCTTTCCCTCTCCCCAAGCGCAGGGTAACCAACCGGGCACGTCCTTGGTTAACCTTCCAACCTTTCTCTTCTCGTTTCTCTCTCTCCCTCTCTCAGCTATGGAGTGACAACGAGTGGTGGTTCACATCGATGTCGCAAATTGAAAAGACGCGCTTGCTCGCCCAACTCTCACATAGGATATCACAGATTCGTTTAACTTGACTGGGAAACACTAGATGGATCCAAACAATGCCAAAACTTTCAGTTTCATAAGAGTTCCCTTAGGAAGACGGCTAAACGTTTTGTACGGCATGTGCCAAAGGTGTCATGGATAAAAATTATTGAAGCTTGGTTACTTGTTGCTTAAAAATAAAATGACACTATGCAGAAGAACTATAAATCTGTGCAACTGCATAGTTGTTTCGATATTTATGCATAAGACTTATGAACGGGGTTCTCACCAACATAGCTGCTCTCGTTAGCTTCATGACCCGTTGGTCAGAACAACAGTTCGCGCTGCGGTGGGAGCTATATCCAGTACAATGCGACTAAACCTGATACAGAGTAGCTTAGGACGGCTTGCCGTAAACCTTTGTCGAATGCGTCATTATAAATACACAGATCGTTGGCCATACGCCAGAACACATTCCTTACTATAACATGTGTTGGAGCACAGCTCTTAGGCGCCCGTTCCTGTGGAGAGCGTTAGCGTTGCCTTCGTCACGTGTAACCGAGCGCAAGGGCACGCGAAGGATGAAAGCGAACGCGGAGCGTATGAAGGGATCAAAGACGCGAGGAGGAAAGTAGAGAGGAGAGTGTAGCGGAAGCATGAGGCGAAAAGCGGAGGAGGGTATGGCGAAAGCGTAAGAAAAGCGTAGTGCGGCGACGATGGCTACGAGATAGCGGCAGAGTAGCGCGCGTATTCTGGGAGGAACGTCGTCGGCGGCTGTTGTGAATCGCGCCCACGCGTAACTCATGCGCTGGCCCCATGCGCTGGCTCTCGCTAATCTCCAGATTATCTAGGCGGTCGCGTCGGACATTGCTACGTTTGCAACTTGCCGCACTAAACGAATTGTCCGCGCCAGCCAATATATCGCGAAACGTAAACAGGTAGAGAGCTGCGCTCAAATTTCGCATTTTATTCCTTTAGGTTGCTCCCGTGCTGTTAAGTGCACTTCATCCTTAAAAAAACACACGCAAACATTGCAGAGGGGAGCGGATATAGATTGTTTTGAATACGAAAAGAAAGTATGGCCGAATCCAAGCCAGGACGAAGGTCAATGGTGATGCAAATAGCAATCGAGCAATGCAATGAGGGACCATATTACTGAAGTCACGTTTATGTAACATGTGTAGCGGTATTTCTGCGACATTCGTTGCTTCGACTGCATGCCACATACGCCGATATAGTCATATTTTACTATGGTGCTTGCTTAGCAAGGTCGTCCATTACCATGGAGGCGTGACGACTATTGTATCACGCCGGTGCAGTGACAATGGGATAATAAATGTGGAATTACATCGGTGGACCGACCAAGGCATACTACGACGATGGCATCAGGACACGTGGATGTGTATTCATAAATTAAGACGATGATTGTGACGATGATTATGATCCTCACAACAACGTGAGGATGGTAGTGTAAAGACGATGGCGCGCCAGAGACGGTGTGATGAAAACCCGATAAAATTGCGGGGATAACAAGAAACAATTATGGGGTTTTACGTGCCAAAAACCCGATCTGACTATGAGGCACACCTTAGTGGGAGATTCTGCAAATTTGGACCACCTGGGTTTCCTTAACATGCCCCTAAACCTAAGTACACGGGTGTTTTCGCATTTCGCCCCCATCGATATGCGGCCGCCATGGCCGGGATTCGATCCCGCGACCTCGGGTAGTAGCCCAACACCATAGCCACTAAGCAACCACGGCGGGTGCGGGGATGACGATAATTACCCGATAAAGACTGCATGGCGACCACGGTGTGACAATGCATGCATGATAGCGTCTGTATGACGACGATGGCATGACAACGGCAGCATAATCACGATTCAATCACGACAGTATGATAACAATAGATAGAATAACAAGGAACGACGTCATTGAATCGGCAAAAGAGGTATGACACCTATGGTATGACGACGATGTCATAAAAACGGTGGCATAATCACCGTTGGATGATGAGATCGTAACGATAGGTAGACCTAGGAATGGCGTCGATGGATTGGCAAAAGTGACAAAAGTAGTATAATACAATACAATGACGAAGGTAGACTGACGAGCCTGGAAAGACGAAGGTGGTCTGACGACAACGGCATGATGACAATGGAATCACGACACCGAACTGATGACAATCATAAGACGACAGCGGGGCGACGACACCACAACAATTGTATGACCACTATGGCGTTGTGACAGTCGGCTGACGAAGCTAGAATGGCGACGACGGAAAGACCATGACGGCAACACGATCCCGAATACATCATACTTGGTGTCCCAAACCTGGGCAACTGGCTTGGGGTAGAAGGCAGGACGACAACATAACTAGAGTCAGTTCACGAAGTTAGAATGACTACATTTGTACGACTCCGACGACATCAACATACCGGTGTGACAACGAATGCAATATCACTAGATGAAGGCGAATGCATGACGCCGGTTGGATGACAAAGCCGGAATGACGGCATTGCAAAGACCATACCAGCATCGTGACTACGAGACCATACCTAGCGGCCCAAGCTCTTAGACAATTGTTTGTTCACTGAGGCTCTTCAGAAAGCGACCCCAAGACTTCCGTCAACGAAAAGCCTTACGTAGTGTAAAATTCACACGGACGGAAAGAAAAGGACAGGACATATCGCTGCTAACAACCACTCAGTCGCATTTCTCGCACAGCACTATAATGTAAGAAGGTGGTCGGGTACAAGAACTATCTCTTATTCTAACAACCTTAGGTTTTATTCTCCGGTGCCTTGGTCGTCCTTTCAAGTTCACCCTGTCTGATGAGAAGACACTGAATATTTTTGCAACGCTTCACGGCTCGTCATACTGGTCAGCACGATAAAAACTAAGAAATCATCAACGTTCCGGTGCAGTTTTACAGCAGAAGTCACACAAACGCTAGCCATGAAGCACCTGCCATTTAAGACGAATAAAATATGACTAACGACCATAGCTTCATGCGATGCAATGTATAAACATTGCTTTTTAACTAACAAAGTATCGAACCAGTTGATGAACGTTGACTGCAGGTAGAACGTTTGAAGCTGAACGAAGCTGTCAAAATCCGTACCACAATATTTTTTTCGAATTCAGAAGCACCAAGCCACTCTATGGCCTCTTTTACTTCCTCGCCAAGTGCAGCTTGCGGAAAAGAGTAAAATAGGTGTTTCCCATTAGCAGAGATAAGGCGTAAGTCCTGTCTGCACTCTTTTTTTGGGAAATATGCCTAAATATGAGGTCCTACCCAGTAGCTCTTTTCCGGATTTCCTTCCTTATTATGCCTGTCTGTGCGAGCAATGAATCTGAATGCTTATTACAATTGCTCTATCTTGCCTCCTCTTTTTCTTCCGTGTGAATTGTGCGCGAATAAAGCTTTTCTAGAGGAAACGACGTTTCGCCTACCAGCTCAACCCGCTACTCTGTCTCACACCACAAGACATTGGGAACAACAAGAAAGCCGTCGCAGACGTCTTTGGAGGATCGATTCACGTAGAAAATTTTTCATGCCGTGCGACATTCCACAAAGCGAAGTGAGCCTCATGCGTAGGTTCAGACTAGGTGTTGCCTTTATGCGACAATATTTGCGTCGCATCCAACGCGTGGTCTCGGCAGATTTTGCAGCATGGTATGCGCCTGAGACAGCGGAGAACGTACTTGTTAAGTGTTCCTAATATGACCGTGATCGGCAGGCATTGTCCTCTTCGTTAGCGCCATTTATTAACAAGCCGCTGAGCAAAAAATTATGCCAGAACTCATCTCACAATAACTGTCACTGGCAATGCGAATAGCAATCTAGCAACGTAGCGGCAGCCCATATTTTTGAATTCACGCATATTAAGCACGTGTAGTGCTAATTGTGAGAATAACTTTGCTCCAGCTATTGACCCTCTTCGCGGCGATCCCGTGGGCGCTGCCATGTTTGATCACGTGGTGACGCGTCCATTGCTTGCCTCAACTGCCTCCGTTGCCTCCTTGTTTACAATGGAAGTGTATGACGCCGGCGCAGCTAAGAAAACCTGAGTTTTCGGAGATATCGATAGACAGTGACTAGGTGGACGACACGAAGCTTTGATGACAGCTTCAGAGAACATGCAGAAGCGCTTTCAGAGCTGATTAAGCTATGTCCAAACGGCGCAAGCAGCGTATATGGTGCTTGTTCTAAAAGCGGGGCTAAATATGTATTCCAAGCTATCCCAGCTTTCCGCTTATGAATTAAGTCAAGATTAGTGTGTTTTGCTCTTTGTTTTTTATTCGGCAAATATTTTGAAGCTGTGGCTTGTCACTTTTTGACTCAGTGAAGTTACTCGGTGCGGCCACTATCTCATTATTTTCTGCCTAATCGCTCGCGGGTGTGCTCAATTCCGATAGATTTGTTCTTGCTGCGCACAATGCTTGAAACGTAGCTGTTTTGTACATTGTAATACCTTGTAGCAAATATACATTACAGCTAGTAACTCGCTTGCTCTTGTGGACCATCACGAAACATTCAGCTTCGACCATTCGTGCGCCATAGGTGTAGTCCGTCCTTTATTGTGCGTATACAGTGCGCATATATTCAAGTGTGCGCCCATTCACTTATTCTTGATACGTCGGCGATAGAGTGGGCGTAATTTTTCTTGCCATTTGGGACAGATGTGTATAGATAACGTGCGCGAAACTTACTATGACAGGAAGCGACGCTACTCCCTTTGTCATGGTTTAACGAGTGGTACTCACTCTTGCCGACGTTCTGGGGATGAAGCCATTTCTTTGAAGGTTAGCGATACAAGGCTGGCGGATGAGCAAATTTCTGTATCCTCGAGGAAAGCCATACATCACGAAGTGCCGGTAACACTTTCGGACAGTTGCAGCAGCGGTTCGCGAACTTGGTCACACAGATTCAATCTATTCCTTAACATGCCAGTCTCTATTTTAGCAGCCAACTACTACACACGTCTTCAATCCACATGATCCAATCTAGCATGATAGGAGCACAGTGTGTTAGCGAAAACTCAGTTGCATTTCCGACAGCTGATCGCACAGAAGCATGGAAGCGGTAATGGTTTCGTATTCGTGCGCGGTCGCTGAGGAGCCATGCTGAGGAGAGATATGGCGCGCCGCCGTGAGCGCCATCTGGTTTCTCTAAAAGAAACTGCTCCGCGAAAAGGGTCAATACACCAAGTACTCCCAAATTGTTCCACTTTGCTTGGGCACTCGCTTGCCAAGGTCACCAGTGAACATGGAGGCACGAAGACCACTCGATGAAACCGTCGTAATGATGACTGAGTGTACGGCAGAGTGTAAGTGCAATTCACAGACTAATATGAGTGAAAACTAGGCAATGGTGACCGAAGACACCATCGGACTATGTGCGCTACAACAAAAAACGCTCAAACCCGAGCTAGAGCAACCATTCATAATTATTCTTTTCATTTTGCACAAAATGCATCACTATATTCATTTCCTAGACTTTTTTCTACACCTAAGCCAAAAACCCGAAAGCCAGCACCCGAAAATCGCTCTCGGGTTTTAGTGCTCAGTTATTTATTAAGCGAATAGTTTCGATTATTTGCAGAAATATAGGATAAATATGAAAGTAAGAGCGATTGCCAAAAACTAATCTTGCCCATATGTTGTCCAGATTAGCAAACACGATATACCAGATGTATGGCGCACGATATTTAAAGTTTTATTTGAAGCGGCAGCACAGGCTGCCTGCCGATGGTTAGCCCAACCTGAACTTGCGGCACCAAAGCTGTGTTCCTTTTGCCTAATTTATTATTTGGTTGTTGTAAATATTGGGAGTAAATATACCTCTTGGAAGAGAAGGTTGTGCATCATTAGCAAGAAAAACGCCTGCAGTACATGGCTGCGCAGCACAGTTCTCGACATGTTATGTAATGCCCTGTTAAGGGTCCTTAAGGGTTAATAAATGATGATGATGATGATGATGATGATGATATTTCTGTTCTTGTGTGTGCGTACATAAATTATTATATTGTCGCGATATTAGGTACCTACCGAATCCTGCGACAGCTTTCTGATGTGATGTACGAGATTTTTCCCGAAGAGCCCGACCTGTCGTCTGTACAGCTAAGAAGCGATGTTGTTCATGTCATCCGTTTTAAACCCTACGTGCGTGCCTTTTCCGAGCCATAATACTTTTTTTAATTAAATGTATTTAAGGAGAGGTTGGTGCCTATATGTGGCGCCAGCTACTCCTCTTGTCTTGCATGATAGTTGTCCTCGGAATGTTGTCAAAACTCACAAAACTGGACTAATAACCACATGTACGAGCATTCACGTACAAAATCCTAACTGAAATATAAATAAATGTTCGCGCTACAGAAGAGTTCACATAACATAAATACTCACAAAACTGAAGTTATCTGGTTCCATATAAGTTCCAGTTAAAAAGGTGATCCACATATTTTTATCTGGATCCGAACTGTTAATAAGTGGAACGAGACATATAAGTGGATCTTATGTGGAACGTTCGTTCTGTTTTCTTTGTGTTTATCGTTCTTATCTGGAACTCAGTAAACAGGGGGAGACGGTGCTGTGTGATCCAGTTATCGTTCCACTTAGGTTCCAGTCAAATTTCTAGACAGTGCGCTTGTATATTTTTCCTTGTTCAGTAGAAATTTATTTTCACTTTATTTTATTCGATATTCACACTGAAATAATATTCTCAAACTTTGCCGTTACCCAGGGACCCTCATTTCTATAAAGGAATGCTTATCGGTCAGCCTAAGACAACAGAAGCTGTTCAATCAAGGAGGACTTCAGATTTTGAAATACCTACCAAAGGCAAATATTATGTGTGTGTAGGTTATATTCCTCAAAAAGATGGACTAGAATTGCTTGCAGTGTCGTATTGGTATATCTGCTCTAAACATCAGTAATCGTTAACTTGTAATTTTTTAGGATCCTATTCTTATAGACCAATATCTTCATTTTCTGCTAATAAAGAGTATTAAAACGGAGTTCTTTTAAATCACATGACTCTATCACAAAGTATTTATCATTGCTTGCCGAAAATGACTTGACATTATCAGACAGATTCGCACATAGTTTATCTGTTACATTTGCTGAGGAAATATAAATGTTAGGTGGTCCCGCACCCCAGCTACTCGTAATATTTTGTAACGTATATTATAGCGATTTTCATTATTTACCAACTTCAAGTGTTTTGAGCCTATCTACCTATTTGTCCTGCTATGCCAACGCAGTGGCCCAAGTTGCCTACCAGCTTGGACCACTAATCTCATGGTCGGGATGCCATCGTAGTCGTTCCACCACCGTCTTTCCAGCATCGGCATCTCACTTTCGTCATGATGTCGCCATCATGCTTTCTACGCATGCCCAGAAGCACAAGTTGTCTAATAGCCTGAGCCACTCAGTATGTGATTGGGGTCGTGATGCCTCCGCGGTCGTTGCATCGTTGTCATCCTAGCATTGCGATTCGACTATCATCATAAAGTCGTTTTCACGCCGTCATTGTCGTCGTAGCACGGTCATCGTGCATTCGACGTCACGCCATCATCGTCATGCACTTGTCATCCCATTGTCATCATAATGTTGTTATGCCACCGTCGTCATTGTCTTCATGCATTCATTGTCTTCATGCATTCATTGTCTTCATGCATTCATGCATTCCAGCGTCTTCATGCATTCATTGTGGCGTCATCGTGATCATCATGATCCTTGCATTGTATTTCTTCTAACTCCTTTTGAGGCCTTCGTAGTCACGAAATCATTGTCATACTTTTGTCTTCATACCGTCATCGCCGCGGTGTTCTTTTACCATCGTCATCCCTTCAGAAAAGTCATCCCATTGTCTTCATGTCATCGTTGTCATACCATCTTCGTCATTCCATCGACTTCTCGCTTTCTCTATCATTCTAGCGTAATCAAGTTGCCATTCAATCGTGATTATGCCGGTGTCCTTCCATCGTCTTCATTGCGTGAACATCAGACATTCAGTGTCGTGCATCCTTTTTCATACCGCCGTCATGGTGGGCGACGGCTGCATTTACCTTGCAGTCGTATTTGTGCCATTGTCGTCATTCGAGCCTTGTAATCCACTTGCCGCCATACCGTTATCGCATATCTTTGTCATACACTCATCCCAACTTATTGCCTACATGATGACATTCCCACACTATCGCCCTAGATTTGGCATCATGTCGTCATCGTCATACCCCCTCTGTCATTCCATTGACGTGACATTATCGTCGTCACTGCATTATCAAAATACAGGCGTCATCTGTCTTCATGCTTATGGGCGATCTTGGCAAGCGAGTGGCATAACAAAATGGGCCGACACCAGAGACACTGTATGTCGCATGCAGCTGCCATGCGAAAATTAACGTAAGTCTCAGAATGACCACTAGTCATTTTAAATGTACCTCACTTCAGTAATACGATGTATCACAAGAAAATGTTAATGATAATCGCGTGGCTGTCGATAGCCATCGTAACTTGGTTTTCACACAATGTTTTTTCACAGAAAGTGTTCACAAACGTTTTCATAGTAGATCATATCTGCGTAATAGGCCGATAACTCAAGGCTATTTTATAAAGCAATCAAAAAATCCTAAAGACAACTATTCTGTCAAAGCTTGCACGAAATATGGGCTTTTATTAGGTTTGAAAAAAATCACAGCATATCCACGGGGTGAATGATGATGAGTGGGCGAAGCCTCGGAGGGAATCATCGGATCTCCCGCTTAAGGGGACGCTAGCAAAAACGCTTTGGAGACGTGCTGTACTCTCTAGTAAGGGGGAGCGGCCACAGCATCTTACGCAGCCATTTACACATGCCGGAACGTGCACCGCGTTTGCCGACGCCATCACATGACTGCTGAGAGAGGAGTATACCCCCCGTATTCATAAACGCTACTCGACTTGAACTTGACTTGCCACCGCCTTGGGCAGCGCGTTCGAAACGCGTTGAAGGTAAGGCGGAGAGGCCACAGCGTCTTACACCAGCTTCTTACACGGGCCGTAACGCGCTAGCACAAACGCGTTACAAACGCGCTAGAAACGCGGCCTTTCGCTAATGTTGGGTATTTATTGCCATCGTGGTGCTTGTGTCTATGTGTGCTTCGTGGCGTAGTGGGCTAACGCCGCGCGCTCGGAAGCGAGGGGTCCCTGGTTCGGTTCCGCGCTACGGACACAACTTCGGAATTCTTTTTCTCATTTTTCTCAGACTGGTTACACACTACTACTACGACGAGGGACGAACAGGTGCCGCTTTAAGGAGCTTCGCCCCTAAAACAGCTTGAAATACTATTGTTTGCCTCTTGACACCTGTCAATGGGCTCTTAGCTGTATAAAACTAGGCATTCAAATTGATTGTAAAACGAAATACTTTGTCTGTAACTGCTGTCTATCTTCTGAGAAAACATTGCAAACATCAGTTGTGGTGTGACCTGTTTGGTCTTTATTGATTATAAGTTTATTGGATGGATATTATTCTTGAACTCATATAGAAAATACATTTCAAAGCCGACCTGAATTGCACGCGCCAGCATAGCATGGCTTCAACACTGAGGTGGCTGCTTCCTTAAGTGCACAGAATGTCCAGGCTAGCGGATTCTTCACAGACTTACTTTTCCTGAATACGAGTACTACTAGAAAAATGAATTTCATAACACGTAGACCGCTTCAGAAAATTCCTACCTAGAAAATAAAAAAAATCTACTTACAAGTGATATCATTCAGCAGTTTATTTCAACAGTTTGGCAACACAAGAAATTCCATCTGTTGGTGCGAGTCAGTGAACTATAACCATGTTCTATGCTTTAGAAGCGGAAATGTCCTCATTTAACAATTCCTTTTTTACCAATTCATTTTTACGTTTTTCCGAAGCATCATATTGTTTGCAATTATTAAAGTGTTCCGTAAGCTCTAGCATATTTTCTTTGCATGATGAATCTAGAAGACAATTGTCTTGATTTTTCTCCATATTTTCAGCAGTTGTCCATAATAAGCAGACTTTCTCGTCTGAAAAAAAGCAAGTAGTGTGAAAATTTGCATTAACAACAATCAGCGAATTTAACAATTCTACCTCCTCTTAACACATCTTGGTCGCCAGGAGCAAATTCCCATTATGGACGGTCGCATAATCTGATTAAGAAATCTTATTATAGCGTGCAACACCGTCGTCTTAAGCTTAGGTATCACCTGCGGTAGCATTTTTACAGAAATTAATTCAATCGGACACTATAAGCGTCCATCTGATCCACGCGCAAGTCTCTAGCTCTAAAATTGCGCTATTAAGTTTTCAAGAATATTTGAATTAGTCAGAAAAAGGGCAGTGATGCTTATTTATAATTCTTAAAGTATATGCACTTGTCTTAATGCACCTATCAAATTCCCTACTTCAACTTCACCAGATAAAACAGAAAGAAGACCAACTAAAATACTTGTACTTTCATTACCCCGATAAAATCGGTGCAAGGAAAACCAGTACCTAGAGTGGCTTACTTGGCATTCTACCTAATCCACAGCAGCAATAAAAAACTAAAGTAATACTCTTGCAAAGCGCAACCATTTAAACATTTTTATCTCCTCTTACCACCAGCCAATGAAAATGCAGCTACCCAGAAACATAGTTGAATCCGCAACCATTCAGTCTTTTGTGTCAAAGCTGGCAAAATCGTATTTGTTCTCGTCATAGGAAGATTTTCTTCTTTTGGGGCCCTGAAAACATATGCTTGCGTTGTGTTCGACTGACGCCTAATCCAAGGCATCTTCAGCGTCTACCACGTGCAGAGGTAATGGTACCAGGTAGTTGGCGAAAGTTTGAGGAGTGGCGGAAGGTGGGAGCGTCATGCAGCTGCGCAAGAACTTCTACCCGAAGATGTTGAGGTGGGACAAGCAATATTTCCGGGCCTTCAGGGCGAAAATTCTGGTGGTACAGAACGCCGTCCCGAAGTACGAATGTGCTGATGGCGGGTTGGGGATGCAAAGAAGCTACCCGATCGATAAGGAGACATGGAGAGTCGTCACGAGATTGTTCATTGCGAATGACGCGCAAGTCTGAAATGACTAGGACGGAAGCATCCGTGACGTTGGCATCATGGTCTGGACTGTCGACCGGCTGACGGGAGAGACAGTCGGCGTCCTTGTGTAAACGGGCAGATTTGTACAAAACAGTAAAGTGTATTCTTGTAGCCGCAGCGCCCACCAACGTAGTCGTCCAGTCGCATCTTTCAGCGATGAGAGCCAGCACAGGGCGTGGTTTTCAGTGATAACGAAAAATGGGCGGCCAAATAATTAAGGGCGGAACTTGGCCACTGTCCAAACCAACGCCAGGCACTCGCGTTCTGTGGTAGAAAACTTCCGCTTTGTGGTCGAGAGAAGGCGGCTTGTATATGCAATGACACGCTGTGCATTGTTCTGCTGCTGAACGAGAACAGCTCCTATGCCATGGCCACTGGCGTCTGTGTGAAGTTCAGTAGCAGCAGATGGGTCGTAGTGAGCCAGCAAAGGTGGAGCCGTTAGCAAGCAGACGAGGGTGGTGAAGGCTTCAGCTTGCGCAGGTCCCCATAAGAAGGAAGCGTTTTTTTTTTGAGGAGGTCAGTCAGCGGGCGAGCGGTGTCGGCAAAGTTCTTGATCCTAGTTGAAAAATACACTAGACAGTTTGGTTTGTTCTGGTGTTTTCTAGCGTATACACCAGCACGGTATGATGTGTTCTGGTGTGCACACCATCACGGTCTGATGTGTCCTGGTGTGTACTCCAGCATGGTATGATGATTCATGGTCTGCACACTAACATGGTCTGATGTGCTGTGATGTGCTCGAAGGAGTGGCCTGGTGTGTTCTGGTGTGCACACCAAGATGCTTTATTGCTACCTGGTGTGCACACTACAGTATAGTATTAATTGGTGTGCACATCACTGTGGTGTGACACTGTCTGGCATGCAGTCCATTGTGTTTTGGTGTAAACATAGTTTTTGCACACTATACAATTGCCTTAGTTTATAAAGGTAATTTCTGCTTTTCGTAAGGTTAGGGTATTTTACAGCGAAGACATCTATGACCAGGATCTGGAAAAAAAAGTATCCGAGATGTTGACAAAAACAAGTGGGCCGATCCTGATGATAGTGCGGAAAGGGTCCAAGCTCAATGGCATATACTGCTGTCATGTGGGCCGGTCCTGGTGATAGTGCAGAAAGGGTCCAAGCTCAATGGCATATATACCACTTTCATGTGGGCCGGTCCTGGTGATTGTGCAGAAAGGGTCCAAGCTCAATGGTGATACCCATGTGAGCTCAGGGACCTGTAATGCACCCTTGAACTACCCTTGTCACACTTGGGGCCAAGAGAAACAAAAACAATGCGCTGGAGCGATGAACACTGCTGCCCAGACACTAGTCTACAACAATGTGTGTCGAAAGATGAGTGCTAAAATGTAATAGTCTACCAACCAATAGCTGTGTCTCGTTCTCTCTTGACATAGCCATTTCCCTAGAAACATCATCAGTTGCCCCTTAAACTTGGTATGCGTAAGACCCGTGTGGCTCACTCTGAAGAGGAAGAGTGCGCTCAACAGCGTGAATTGATGCAAAAGCGACGAGAAGCCGAACGCGCAGCAGCCCAATGCGCTGCGGCCGATGGTGCAAGGTGGTGTGAATATAGTTGCCTAAACTCGCTTTCACTTCCACATTCCGCATATGGCATGCGGCGACGCAACGAAGTTATGTGTTTCAACCATTTAACGTAACCACCAAAAAATTTAATATAATTACAGAAAACCAACAGCTTCGCTGGTCTTCCATCTTCAGATAGCGGAAGGGCTCTTAGTTTTTTAATGCTAAAGTGGCTGTTTCAAATCAGCACAGCCATCAGACTGATTTTTTTGTTTTATTTAGTTCAACATACTTTACAAATTTAGCAAAGCAAAAAAAAGCAAGAAGAACACAAGGTGCAACGCAAGATCAGCAGTTAAAATATACAAGAGGAATTCAGCACGTGACAAATAGCGAACTTGACCGGGTAATGTATTACAACTATTTAAATGTCTCCGTGCGGTGATGTGAAGGAGACATATTCAGTTACGATGGTTTTAAGTGGATATGGGTCTAGCAGTTCTGCTGAAGCTGTTGAGTAAAGGAAATTGTGAAGAGTTATTTGAAGCATGAAAAAGCTTCAATGGTTCAATGTGGCGACATGAAGAGTGAGTGGCAAGCTGAACATTTCAAAGATACATTGTTCGGTGGTTATTTTTGTCTCGTAACATCAATACGTAGTTGGGCGCAACCCGACACAATATGCGAGTATTCTGGTTAATATAGCAGGCGTCACAGAGGCCAGAATAACTTCACATGTATGCAGGTGGCGCTGTTGGTTTTCCTCCGTCTGCATGGGAAGGGCGGAAATAGAGAATCGGCCATCGATTACTGTCTGATGACTGAAGAAATTTATAAGTTGAAAGAAATGGTATTTGACGAGGAAGCATATAGCAACACAGGGAGTGACCATAAACTCGTCATTTTGAAAATGGGATATGTAGTTGGGTTAAGAGAGCAAGGCACGAAGAACGAGCGGTTCAAATTTGAACGCTGAACAAATAGCAAATATAGCCACAAAAGTCGAGAAAGAACTTGACAAATGGCCAAGCAAGGAGTGAGAATATAGTGAGCTTGTAATGTAATGACGATGGAATTGAGGAAAGAGAAGTAACATGCTCGTTGTAAAGGAAAAGGGAAGAAGGTTAACGCTGGTGGAACAGGGAGATACGGAAGGCGATCGGCGAACGAAAGAAAGCACCACGAGAACACGGGCAGACAAAAAATGGGAAACACTCCACGGAAAAAAAAACATGGTTCAAATAATAGTTCAAGCAAATATTAAAGGTGAAAGTGAACGTTGGTAGTTAGAAATACGTGAGAAAAGTATATTCGCACATTGAATATTTTGGAACCAGATTAACTTATTAGGCAGGAAGTCGTGAACAGTACAACAAAATATCAGTGACGAAGATGGAGACAAACTAGGAGGGGATGCGGCATTAAATTACGTTCGAAAAATAACAGCCGAATCATTTAAGGACAATGGCCAGGCAGTTTCTGAGAAAAAAAGAGAATGAACGAGAACCCGACGGAAAAGGAGTTGGTGCTGAGTTATTTAAACTGGAACAAAGCTGAAGAGGAAATTGCTAAACGCGCAGCCACAGGTTAATACGAGGTTCCCTTTAGGCTGATTAATGAGGCAGGACAAAAAGTAAGGACGCTCATTGAATAGCAGTAGAAAAATGCTTACAAGATAGGTGAATACCAGACATTTGGCGACAAAGTAGAATGAATTTAATTTATAATTGTAAGGGGGAAAAGTTATAATTCACTCGTATAGACCGTTGACTATCACATCTTTAATATACAGGATAGCAATGCACGCGATTAAATTGCAGCTGAAAGCATGGGCAGTGAATAATGGCATTTTGGAATAACCTCAGAATGATTTCACAATCGGTAGGCGTATGGATGATAACGTATTTGTCGTGTATTGAGATATCCAGAGAAGAAATTAGACCTCTATATGTGACTTTTTCAGACATTGCCGGAGCCTATGACAACGTAGATCGCAACATTTTGAGGGATATTCTGGAAAGGGAAGGTATAGGCAACGACCATATACAGCAATTGAGGGCGATTTACCGAGACCATACGGTTTGCATTTAATGGGAAGGGATGAGCAGCGAGGATAAAGTTGATATGAACAATGGACTGAGACAGGGTTGCCCTTTATCCCCGCTGCTGTTTATGATGTACATTGTAAGTATGGAAAGGGCGCTAGGAGGAATCAATATCGGGTTTAACCGCTCATACAAACAAGCCGGCACAATAGTTGAGCAGCAGCTTCCGGGTGTATTTTATCCGGACGACATTGTGTCGCTTGCTAAACAAGCTAAGTGATATGCAACGTCTGGCTGATATCTGTGGATTAGAATGTGAGAATTTAGGATTAAATTTTCGCGTTAAAGAACACGTTTTATGGTATTCAATAAAAACAGTGAACAGATAGTGTTCATACAGGGCCACGAAATACCTTGGGTAAAAGAATACAAATACATTGGTATATGGATAAACTAAGGTGATATATATCTGTAGACACAGGAAAAAAACAATCATAGCATTGTTTGCGTGAAGTCAGGGGTACAATCAGGACTCGTTGGCAACCAAAGTTCAGTGGGACGCCTCGCGTTATGTGCTCACGGAAATGCTTAATGAAGCTGTGCCGGCTGATATGGGCTGGACAAATTTTGAAGTAAGGGATGCTCAGAGTAAAATTGGTTTTGAAGAACGACTGAGGAATATGGAAGAAAGTAGATAGAGTGCAAGAGGTGTTCAGGTGTTTGTACAGGCAAAACATTGGCTCACAGTGGAGGAAAAGATCTAGGAAGCTTAGCAGCGAGTATGCGACCGGTATGGTCGGCAACACGGCAACAAAGAACATCAGACGCAAAGTGAGGGAGGCTGAGACAATGTCTTGAGTGGCGTCAATGGAAAAGAAACCTGCTATGACTAATCACACAAAAGGAAAAAAACGAAATCAAGAAAGTAACAATTTATGATAACTCAAAGGGAAGCTCCTTACTTTTCGAAGCGAGATCAAGATGCCTTAGAACGCGTAGTTATAAAGCGAGGTACACCAAGGACGAAGATGCATGTGCTTGCTGTGGTAAAGCTTGAGAAACGGTGGAACAGTTCTATTGGAATGTGAAGAAATCTGCCCAGCTGCAAGTGTAGGCTCCCTTGACCTCCTTGAAGCCCTTGGGTTCATGGATAGGAGGGATACAGTAAACATGTCCTCTATAGAGATTATTAAGACGCGGTGGGAGGTTTGGTGGCAGAAAAGTAGAGAAACACACAAACAATGGAGATGCGCAGAAACAGAGTTCGCAGTAATGGTTCAAAAAGTTTGATGCTTGGAATTCTTTGTATTTGTGTGTTTTCTCAAAATAAAGGTAGGACATTAGGCAAAATAATAACAAGAGCTGATAATAACAAGAATCCCGTTTCAAAGAGGACGGTCATAGCATCCATTAATCCATCCATCCATCCATCCATCCATCCATCCATCCATCCGTCTTCACCATGCCGGTCGTTTGTGCGCGTAGCGATGATGCATTTGCTTGATCGTGTGTTTTTGTGTTTGCTGTAATAAATTGGGACGCAGTTAGCGTGCACAGAAGTGCCACAAAATAGTTTGTGTCTCGATGCAAACTCTTCGTATGCGCAGCGCGCCAGGCAAATGTGGACCAATGATTTTATGCCGTGGAGTGCGCTGCCTTTGTCTCGTTGTTGTGGAAAGTGAGTGGACGTCGCAAAGAAATAATGCGTTCACACACTTCGTCTAGCGGTGCTGCCATTGTTGGACGCATTCCGAGAAGGCCTCTTTCCGAATGGAGTTTAGCTCAGCTGTTGTTGTTGCAGTCCTTTCAATGTCCTCTTAATTTTGGGAAACAGCCAGAAGTCGCAGGGGGCTGTATCGGGAGAGTAAGAAGCCTGTTGAACTACAGGAGTCTGGTTTTTCGAAAAACGAAGTCTGAATCAAGTGCGATGAATGTAGGAGCAATCTCGTGATGGATGCGCCAATTTCCTGTTGACCACAACTCCGGTCTCTTGCGCCGCACAGCATCACCTAGGCGACAGAGGACATCCCTGTACTACTCTTTGGTGATTGTTTGACCCTGTAGTGCATACTCGTGGGTACCACACCGCGGGAGTCAAAGAAAGCAGTCAGCATCGCTTTGACGTTCCTGCGCACTTGACGGGCCTTCTTTGGTCTTGGTGACGTGGAATGCTTCCACTGTGACGACTGTGGTTTGGTTTCCGGGTCATACCCGTACACCCAACATAATCACTTGTCGTCACCAGTGATTATGTTGTTCATGAAGTCGGGGTGACTGTTCGTAGAATCCAGCGTGTCCTGTGAGACTTCGTCACACGAAGTTGCTTTTGCTCCAACGTGAGAAGCTTCGGCACGAATTTTGCCGCAACTCTCTTCATGACCAAATCTTCGGTCATAATAGAATGTGCAGAAAATGTGCTGATGCCCACCTCTTCCGCAATTTCTCGGATAGTCACATGATGGTCCCGCATCACCACGGTGTTCACTTCGGCAAGACCTGGTCATTTCGGCATGTTGAGGGCTGACCGGAGCGTGGCTCCCTCTCCACCGATGCGCGGCCGTCTTTAAACCGGCTGTGCCACTACTTAATCTGTGTGCTGCTTATAGCATCGTCACCGAAAGCCGTCTGAATCTTCCGAATGATTTCCACTTGGCTCTCGCCCAGTTTCTGGCAAAATTTGATGCAGTAGCGCTGCTCCAGTCGCTCCGTCATTTTCCTTGCAATAAAAAAACCGACGAGAGCACCGCGCTCTACGTCACTCAAACGCTGCGTCCCAGCGACTGACGCTATCGGCAGGCAGTAAAAAATTCGCACATGCGCACGAAGGTTCAAGGCCGGCTGATGCAAGCGCATTTGTTTCATATCCATCAGGTGTTCGCAAAAATAAGGTCAGATAATTTCTTGACAGACCTCATATACAGAAGGACCACGTGAACACGCGCCTGCAAAATTGCTCTAAAGCGTGCATTCAGCGTCGACGATGCCCAGGCCTGAAAGAAGCGCTGAGCTGAACAGGAGCGTCTTCGTTATGCAGCGAAACGTGGTGCAGACCGCGAATCTATGCTGGCTCGAAGACGTGAGGCAAGGCATGAAAGACGACGAGCGTCGTGAGCACCACGGGCAGAAGCGACAAGCAGAATAATAATTAACTTCAACCTAAGCAAACAACATACAAAGCTTCGCTCACATTGATTCCCAAAGTGCGTAGGATCCGCATATTTTTTATATTGAACCATGTTTGTCAAGACTGGTGCACTATTTTAGGTGCAGTAAATGATGATTGTTTTTGCTCCGCCGTTGCACGAAGCTACTCGTCCAGTTGACGAGAAGTAGGGTAGCTTTCATAAGTGTTTGCAAGAATAATGCAAAAGGAATATAGCTGTTCAGGATAACTAAATTAAATTATTAATCTGTGACGAACAGTAAGTGCTTAGTTCTTCCCCACCCTTTATCTACAGCTTGCGCGGTTCCTAATGCTCACTAGTTTTGTATTGGTCACTGAATTAGTTAAACCAAGCGAATTTGGTATCGGAGGTAATGATTGCAAATATATCTATCCAAACAAACCGCTGCAGTCTTCAATAAAATTTTCATATTTGTCCCATTTATTTACATTAGGAAAGTTACAGTTCCTTCGCACCTTTCAGCTTAATTACACCTAGGAATTGGCAGGTCACTGCAAGCTGGAAAGCTCCGGGTGCATGCCTTGCTGAACCTAGTCTCTCAGAAGGCGTCCTACGATCATAATCACTCAGGTAGTGCTGAATGATTGCCAATCGCCCCCTGCATCCAAGTATTGCTCGCCTACCATCGTTGTGAACACAACCAATAAAATTTCGGATGCTGGTCATTCATATGTGTGCCAAATTGAAGAAAGTACACGCTCTATTTATATTAGCATGGATCTGGAAGTAATTACATTACATTATCGAAACCTTTCATTCCTTATAAATTACACTTCGTTTTCAACATGTCACGTAGAGAGTAGTGGTATTAACACAGAAGAAACAAATACTTGTGCAGTGTTACCAGTTTCACATTAAACAGGACAGACGGTTTCAAAGGGGCATCCAGGAAATAGTACTTACCATCACTTCTACTGGGAAGTTCCACAAGTAAGCAATTAGCATTAGCTTGGCGAACCAAAAATTCTCCACGTATATATAATGGTCTATCATTTATGTGGCTTGCACCACTGCCTGAAAATTAGAGGCGTTTTAGCACTATCCTTCTGAATGCAAATAAAAGCCCACATGACGAAATGTCACTACAATTTTATAAGCACGTGCCTGTGCCATCATCTGACAGCATCACTTGTAAATATGCCTTGCATTCTGCTTCCTACAAGAATAAAAAATTAAGATTTGTTTGCTAAAGCCCTGAACATGGCACTCTATATCTTGACTTCAACACACACTGTGTTACATAGGAACGCGAATGATGGCGATAATTTATTCGCATGTCTTTTAAAACGAGGCGGTGACAAATAGTCACCTAGCCAGCTTCAGTTAATCAGGTATGCTATACATGCTTTTCATTCCAGCATAATTGTATACATCCACTTGATCTTGTACTTGTACCTTGCACCGCTACCTATGCCTGTAACGAATCCGGTCATAGTAATCTCTTTCCAGCTTTTTTTCCCATCAATACTCTAACCTTCTCCTGCTAATCTCTACTGTTGACTAGTTGATCCTTCCGTTTCTTTTAAATCCAACCGTTTCTGTAATGTGTAGTTTACCGGTGGTTCTCACTGAGTGAATTGCTTCATATGCCGATGTGCTGAGTGGTCTCTGGATTTTCATTGCAGCAGACGCATGCCATTTATTGTTGCGAATATTTGCTATGGTATGTGCTGTATATTTAGTTCTTGTTTCTGAATCAATGTGAACCCCGCGAGGGGACTAAAATTATCGATACGGTATATTTGTGCGCGGCAAAGGAGCTTTCAATACTGGGTCACAAAGTTACGCCCAACGGCATCATTCCCGAACCAGGGAAGGTAGCATCCATCAAAAACATCCCTGCTCCCGCAGATGCTGCCAGCCTTCGATCCTTTCTTGGGTTAGTGGAATATTATGGCAAGTTCATTCCTAAAATGTCGACATCGTCGAGCCTATGCGGTCACTTCAGCGCAAGAACGTGCCCTTTGTTTGGTCTGAGAACGTTGGTGCCAGCTTCCGAAAGGTCAAGTCCATGCTAGATACCACTGCAGTACTCCGGATGTTCCGCGCATCACTTCCAGTCGTTGTCGCCACAGATGCATCAGACTGCGGACTCGGAGTGGTTCTTCAGCAAATCCATGGATACGAAGTATGGACTGTAACGTTTGCTCCAAGGACTCTGTCTTCAGCAGAGAGAAAGTATGCTGTTGGAGAACGCGAAGCACTCACGTGTGTCTGGGCGATCGAGCAATGGCATACGTATCTTTCGGGGCGCCATTTCACATAGTGCATATATCACCAGGCTCTGGTATCTCTACTTTCAAGTCAAGGCACCGTTAGACGACCATTTCCTATAGCGCGCTCGGCAGAGCGACTTCTCCGGTATAACTATACGGTAAAATACCAAGTCGCCGACGTTCAGTCCCGTCCCCAGTTTCGTTACCAGAGGAGGAAACTCCGACAGACGAAGTTGTAGCATTCATTAAAGCACCATCTTGCATCGCCAGAGACCAATGCCAGCAGCGTTTCGCTGAAGACAGCACGTTACAGCAAGTCATTTTCCACGTTCAGTCATCGCGGCCTTCGTACAAATCACTTCGCGTTGAAGGTTGAACTAAAGCCATACCATAAGGTGGGGGTCAATAATTGTCCATAGTTGACGATTCGTTTCTCCGCTGGGAGCGTCTTATTCTTCCAGCATAACTGACACCACAAGTGGCCAGCTTAGCACACGAGGATGACACCCGAATTATCAGGACGAAGGCACGTCTACGAGAACGGTTCTGGTGACCAGGCATAAATCGGCAAGTTTAGCTCGAAATTCAGACCTGCAGCATCTGTCTTGCAGTAGACAAGAGCGCCAAGGTAACTGCTACTCCAGTGCACCCGATAGCATTCACAGAGGGCTCTTGTCGAAGGGTAGCACTCGATATTGTTGCTCCCTGAGGCGAGCCCCGCACGAGTGTCGATATGCGATTGCACTGGTAGATTATTTTTCAAAGTGCCACGAAGTGCACTTCAAAACCGACGTCTCCACAGGTACAGTGAGCGAATGTTTGCTCTGTGTATTTTCCCGAGAAGGTTTCCTTTGTAACAATAGCCCACAGTTAGAGTTTGATCACTTTCTAAACGAGTATGGCATCTGCCTTGTGTACACTTTGTATTATCCGCAAGTGAACGGGGAAATTCAACGTCTTAACCGAGTTTTCGAGTCATATGTTAAAGTGGCAGCTTCAGAGCAGTGACCGCTTCGTCAAGCAGTAGTTGAGTATTTCGGGATTTGCCGCTGCACTCCGCATGCTACCACTGGGATCATCCCTGCATTACTGCTCCAAGGGCGCGTACCGAGGACAAGACCTGATGTCGTAGGATACCCGTCGCCTGCCCTTTAAGCTATCCAAACTGGGAACTTGAGCGCTTGTGCCAGCGCGTAAACAGGCAGCCGCACTATAGCCATAAACATAGAAAGTCGTAGGTCCGCGAAAGAGACCACTGTGAAAGTTGGCGACATGGTTCGAGTGAAGAAGCCAGCCATTTAACGAATTAAGTAACTAATAAACATGGGCAGTCGTAATTTCTTCTCGACGATGACAAGATATGGAATGTGTCCAAGCTGTCGAAGGCCACAGCGGCAACTTTAGCTGCGCTTCAATTATGGAACCCCAATGAGAGAGTTCATGTTCAGCACGGGTCTCCCCCCATGGTCCTGATTACTCATACAAGTCCTCCATTCTTTGGGCTCTCGGCTCCCCGCCATCAGCTCAGAGTCTCAAGACACATCTGGTATGGGGTCTCCAACGCCGGGCCTCGATTCCTCGACTCCCCGCTACTCCCCGCCTCGACACCCCGTCTCCAGACACAACTGCGACGCCGTCTCCAACGCCTAAGCATCCGCGTCGTGTGTTGCCACCTCGTAACAAGTGACCGTCTGATCGATATTGCTACATGTAGTGCATCTAATAGGACGAACAGTGCATGAAGGACCCGTCACGTGATTATCTTCTGGAACTTTAGTGTTTTATGTGATAATGTGCATTTTCGCATTGTAATTATTTTAGGATTACGAAATGAGTACTAATTCGCTAAATTACTAACCTCAATATAAAAGGGAGGAAATATATTGCATATTTATTTCTTAGTTGTGCTTCGATGTGAACCCCCGCCAGGGGGTTACATTTATCTATACATACGTGTGTGTTTATTAAATAAAACTAGATTTTGTTTCCTGCCTTGACTTTCATGGTTCCCACCATTCAAGAGCGGCTCACGCCGACACCACAGTATGTTTTTGACATTAGGAAATTGTCCTTAGCCTCAATTAGCAAGGCACTACCCTTCGTGTTATCCTACAGATTTTGTCTTCAAATTTCTTTCTTCCCATTTTTGTAAATCTCCATGGTCTATTGTTATTGTGTCTCCGTTTTTTTTTCTTCTAATTCGCTGTACGTATTTTCTTACTTTCTTCATTGTGACTCCTAGTCGTCTATCTACACTTACAATTTCCCTGTAAAGTCAGAAAAAGCTCCCTTACCACCACCCCTAGGATTTATTTTCACTTGCTCACGGCAACGTGCACTTCAGAGCACAACCCGTCTTTAACAGCACTGTCGCAGAAAATCGTGCATCGAAGTGCGTAAAGGCCACACGGCGGACCAAGCTAGCGGGCAGATCGGTCACGTGATGCGACGTCACGGTCCGTCGTGGTCCGGTCTGCCGCAGAGCACATCTAGACGGCCGACCGCCATAGCAGACAACAGAGCGGACTCGGCCGCAGGGCTCTCGACTCAACAAACTCGCGAACTCATACCAACACAAGAGGGCATAGTTTTGGAAAAATATCTGCTGCACGCATTTGTAGGCGAGAGGCGGAATGGCGGATATGAATCGACTGGCTTTTGCTGAGCCGAAAACTTTGGATTTTACTGTGTTGCCAAACAACATTCATTGACTATGCTAAAATCGCTGTGGTCTGCGTGCGGTCCGCCGCCTAAACTGAAGAGGGAAAAGCCTCGGGAAATTGTTGGACCGCGAGGTCCGCAGTCTTGCACGGACCAACGGCAGTCCGCACGAACTGGTGACGTCCTATCACGTGATGCGCGGACCGCGGTCCACCAGATCGATTTGGTCCGTCATGTGGATCGGGCTTAAAGCTGCTGCAACCCTTACATGACGAGAGTGACAGCGCACCTGCAGGTATTTCACAGCCCGCAACAGACAATACTGTAGCTGGTGAGGACGGCCTTCCTTGCTCTGCATAGAACAACTTATTTTTCAGACGACTCCTCTACTAAAAAAAACAGTTTGTTTTCAAACTGGTTTTATCAAACAGGATTATGGAACGGGACCCTCGTTGAACCTGTTTACTCCAGTCCAGTTTACCCCCGTTTAAACCTATTTAGTCCAGCCCAGTTTTCCCCATTTGAACCCGTTTAGCCCAGTCCAGTTTGTCCCCATTTAGTCCAGTCCCGTTTTATCCCGTTCAGTCCCGTCGTGTTTACCCCTGTTCGACCCTATTTATTTCCCTATTTGAACCAGGTTCACTTGGAATGGTGTGATGTCACTTCATATAATTCACTCATTAAATCTATTTGGTGCACTAATGGACTTGAGATCAGTCTTGAAGACAAGAAGATCTGCATTATGTGGGCTCTAAGAATGCCACTGTCACATATAGGCTTGCTTAGTACATTGCCCAGTACAAATATGAACAGAATTTTGGGCATAAATTTATTCACGCAACCAACGCTGATGTGATACATTACGAACGAGTTTTCTATGACCTATGAGTGTGTTCACCATGTATGACCTACAAAAGTATGCATCCTGAAAAAGATTGCTAGCTCATTTCCATATGTACTACAAGTACCCAAATGTAATTCTTGCAGGTATATTGATCACTTGTACTCATCTTACTGCAGGGTTGTGTTGCTGTAATGGTTTGTTCACAAATGAACAGAAAAGCTTAATTTAAAAAGGGAAAATGTCAGGTGAAGATTACTTTTAAAAGAAAGACATAAGTATACTTTACGTATGTTTTCTGCACCCCCATTGAAACTTTCATTAATACTGAAGTCCTCCGATTTTAAGAAAGGGCCTGTCATACATCTCGCAACCATTGTTTATTGGACCTTCTAATGATACTTCGATACACCCAGACTGCTGACAGAACACCAGTGGGATGTGTTGCTTTGGTGAGAGTTTGCAGGGCACCTAAAAAGTAAAGAAAAGCCAACAACTTCTCACTTATGCAATAGGTTCACACATAGCCAAAAATAGTTTGGCCTATGTTCACACAGATAAGAATGGGCAAGCATTCAGCACATAGGAGATACTGAACAAATCTTGTTAAAAGGTGACTGGTTTCTGGCAATTTGCCAATGCATTACTGTGGGGAACATGCATTACTCCGGTACACTAAACTGTCACAATTACCAGGCCACTGAAACAAGTGTTAAATCAAAAAGACATAAGTTATTTGACTGACAATATTTACTAGTATTGAAGCAACAGGAGTAGTACAAGCATAAAATGCACATTTAAAAAGCCGCACGGACACGTCAAGGTAATAAATTACTGAGAAACTACCTTTCTGCCAGCAAAGTAAATACCGTGCTGGAATAGTGGCTTTGTCAT
>NC_051158.1:61947673-62188155 GCF_013339745.2 Dermacentor silvarum | reverse complement strand
GTTTTGCTGAGTTTGTAGTCTGGCGGTATGTAAATAGAACAGATGGTTACCAACTTGTTGAAGAGTATCGCTCGCACGGACACCGCCTCAAGTGGTGTCTGAAGAGAGAGATTCTGGCAAGCAACACATCTATCCACAATTATTGCTACACCTCCAGAGGAGGCAACAGCAACGTCAGGGTCTTTACGGAAGATAGCATATTGTCTATTGTTTGTGTGGGCTTTAGATGTGTTTCCTGAACACACAGCACTTTTGGGTTATATTTATTATGGAGTTCCCTAATATCGTCGAGGTTGTGGAGAAGTCCTCTCACATTCCACTGTAAAATTTGTGTGTCCATTTTGAATGTGTTTTTGTGATGTGCGCTCAAAAATACAAAGTTAGCTCACGGGCCCTTTCCAGGAGCCGTGACTCGAGATTTTTCTTTTTTGGAGCGGTCGATGGAATCTCGCCGCTCCTTAAGCGCTGGCTGCGCCCTCACGCTTGGTATTGTGTCTATGTCCTCTTGCGACGCGCTGGACACACGCTCTTGCGAGCGGTTAGTTTGACGTGAAGGCCTCGTCTCGAGGGACGAGACCTTGGAGGCCACCAGCCCGGAGGTCGATGGTCCCTTGTTCTGAGATGGCGAAGCAGCGCTAGCTGCAGCCGCCGAGCGGGCGGATGGCGTCACTGCCGGCCCAATACGCGTGTGCCAGACAGCCGCCGGGAGCAGTTGTGGCGCTGCCCCCTGACGCGCCACTTCGGCAAAGCTGGTTTTTGGCAGGTGCATTACCCGCCTGCGTGCCTCCTTGAAAGTTATGTTTTCCTTTACTTTAATAGTTACTATTTCCTTTTCTTTTTTCCAGGTTGGGCACGACCGCGAGTAGGCGGCGTGCTCCCCATCACAGTTAACACAATAGAGAGCTTTCACAAGACTCGGAGGAGTGTTCAGAAGCATTGCATTTTGCACAAGTTTGGCGGCCTCGACAGTTCTGTGAACTATGGCCGAACCGCTAGCATTTGAAACATCATAGAGGATTTGGCACGTATGGCCTAACACGAAGCTTGATGTATCCGGCCTCGATGGTTTCGGGCAGAACACTCGAGTTAAAAGTATCAGATGCTTGGTCTGGATTTCCTTGCCGTCGCGCCTCATCTTGATCCGTTTAACATTGATTACATTATCCTCACTGAAGCCCTCCAGGAGTTCAGCTTCACTCAGCTGCAACAGATCATCACCTGATACAACGCCACGGGTGGTATTCATGGTACGGTGCGGGGTTACTGTTACTTGAGCTTCTCCAAATGCCACTAGGTTGGGTAGTTTCTCGTATTGTTTCATATCACGGAGCTCCAAGAGGAGATCCCCGCTTGCCATCCTGGATGCTTTATAGCCTGGTCCAAAAATATCAGTCAGAGTCTTTGACACAAGGAAAGGTGAGATTGTTCGTACTGATTTGTCTGTTTTTTCTGAGTGGATCACATGAAATCGGGAAAGGTTTTGTGTTTGACGTCCAAAAAAACTGAAAAACATCTTCGGTGCGCCCTCGTTTCACACGGCGATCAATGAGTGGGGGGAAAGAACTTGCCATAAGTATAGGTGAATGTTCGACAGCAGCGCCAGCCACCCACCATGGAGCCCAACTCGGGGACGCTGCAATACCTGGAAAAGATTGGTCCTGCAAACGCCAGCTGTATGCCACTACTATAACCAAATATGGAATATCCAAGGTTGGCTACCCACACAAGGTTAACCCTAGCTGTCTGGGAAAACGGAAGTAAAAGGAAGTGAAAAGAAGACAGGATAGATTGAAAGTGAGAGAGAAAGACGAATATTTAAGAGGAGGACAGGAAAATGCAACTGCCGATTTCCCCGGGGTGGTTCAGCCCAGGGGTGCCATCTGTGTGAAGCAGAGGCCGAAGACGTGTGTTGCCTCCGCCGGGGGCCTTAAAGGTCCAAAACACCCGGCATCGGCTCAACCCCCAGGATCCCCCTTTCCCCAGACACGGCTAAGCCGCGCACGGCTTCACGCGGGAGGGTCCAACTCCCATGTGCTCGGGTACGTGGTGGCACAACTCACCAAACGCCTGCTTGCGCAGACGCCCCTGCGGGGGGGCAGAAAGACAAAATACCTGCAATCCCCACGTCACGAACGCGCCATACCATCAACACGGGTTCGGCAAATCCGATTAGACAACAGCCATAACGCGTTTCACCATCAGACCGCCAGATTATCAACGACCAAGTGCATGAAATGATAAAAAAGGAGTCATACAAGAGTCAGCGAGTCCGTGGGCAGCTCCAGTGATTATTGTTAAAAAGACTGATGGATCTTGGAGATTTTGTGTCGACTATCGCCGATTGAATGCTGTAACAAAAAAGGACGTGTACCCACTCCTACGTGTTGAGACGCAATCGACTGCCTTCATTCTGCCTCTTACTTTTCCTCAGTAGACTAACGATCCGGCTATTGCCAAATTCTGATGCATCCGGAAGACAAGGAAAAGACTGCCTTTCTAGCCTCTGACTGACTCTTTGAATTTAATGTGATGGCATTTGGCCTGCACAAAGCTCCGGCAACTTTCGAGAGATTTATGGACACTATTCTGCGCGGCCAGAAGTGGAACATCTGAACGTGCTACCTCGACAACGTCGTCATCTTTGGCCGCACCTTCAGCGAACACAACTCGCGTCTGGATATCGTCCTGAACTGCATCAGAAACGCTGGCCTAGTTTTAAACTCAAAGAAATGCTACTTTAGAGACCGCCAAACCCTTGTGCTTGGTCACCCCGTCGATAAGGACGGCATCCGCCCTGATCTTCAGAAGACAGAAGCCGTTGAAGTGTTTAGTGCACCACGCTCTGTCATGGAGCTCCGCACTTTTCTGGGGCTTTGTTCCTACTTAAACCGCTTTATCCCTACGTTTGCCGACGTTGCGTATCCGCTGACATGTCTGCTACGAAAGGACATCCCCTTGGAGTGGACTCCGGAGTGCGACTCTTCTTTTCGTCAATTGAATTTTCTGCTGACGTCACAACCTGTTCTTCAACACTTCAGTCCTTCAGCTCCGACGGAACTTCATACGAATGCCAGTGGCACAGGTATTGGTGCCGTCCTAGTTCAACGCCAAGGTGACCGCGAACAGGTGATCGCATATGCAAGTCGCTCATTATTTAGGCCCCAGCAGCATTACAGTGTCACGGAACAATAATGCCTTGCGGTAATATTTGCTGTTCAGCGGTTTTGTTCCTACCTATATGGACGCCCCTTCAGAGTTGTCACCAACCACCACTCATTGTGTTGGCTTGTAAATATTCGTGACCCTTGTGGCCGCCTTGAGCGCTGGGCGCTCCGACTACAAGAATACAGCTTCAGCGTCTCTTATAAGAGTGGTCGACGACACGCTGACGCGGACTGCCTCTCACGTATGCCACTTAGCACTACGGACTGTGACGCCGATGACTTCGATCACCCTGTGGCTTCTGTATCGCCGAGTTTTCCAGACCTCGACTGTTTCAAAGCCGAACTGCGAAAGGACGCAAAATAACACCGCTCTTCAACGCTACGACCGCCTCTACTACAGCAAACCATTTCTGTGTAGGTGATGGACTCCTATATAAGAAATTTTCCAGCACTGGCGTACGTTTTCTTCCAGTGGTGCCGGAGAGTCTTCGCATAGCGATTCTGAGTGCTATGCACGATGACCCTACGTGTTGCCATTTAGGTGCGGCGAGGACGCTCTACCGGATTCAGGAACTCTCTTATTGGCCTGGAATGCGACAGTCTGTTGAGACGTACGAGTGTGGCCAGCTGCATGCAGTGTCAGTGCCACAAACGTCCATCTAGTGCTCCAGCTGGTCTCCTGCAGCCTATCCCGCCTCCGAGCACGCCTTTCCAACAAGTGGGCATTGACATCGTGGGACCTTTTCCAAAATCAGCCAAGGGAAATCGATGGATAATTGTTTGCGTCGACTACCTGACACGCTACTGCGAGACGGCGGCCGTGCCCTCAGCAACTGCCACTGACGTTGCAACGTTCCTGCTGCAACATGTCATCCTGCGACACGGTCCACCTCACGTGATTATCAGCGACCGTGGAAGACAATTCACAGCAGATGTCGTGGAGGAGCTGCTTCGTTTGTGTGAATGCCACTGGCGTCACTCGACACCATACCATCCACAAACGAATGGTCTTACAGAGCGCGCCAACTGGACAATTATAAACATGCTATTTATGTATGTTTCATCCGACCACAAGAGCTGGGACGACGTACTGCCTTTTAACACGTACGCGTTAAACACCGCCAAGCCCGAGACTACCGGCTATAGCCTTTTTTTCCGACTGTACGCATGGCCATCCCGGTACACAATCGACACTATTTTCTCTTTCTGTAGCCCCGAAAATCCCACTGTCGCCGAGACCCTCTGCCTTGCCGAAGAGGCGCGCCGTATTGCTCGTTTACGTACTTTGGCATTGCAGGACTGATCAAAAGCACGCTACGACATTCGCCACCGTCCGGTGACCTAGCCCTCTGGTGATTTAGTGTGGCTGTGGACTCCTGTACGGAAACGCGGCTTATGCCAAAAGCTTTTGGCCACCTACGATGGACCGTTTGTTATACTTAACAGACTCACAGAAGTCAGTTATACCATAGCTCGCCTCACAACGAGTTGTAGAAGAGCTGCCAAGACCCAAGTGGTCCGCGTCGCCCGCTTGAAATTGTTCACGTCAAGAAAACGGGATTCACTCGCCCGGCGGGCTTCGTCTGCGATGAGAGGAATGTTGCACGCAAGAGTGAGTGAGAAGAACGATGACCGGTGAACGTGCTTGTGGTCCCCGGTTGGAAAAGAAGAGGAGGACGACGCGGAGTTGATCAACCAGCTGGCCGCTCTGCGCTCACCTTCGCGACCTGCAATCAACGGCCCCCTTCATCCGTAATGTGATAAACGGTCTCCTTTGCGCGTAACAATACGCAAAAAGCACGCGAGGTGGCTCGTGAAAGCGCTAATTTAGCCGAATTTCCCGCGTGAAGCATTTGGTTCAACGGCGTTGCCCACTCTAGAATTTTGGCAGAATGTAGTTCTAATCCTCTTCTCCCAGAGCCCACTTCGGCAGCGTCAAATTCTTCCTGGAAATACAAAAACAGACGGTTTCCCCGCCGAAGTCTAGCGTCGCGACTTCTTTTATAGCGATAGCAATTATATGGACACTCCAAAGCGGATTTCTGCCGTCGCCGTCGCCGTGAGGTTCCGTATGACGTCAACGGCGATGAAATCGTCGCCAAGCTCCGAATACTGTATGATCGAGTGAAAGGGGGCGAGGGACGCGCGCTTTCACGGGGAGCGAACGCACGTCGGAGAGCAAACGCGCGTTCTACGCCGTGCTCCCTGAAGGGCTGCAGAATTAAGCGTCTCTTTCCTTCTTTACAATCACCATATATGGAGAGCCAACGCGACTTCTTCTGTCGCCCGAAAGGCCGTTGGGGGGACGGGAGGGAGGGGAGGCGACGTTTAGCTGAGGCACCAAATGCGTATTTATATAAATACGTTGCGAGGGGAGAATGTGGGTAATATTTCCGACGCTTCTCGACGAGTGTCCCATTCTGATCTCGTCGAAAACCTCCGAACCGCCCCCAGAGGCACCGGCAAGTCACTAACGCCGCGGGCTTTCTGTGCGAACGCGGGCATAACGCCGACAGCAGTTCTGCGCGTTGCTGGTGCTGCTGCATGTCCAAGTTTATACAGCGGATAAGACTATTAACCTTACTCCGTATAGCTCTCTACTAATTTGCTATCGCAATTGATGTTTCGCCTTTCGGGTGAAACTGCGACAACGTTTTTTTTTCCTTTCAAACGCAAGTTCTTCAGTTCTTCATTTGGTAACCTTTTTAAAGTTTGTGCACTGAAGGTTATGCAGTTGATGTAATCTATTAATAATACAATTTGGCATGCTCACGGTGTAACACTTCCTGAAGTCAAAGAAATCACTTTCAGAGCTTTCCACAAATATGTTCAGTAAGATAATTGCAAAAGCTTTTTCAATGATAATGGTAAAACTGAAACTTAGTGTTGGAGTTTTTTTTCTAGACTAAATGACAATTGTTGCACAATATGTTTTGCTTTATTGAATTTGAATATTTATTGTAGTAGTATGAGCCATTTTTTGTGTTTTCTTGTGCTTCCTGTTATTGCCTATGCTTGCACAAAAATGCATTGTCTTTTTCAAATAAATGGTGTAAAAGAACGTAACCAAATGAGCTATCCAAAAGCAAAAGAAGATATCAAAAGAGGAGCTCAAAATCTGTAAATGGCGAATGTTTTATTTACCTGTCACAGATATTACAAGAAATAGTTTTCCGAGTAGCATACTACCCTTAAAACCGGCAATCTTTACATAGCTCGCACGTGCGTCAGTCGTGGTCAGTTCCTTGAGCGTGTCCGACATTGCTAACTACTGGATCAGCTCACGCTTTTGCATTGTTGTTGATCAGATATTCTGGCTAGCGTCACGATCATTCTGATCTACTCAATTTTCGGTAGAAGCACAATTAGTGACATCGGCAAGAAGCCAAGATACGTAGAACCATGCATGTATAGGTATGTACCGTTTACAAAAAACGGCCTCGTATCTGCGTGCTTCGCTGCAAATGTCGTCGAAAGACGATAGTCTTAGCCGGCCGTACTACATGAGTGCTGGTCTGATCCTGGCCTGGCCTGTTGCATCCGGGTGCGCCTCGACTCACGATCTTGCGCTAGCCGCTCGGCTCGTTGCTCAGACGTTTCCTGGGCACGCTTGAGACGACGAGCTTCGGCACACCGGCGCTTCTCCGCTGCAATTTGGTCGTCGGCCTTTTCCCTGCGTTGTCTGGGCATGTCTTGTAGAGTGGGTTGTATTTCATCAAGCGGCCATTTATGTTTTGCCCTGCCTCAGACAGCGCTTCCTTTATGTTGAATCGGCCGCATCTGGCTGGCATTGATAAAATTGAGGAGGCGGAATCGGCCGCATCTGGCTGGCATTGATAAAATTGAGGAGGCGCTGCCTCAGACATAGACGCCATCTGGCAATACATCGGGAAACATGAGCTTGTGCAGAGGGTGTCCTTCCTCCATGGCAGAGGGCGCTCGTCGGCGCGCAGTCGGGGAAACACGAGCTTGTGCAGAGGGTTCCCTCCCTTCGTGGCAGACGTCGTTCGTCGGCGCGCATAGCATGGCATTTTCAGCGCAGCTTAAGAAACTAGGGTCTCTAGAGTTACGTATCTATGTATTTTCTATTAAAGGAACACACCTCCTAATACTTACCTAGTGCTGTTGCGCCTCAGATATGCGTAATATTTACTTTTTGATCGATAACGTTCACAAGTATGAACAGCCGTACCAGTTTAAGTAGTGTGGGCGGTAAGCAAGTGGTCCAACTTTGGCCGGGTGGCTGAATCGGTTGACAGACAGACAAACAGAAAGACAGACAGACAGACAGACCAAATTTTCAGCGTTTAAGTTCCCCAAGAAAGACTATTGTCTTTAAAAGTGGTAACAGGGCAGCGCAAACAGCGCTGACGGAAAGAAAAGCTGTATCTGTACATAGCCTGGGAACTAAGATAAACCGCAATCGTTTACACTACACGTATCCTGAATGGCAGTAGTTGAGCGCTTAGTAAACACAAGGAAAAAAACGGAGACACACGAACACGGGTGCTTTGTGTCCTGTTTTTTTTTGTCCTCGTCTTGACTAAACGCTCAACTAGAGCCATCAAGATGAACCAACAAGTCCATCTCACCACACTTATTGACTACACGTATGACTCCTTTGCCGTTTTACGCTATGGCTGCGTGATTTGGGGCAAATCAATGGAATGAGGTAATAAAGACTGACAAACAAAGAATGCGTCAGCCGTATGCGAGCGCAGTTTCAGAGCGCAGCTCTTAGGCACCCATTCCTGTGTTGAGCGTAGGCGTCCCCCTGCGTAACCGAGCGAACAAGCACAGCGAAGGATGAAAGACCTAACGCGGAACACAGCTGTGGGTGAAAGACGGGGATAGGGAAGAGAGCGCAAGGAGGAAAGCGGAGGAGGATGAAACTGTTCCATGAGGCGGTAAGGGGAGGAGGAGCGCATGTCAGAAGCGTCAGAAAGAAAGCGTGGTGCCGCGAAAGACATGCTCTGTGGCGGCGACCACTACGGTACACGTAGCGGTCGGCATACTGCCGGAGCAGTGTGCCATCGTGTGTTCACCGATGACGCCATCACAAAGGCATACGGCGAGCACGTCCACCGATACCATATATGGAAACAAAGCGCTGCATGAGCGCATGTCTGTGTGCGGCGGTTGCTGTGGTACGCGTCCACTCGTCACCCACTCGCTGCCTCCCGATCTCCCGCTTAGAGAGGCAGTTGCGCCACACTTCGCTCCATTTCCAGTGCGCCGCACGTGTACCGTGCACCTAAACACGGCACGTGTGCCTGTACCTACAAAACCTTGCACCTATTAATCACAATACAAAATAATGACACGCATACTTCTTTATCTTTCTTTGGTCACTGCTTTTCACCGGCTAACAGTTGTCAAAGGTTATACCTCGATGCACGACTCGCTTGCATGTATCATAAATTTCTGGAATGTTATCGATAGTTCTATCCATTGGCTGTATTCACCAAAACTTTTAGAGTGCAGCTCTCAGGCGCCCGTTCCTGGCTTGAGCGTCTCACCCTCTTGAGCGTCTCACCCTCTCACCCTTGAGCATCTCACCCTTACTGTAATCTTATTGCACAGCTGGCTCCGATGCTGTCCATCATGCCAGTGTTTCCATACTGCCCCTCTCTCTGTGAACACGCTGACGGCACTGGCCCGCTCCCAGTCGGTTCGGTGATTTCGGTGTCGAATTTTTTTGCCTCAATATATCGCTAAATGAAAACACGTATACAGTTGCGCACAAATTTCCTGTTAGGAAGCCTCGTAACCGTAGGACACATTTTTGGCATCTCATTTCTTTCGCCCATAGCCCGGCCTCTAACCAGCAATAAAAACGAAAGCGCAAATCTAAATCTTAAAATGTGGATGTCTAAATACACTAGGATGTTAAACCAAAGCTCATTTGGATCAACTGGGTCTCGTCGTTTTCCTGTAATTATGCCGAAACACATGGTGAGCATGCAAAACCACCGCATGCTTATGTGTTTTGGAGCTGCTTGGGATTCCCGAAACAAGATATTCACTTTATAGACTGCGAGTGCTCGCTAAAAAAACACTACACGCTGAAACCAGCAAACAACCTATTTGTGTTACACCGACTCGTGTTGCACACACACACACTTACAGGCGAGAAATATCACGAACGCGTGCTTCAATGTATTCTTTGCCTCTTCTCGCGACTTTCCGGGCGCTGTTGCTGCTGCTGTGTACTTTCTCGTACGCGCCGCTGGGTTCCTTGCAATAACTCCAGATGGTGCTCGCCTCCGCTCATTCCTGCCGGGGCCACCGCGGCAGTGTTTCACAGTTTGTGAAATGTGCCGTGCTTGCGACAAAAACACAGGTGCTGCGGTATGGAGGTCGCTTGCCGGGCTGTGATAGTGTAAACATTACAACCGTCCATAGCCTCGAGAGAGTGCTTGGAGATGGCGTCTCAACAGCGTGCTGGTCAATTATGCATAAGGGCCACGTAAACACGCCCCCAGAAAAATGGCTCCAAAGCGTGCACTCAGCGTCGAAGACACCCAGACTCGAAAGAAGCGAACGGAACAGGAGCGTCTTCGCTATGCAGCGAAACGAAGTCCAGACCGCGAATGTATGTTGGCTCAAAGACGTGAGGCGAGGAAACGACAAGCGGAGCAACAAGCGTGGCGGCCATGGGAGACAAGCAGCGTGGTGAGGACTACTGCCAGACGCGAAAGGTGGTACAACGCGGGGCGGCCATGAGAGATGAAGAGCGTGGTGAGCTCTAGTGCGAGAAGCGAGAGGTGGAACTAGTCGTGGCGGCCATGGAAGTCGAGGAGCGTGGTGAGCACCTTGACCAGAAGCAACAAACAGAACAATAATTATCGTCAATCAAAGCAAAGAGCATGCAAAGCTTCGCTTACTTCGATTCCCAGAGTGCATGGGATCCGCATTAGAGCGCTGCACGGGCCCGGCCCGGCGATTGGGAAAGTTTATCCTCCCGAGCCCGGCCCCGTGACTGATAGCGATACCCGGGCCAGGCCCGAGTCCGAAAAAAATGTCACCTACCCGGCCCTGCCCGACTGCAAATCTGGCCCGACGGAGGCCCGAACGTGCTGCAGAAAGCAAAGTGTTTGAAGTCGCACCAATCTATGTTTGTTGGCGCATGCTTCTCTAACAAGGACGTTAACCTTCAGTAATTTAATTGACAAAACGTCGTCACGGTGAAAATATATCACCAGACATAGAGGTACGAGGAACGTTCACTCAGCTACGGCATACTGTATTTACTTTTTCTGCAAGAACATTGGTGGAAATTGTCAAGGGCGCTTTGGAGCAGATATTGTATGATGCTAAATTATTTGTAACCCCATGTCTCCACTTTAGTAGCAGGTTGCCATAGCAAGAGAAACCGAGGATGAAAATGAAAGTTATTGGCATTGTTGCAGACACAATCGAAAGTTGATATAGAGAAACAAAGGTTAACGAAGATTTTTTGTTTCCCGAACTTTATTTATCGAATCTCATGCATTTTACCCCCGCAAATTAAATACTTTTGCCATCTTTTCTACTTAGTGAGGACTTCGTGCAAAGCGTCTATTTATCAGAAGCCGTAATGGACAGCCAAAAAATATACGTTTATTGTTATATCATGTCACTGCAAATAATTATTCTATAAGTTTTTTTGCAGCATAATTTACTTTGTCTGCGTGTACATGTCTATGTGCAAAAAAAAGGAAATTATCATAAGACTCTGGCTTTAAGCACGTCCTGCGCTCATGCATCACATAGCCTGCGGCGCTAAGGTTTCTCTGGCTGCTTGCACTAGCTGCAGGGATGCACAGAATCTGCCTTGCGAGGTGAGAATAGCGAAGGAACTAGTCTTTCTTGGACTTGCACCACTGGAGCAAATTTTCAATGTGTTCACAAACCTCCGCGGCATGGACATAGCTGTCTAGCTGATCACGTCGTTTCTCTGGCTCCCTAATGTCGTGCCACTCTTCAAAATCGTCCATAAACCTCCTCTTTGTAGCTTTCTCGCTGCAATTTTCAACAGTGTTTCCGTCAGTCTGCAAGACATTGGTCGGAATGGTGGCAATTCTTGCTTTCACTGAGGCGTACACTGTGCTTCTTCCATCTTCCTCACGCACGCGCAGCTTGCGGAAGGGCGGCCACAAAATCATCGCTGTGTTGTGGAGTTCACTCATCTCCACTTTCCCCTGCAGAAATTAAACGGCCCTCAATTTCAATAAAGGTATTGTCGATGCGTCAGCTGGCATGACCGTCTAATGCTTCGTCAGCTTTGTTTGACAAAGCAGAACGAGGGGCAGATTAGGTTTCTTCTCTTGCTCGAGCATGTCGGTTGCTTCCTTAAACGGAGCCAAAAAGTCAATCATCTCTTTTATAGTAGTTTTGCTAACTTCTTCCATTAGTGAACTTCCTCTGGAATCCAGTAGCACTTCAACCTCCTCGTACTGCGTGTGCACAGAATTCAGCATGGTGAATTTTGAATTCCATCTTGTACTCACTGCTTGATTTACACCGTGGGGTAGCTGGCTCTCCAGCCTACTCTGCTTCAGCCTACTCTGCTACTCTGCCTACATTTTGCAACTGCCCATGCACGTGTGGTAGATGCTCATTAAAGAAGCCACCCTCAAAGGTGTGGCGAAGGATGGTGTTCACATTTTGCAACTGCCCATGCACGTGTGGTAGATGATCATTAAAGAAGCCACCGTCAAAGCTGTGGCGGAGGATGGTGTTCAGGACGTGTGCAGCGCAGCTGATCCTCTTGTAGGGTCGAAGTGCACTGATGCCGTTTGCTCCTTGGTCAGTCACAAACACAAAGTTTTCTAGCAGGCCCTCATCCAGTCTAAGCTTCGAGCATTAGCCCACAAGCTCTTTCCGGATGTTGTCACCTGTCTTCTTCTCGGGAGGAAAATCACTCGTAAATAATACCAAGCTTTTCAGTTCCCAGTCGTAATTAACCTAGTGAGCAGTGGCAGTGATGTACGCCGTTTTCTCATAATCGTCAGTCCACATGTCGACCGTAATGGAACAACGGCCTTCCTCCATCGCTGCCTTGATAATTGGCCTCAGCGTTTGTCGTAAATCACCGGCCACTTGAGCTGTCTTGCGGGCACTATTGTGAGGTACAGAATTAGTTCTTTGGCGGATATGGTTCCGTACCGCGCACTGGCAGCGACAAGCTCATCGGCAAGCTTCAAAAATCCATCATCTCGCATGAGATCGAAGAGCCTCATATCTTTATCGCACCATCGGACGCACGCTGTCGCCAAGCTATCTTTCAGGCTTGTAGTAACCGTGGCCTTCTTTTCAGAAAAGAAGGAAGTTGGCACAGCAGATGCTCCCCTTGATTTAAACTTGTGCCTGTTCAGGTGAGACGTTCCGGTCTTACTGGTGTCAAATCTTAGAAGGGCATTGCCCTCTTTGCATTGCACATGTCCTGCTGGAGATAAAGTATTAGAGTCAACAACCATAAGGAACTTCTTCCAAACTCTTTTGGGAGTGCTTCGACACACGCTGCAGTTTTCCAGAAGCAATGCCGAGCTTCAAGCATGTATTCATTGTCCCCTGCATACATGTAAACCGCCTTTGGCAACCGCCTTTCCGGAGCTAGGCAGAGGGAGACGAAACAGAGGGAGAGGGAGGTGAAACAGCGCCGTCAGGAGGTAAGGCGAATGAATGGCGGAAAATGTGCGGAAGGTGCGGCAGAGTGCTCAGTGTACCAAGAGGTGTGCCAATGCGAGCGGTTTGATGGGGCTTCTGCATTTGTGACCTGAGTAATATGGCTGAGTCTCAGAGGTTTTAGCTCCCTCGCACTGTGTTTGCATGTTTAAAATGAGCTGGCATATTTCATCACATTGTTAATGAACTCGTCCCTTGGTTATATCATAGAGAAACCGGCTAAACATAGCATTCAATATAACGAGTTCCGTGAAGCTCGGTCGAGGCATGCAGTGATGCATGCATTTTTAATTGAATCATAGTGAAACTGAAGTAAAATTGAAGTGGCAGGCCTTCGTGGACGATAAACAAATTGTACTTTTTTCGTCCGCGACGGAAAATGTAAGCATGGAAATGCCCCCGAGAACGCGCGTAGAACATGCCCGGCCCGACCCGAGCCCGCCGCCTCAAACCTGGGCCCGGGCCCGGCCTAAACCCGCAGTGAAGGCTACTTCAACCGGCCCGGCCCGTGTTTTCGGGTAGGCCAGAGCCCGTGCAGTGCTCTAATCCGCATATTTTCCCAGTTGCTGCCATCGCAAGCGAAGCAGTAGGCACTGCTGATACATGTTGATGCTGCACTCCGTAGGCGACGAAGCGTCACAGGCTAATCGGATGTGTAAGACATACCATGTGCGGAAACCTCATGAGACGGCCTACACCGCCTATACCATGCTACACCACGTTGGAACCTCAATTGCGCGGATACTACCGAAGCGCTCACTGTAGGCGCTAGCTAGAGTCATGATGCTTCACCGCTCCTAGATGGTGGCGCCATTCCTATCAAAAGTGAGCATATTTCACGCGTTCGCACCGACGTCACATCTGTTACAGGAAGTAGATGGTGGACCCCAGCATAAAACACTTTCGTGTTAAAAAGTCACAGTTTCACTTGAAAGACGAAGGATCGATTGCCATAGCAAATAATAGGCAGCTATACAAAGTAAGGATAGTAGTTCCGTAGGCTGCACAAACTTGCAAACATTCGCTTAATAAATAAATAAATAAATAAGAATGGTGTGAGCGCGTAGAGGCAAACATGATAACATTACACTAGATGATGCGGGAACTCGCTGTCAAAACCCTGGCATGAGGATGCGCGGCAGCAGTAGCGAGCCAAGTATCCTTCCTGCTCTCTATTGCTTCAACGCAAACTGAGCGGCAAGAGCGCAGCACGCAAAAAGGCATGCGTAAAGCAAAAAAAAAGAAAAAGCCAGCGAAAGCCTAGACGCAGGACTAGAAGGAGGTATGGGAAGGAGGTATATGGTACCCGCGGCCGCGGAATACGCACTTACTGCGGGAGTATAATGACGCTCCCCTCCCCCCAGAACATAGCGCGCGACGGATCACGGAAGACGCTTTCCTCTCTTGAGCGCGAGTGATTGAGCCACGATTATCGGATATTAAAAAAGTGGCTCTCCCGTAATCGAGAGTAGGTGTAAGCATGAAATGGCCACCGGCCAAGCATATTGGTGCTGCGGCGCAGGCCTGAGAGCTTACTGAGCCAAAATGGACCTGTTTTGAACTGAACCTCGTTGCAAGCCTCGTCTAGGCCAAACAACTATCCGCGGCGCGCCGGACGCTGCCGGCCTGGTCACCTAGCGCGGCGACATCCCTCGAAGGAGGCGGCGAAAAACCCGCGCCGCGGAACTCACGGACCACTGGCGTTCAAAAAAGCCCAGGCAACCCTGTCTCAGCACCAAAAGATGACAGTCAAGTGTATGGTGTACTGTTTCTGCCTTTTGAATGTTGCTATTGTAAAAGGCAAATTAAACTTCAGCGTACCAGAAGTTACAGATTAAGTGATATTGTGAAATTAGGAAGAAATCGGAAAGAATATTTATGTAACTTGTTTGGGTAATAACTAGAGTATTTAATGCGGTCCTATAAAGGGGCTGGGGCCAGAGACCGCATTTTCTTATTTTTTGACTGGTTGCCCGGATGATCTTGTTTTACTCTAGAAACGATGCCCGGATGTTCTCGTTTCATTCCCGGCCCCTTCACCTCTTAAAGGGACACTAAAGTGAAATAAAAAGTCAAGCTGAAGTGATAGAGCAATGCTCTAGAACGTCTAAGGCGTCAATATAATCGCGATCAGAGCATTAGAAATCGAGAAATTGAGGTAAATGTAGGACATGATAAGAGACTCCCCAGGGACATTCCCGTACTTACCCGATGACGAACGCACTCCTTAAAATAAATATGTCACTAGTACTCAACCCCTCGCACTAAACAGATTGTTTCGTTGGATTATAAGACAGAAGAAAATGCTACTTGTCCACTTTTATTAGATTCTTAGAAAAAAATACTTTCTTGGATTTACACTTGATAACGACGCGGGCCGTCAAAAGGTTTTGTTTTCGCTCGACTCAGCGCCGGCCTCGCTTTCGAGTTTCAGAAGTTTCGTTATCGCGCAGTACTGCGCTAATGGGGGAAAATGTTTTCTTTCCTCCATGACTGCGCTGGTGTTGCTGGCTCGCTAAACTCGCACTTGAATTTGCTAGCAGCTTGAGCTACCAGCTTCGTCGCCCGACGTCGCATAGCAGGAGTCCTTGCTGCTTTCGCGCTCGGAAGAGCCGGTGTCGAGGCCGCTGTCGTAGTAGGCAACGACGCCGGCAGCGCGAGCCCTCAGCAGCATGTCACGCTCATCGGAGCTTAAATCACTAAAATCGAGCCCAGCATCGCAAGCCAATGTGTCGTTGTCAGGGTCGTCAACTAGTTGGTCCATTGCGACGAGCGTCTACTATTACCGTGTTAACAATTCGGCGCGCGCTTTACCTTCCGCTATGGTGGCGAGCCACCATACTTCCACTTCTGCACTGCCGTCGGCTCCATAGACTTAATAAACTGACTCTAGAGGCAAAGCTGGACCGAAAAAGGGGGGACCGCCAGGGCGCCGCCATCCTGTCGGCGCCATCTTGTAACTTGTCAATGTGGCCAGCGCAATTATTTTTGTGAGATGAAAACAAGTATAGGTCGCCTTATGCTGTGTGATAAAAAACGAATACCTGATGGCTTTATGAATGTTATGTGTGAATATTAAGCTTACAAGAAGCGCTTGCTAACGTAATTTATGCCGTTCACGATGTACTCATTCATTCAATAACGCATGACAGTTTCGGTTTCGGATATTTTTTGTTTTCGGATGAGTGGTAGTTTCCTTTGGTATAGTTTAGCTCTGATATGCGATCGCGCGACGACATCGGTTGACGCGATGGCACTTTCGTGCCTTTTGTGCAAGACTAAAGCTCCAAAGAGCTCTGGCATTTCCCTTGACACGTAAGTAAAAGTGCCTGACTTGTTCAGAACATCACGCGAGTAGACAGCTTTCGTGATTCATCACAATCGTTCGAGAAGTATCACAGTACATCATTTTTTTTACGTATTGCTCGTCAAGTGACACTTGCGACAGCAAACAGGGAAGCCTTAACAGCTATACGGTATTTTCGCTAGTGCGTGACCGTTGAAAACCGCATACTGCCGGAAATTTTAACAGGGTTATCATTGGGTTGCGTAAATGCCAGCTGCACGGCCAACACCTCCCACACCCACGCACACATGGCTGCACACACGCTACAAGCTATAAATTGCCAGATTAAAACTGATTGCTATCGCCAAGTCTAGCAAGCGTTTCAGGAGCTGGCAACATCAGCGTATCATAATGGCGGCGCTCTTGCGGTGACCGATTTCAATGCATGGGCCCTATGGGCAGCTTGTCCTCTAGAGTCAGTATATTAACACTATGGTCGGCTCTGTTCTGGCTCTGTGTCTTGCCGCGCGTTTTCACGTTCCGAAAAAAAAAAAAGCCGTAGCGCCGTTTGCGGGCGCCGTTTTACTAAACGGCGGCACAACGTCACGATATGGCCATGACGTCACCACTCCTCGCTCGGGCGCGTGATTTGAATTGCGTTAGAGGTACGCGGACGCTTCAGACGCAATTTTCTTTTAAAATAAGCGTTTTCTTGGCACGAAAGAAGCGTTTCGAGGTTTCTGGTACCATATTTTAACAGTCCACGTTGAAATAATATTTGCCTTTAGTGTCCCTTTAAGTGCCCGAATAACGACTCGGCACTTTGGGTCAAGGTCTCTTCAAGGTCACCGACAACACGGAGCTAGAGGTAAAATTGTTTCATCTGTAGTGAAGAAGAAGAACAGGGAGCAAGCAGTAGTGGGGCAGTAGTGGGGCAGTCTCATAGATGTAGGGCGTGAGCGCAGATCAAGAGCTCTTGGTGCCGAGACCGTTGCTCTCTTGCGACTGTACTGGTTTTTCGCCTGCCGCTTGAAGTCAGTAAATCTCCGTATCAAAGTGGTGGAGGTGCTGGGTGCCCTCTTCAAACCTGGTACTCCCAAGCCGGACGTTGCCCACCACTGCTCCGACAATGCCTGATGACGCCACCCAGCAAGACGCGACCCAAGCTACCCAAGCTTCATCGGTCATCGTATCAAGCGTGCTGCGCCAGCGCGACCCCGCTTTCTTTAGAGGCACCGATGACCATGACGTAGAAGATTGGCTATCGTCGTTTGAAAGGGTGAGCGCGCACAATAAGTGGGACGACGCTACGAAACTACGCAACGTCCTGTTCTACCTAACAGACGTCGTAAACCTCTGGTTTCGTAACCATGAGTCGGGCTACGCCACTTGGACCACTTTCAAGACGAGCTTCGCGGAAGTGTTCGGTCGCCCCGCAGTGCGCAAGCTTTGCGCTGAACAGCGACTACGCGGACGTGCGGCAGGGCGAGAATTTCACGAGCTATATTGAAGACGTCATTGACTTGTGGAAGTGCGTGAATCCTTCTATGATTGAGCAAGACTGGATAAAGCACATCATGGAAGGCATAGACGACGACGCCATTCAGATGTCGCTGGCCAAGGACCCATGCACCGCGTCTGAACTCGTGGCCTTGTGCCAGAGCTTCGACGAACTACGTAAGCAGCGCGTCCTAGCTCGGCGGTAGACGTCATCAGACGATTCCCTCGCTGCGGTGACCATCGGCGGCGACCACAGGGCGCTGCTGTCGCAGATTAAGGAGCTTGTGCGTGAGGAAGTTGCTCGACAGCTTTGATTTTTTTCTGACCGCGCAAGTGACTACGCCCTATCTGACTCCAACTATCCGACAGGTGATACAGGAGCAGGTCACCGAGGCTTTGCCGTTTGCCTTTCAGCCGACTGCTGTCACCGCGCCGCTATGATTTGTGGTGCCTTCTGCTGCTCCACCGACTCCTGTTGCCGCGCCTCTGACGTATGCGGGTGTCGTCATGAAGCCACGTCCTCAACCAGTACTGACCCCTCTACCACCAATTAGACCACCCGCGACGCCGCCTTTCGAGGCCCAGCCACAGTGCGCAAATCCTTGGCGCACTGAAGACAACCGCCCGATCTGCTACGCTTGCGGAATTCCAGGCCATGTTGCGCGCTTCTGTCGCCGACGCTTCGCGGCGACCCCGAGTACGCCGAGATATGCTGACTACTCCTTCCGACCTCCCTATCGCACGCAGCAGCAACGAGAGCCTGAAACATACTCCCGTGATCACCAGCCCACTTCCGATGCCCAACCTTTTGCTGCTCGTCGGTCCCCCTCACCGCGCCGCCGTTATCTTTCGCCTATGCGTCGCCGGTCCAATACTGGTGAGGCGGAAAACTGACTACCGCAGCTTCTGAGGCACGAGCTGCGCCATCGTCAACCTAAGTCCTCGCTTGTCCCCCGCCAATGTTATTGAAGTGTTTGTTGACGGTGTACGAACTCTTGCGCTTGTGGACACTGGCGCCGCTATTTCTGTAATGAGCCATACGTTTTGCCGTTCTATCCGTAAAGTGACGACGCTACCTTCAGGGTTTTCGCTCCGTACTGCGAGCGCACAATATATTCAACCCGTTGCAGCATGTACGGCCAGGGTGCTCATACAAGACGTGATCTACAGCGTTGAGTTCCTTGTGCTGGCCTCGTGTTCTCATGATCTGATCCTCGGGTGGGATTTTTTGTCCCGTAACCACGCTGTTATCGACTGCGCTCGTGCTCAGGTAGAGCTCGCTGTGTTTCCTGAGATGCCTTCCACCCATGTGGCCAGTCCTGGGGATAGAAAGCTTGTAGTCACCGCCGATATTGACCTGCCACCTCAGAGTGCCGTCATTGTTCCCGTTTCCTGTGCCGCCCTTTCCGACGCCACCGTTCTTTTCACGTCATCTGACTTGTTTCGTCGCCACCACAATACGTCACTGCCTTTTGCCATCCTCGCGCTTCATCAGGACAATCCCGGACTACTTGTTTGCAACCCCAACTCCGGCCCTCTGACTTTGTACCTGAAATGAAACGCTTGGCCACGTTCAGCCTGTAGACGCTGCTGTTGTCGTACCCCTTGACCCCTCTGAGCCTGAGACTCAGCATCCACTGAACGCCCTGACCCCTCACCTTGCGTCCGACGCCGTGCTCTCGGATTCTTTTCACCGTTCCATCGACAGCGACCTCGATCCGGCTGCCAGGACGCAGCTTCTTGCCCTTCTACATGAGTTCTGCGCTTCGGTTGACTTACCGCAAGCGTCACTAGGCCGAACTAATGCGGTTGTTCACACGATTGACACTGGGCCTCACGCTCCTTTGCGACAGCGCCCCTACCGTGTGTCACCTGCGGAACGTCGTGTCATTCGGAGCAGGTTGACGACATGCTTCAGCGCGGAGTCATTACGCCTTCTTGCAGCCCCTGGTCCTCTCCTGTTGTACTGGTCAAAAAGAAAGATGGTTCTATTAGATTCTGTGTGGACTACCGACGGCTCAACAAGATTACTCGCAAAGACGTCTATCCTCTTCCTCGAATGGACGACGCCCTCGATTGCCTTCAAGGTGCCGAATTTTTTTCTTCCCTCGACTTGCGATCGGGATATTGGCAGGTCCCTATGGGGGAGTGTGATCGTCCCAAGACGGCGTTCGTCACATCGGATGCCTGTATGAATTTACCGTGATGCCTTTCGGACTTTGCAATGCGCCCGCAACATTTGAACGGATGATGGACGGCATTTTACGCGGTCTGAAATGGAAGATAAGTCTGTGCTATCTGGATGACGTCGTCGTGTTCTCTCCCGATTTCGCTACCCATCTCTCTCGTTTACGCACAATTCTACGCTGCCCTACAAACGCACGCCTTCAACTCAATCTGAAGAAATGTCACTTTGTGGCTCGCCGGCTCACCATCCTCGGCCACGTCGTCTCCAAATATGGCATTCTCCCTGAACCGGACAAATTAAGTGCTGTTGCCGAGTTTCCCAAGCCTTCTACCCTCAAAAGAACTTCGAAGCTTTGTCGGCTTGGCTTCCTATTTTCAGTCGCTTCGTCTGAAATTTCGCCTCCATCATCGCACCGCTTACGAAGCTCCTCGCCGGCCCCAGCGACCTTTAGCACTGGACACCGGCCTGCGACGACGCCTTTGCGACACTGCGCTGCCTACGTACCCCCCCCCCCCCGTGCTACGCCATTATGACCCTGCTGCGCCAACCGAAATACATACTGACGCCAGTGGTATCGGTCTTGGTGCAGTTCTCGCGCAACGCAAGCCCGGCTTCCCTGAGTATGTTGTGGCCTATGCAAACCACGCCCTCACCAAGGCGGAAGCGAATTATTTGGTCACCGAAAGAGAGTGTCTCGCGATTGTATGGGCGTTAGGAAAATTTCGCCCCTATTTGTACGGCAGGCCTTTCGACGTTGTGACCGACCATCATGCACTCTGCTGGCTGGCTTCCCTCAAAGATACCTCTGGTCGTCTTGGTCGATGGGCTCTTCGTATTCAAGAATTCGACATTCGCGTCGTTTACCGATCCAGGCGCAAGCATTCTGACGTTGATGCGCTCTCTCGTTCACCCATCAAATCTGAAGCAGGGTCCCCCTTCAGCGGTCGACTTTTCCCTGGATGCTCTCACCATCACAGACATGCTTGCGGAACAGCGCAAGAACCCTTGGATCGCGTCCCTCTTGAAAGTTCTCTGCGCCTCTTCACCCACTACCCAACCGCGTGCCCTTCCTCGAAAAGCCAAGCATTTCGTCATACGCGATGCACTTTTATACCGCCGCAACTACCTGGAGGACGGACGTAAATGGCTGCTGGCCATACCGAAGCACTTGCGAGCCGATGTGTGTGCATACTTCCATGCTGATCAGCAACATGTCCATGTTGGCGGGCTGAAAACGTATCAACGACTCTGCCGATGCTACTACTGGCGCGGGATGTACACATTTGTCCGTAAATATATACGGTTTTGTTCCGCATGTCAACAACGGAAGACGTTTAACCGATGCACCCGGTCAGCTGCAGCCTTTACCATGTCCTGCCCGCCCTTTACCATGTCCTGCCCGTCCTGTCCAATCGCTGGATAATTGTCGCGGTGGACCATCTCACGCGATACGCAGAAACAGCTCCACTCCCTGATGCTGGTGCTCGTGACGTCACTTCCTTCATATTGCGCCATTTCATACTCCCTCATGGTGCCCCATGGGAACTGCTCAGCCACAGAGGCCGTGTGTTTTTTTCCAATGTCATACAAGAGCTGCTCCGCTCGTGTCGTATTGTTCATCGCACATCAACTGACTACCACCCTCAAACGAATGGGCTCACCTAACGTTTCAACCGCACGCTCGGTGACATGCTGTCGGTGTACATTGATTCTGATCATTCCAATTGGGACGTCGCTCTCCCCTTCGTGACTTATGCGTATAACACCGCGACACCATCTACGACGGGCTTTTCGCCATTTTCCTTTTATATGGCCGTGAACCATCCTCCACACTTGACACAATTTTACCGTACCGCCCGGACGCCTCCGAATTCAACGTAATTTCTGACGTCGCCCAGCATGCAGAGGAGTGTCGTCAGCTGGCCCGCTCGTTCACGTCCGACAGCCAAGCCCTCCAGAAAGATCCCCGCGACACCGACGAGCATGTGCAGAGTTTTGCCGTTGGATCCCTCGCCTGGCTCCGAATACCTTTCAATTCTCTTGGCCTCACTCCCAAGTTTGCTGCCAAGTACCACGGGCCATACCGCGTCATCGAGCGCCGGTCTCCCGTCACTTATGTCATTGAGCCGGTCAACCCCTCCTCTGACAAGCGCCGTCTCGGTCGCGACACGGTCCACGTCAGCCGCCTCAAGCTGCATCACGACCCTCTCATCCTTGCGTCCCCTTGAGTCGCCAGGATGGCTCCCCTTCGCCGCCGGGGTTATTGTAGTGAAGAAGAAGAACAGGGAGCAAGCAGTAGTGGGGCGCTCTCATAGATCTAGGGCGTGAGCGCTGATCAAGAGCTCTTGGCGCCGATACCGTTGCTCTCTTGCTACTGTACTGGTTTTTCGCCCGCCGCTTGCCGTCAGGTAAATCTCCTTATCACATCTCTTAAAATGGGTTCATGTTTTTTCTCTACAATGCTGGGGCCAGTTGCTGCTGTTGCGATATAAACCAGTTGATTTTCATGTTTAATATATCACCAGTTAAATTTATTCATCATTGAATTTGAACGAAGAATTCATGCATTGCTGCCTCCCTGTGCTCCGGAAGTGCACAAAAGACAAACTCGCTTTTTTATCAGACAGTGACGCCCTGTGCAGTTTCAAATATACTAACACTTTGCGGCAGCTGCATGCCATGGAGTGCCTGGCGCTTGAGTACCTACCTCGCCCTTCAGTTTCAATCTTCATTGTCGTTTTTGTAAAATGACGTTTCAGCTTGACATGAGAGCAGGGCTGGCTTTTCTGTGCTATCGAAAGTGACTGGTCGCAATATTAATAAATTGAGTGTTGATAACGGTCTAACTTAAGACAATTTTCATTTTATACTACAATAATAAAGACATGTGATGTAAACAACTACTATGTGTTCTAGTACACTTGCTATTATGGCCTTCTTGCAAAAAAATTATACTCACAGCCCATAATAGGGGACACCATAGACAACAACAGTATAATTATCGGTAAGATATACATTCCCATATTTCTCTCTCTTACGACACAGTGCTGCAAATAAAATAGAAACCATGATCAAGTGCTTATCGCAAGGACCCACAGGAACATAACCACAAATTAGGTGGTATTTTTATAGACAGATGTTCACGGCAATCCCGGGGGCATTTTATGCTTTATCATATGCTTTATCTTGCGCCTTGTGCGAACGGCGCGAACAGATAATACGGCGTTTTTCTAGATGTGGGGCTACAACTGTATTCCTAGCTGTGCAAATATTTCGCTTCTGAAACTATTCAGGTTCAGTGTCGTTTATTCTTGCTTATTTACTGCCAATCACTACTGAAGTAGCTCGGCTTGTCATGTTTCTTACTTATTAACTTTCCTTGGTGAATTGCCTGTCAGTTTTTAGATGCGAAGCAGCTTATGGCGGGGGCTTTGTCCGTCCCGCGGCGTCCCACACCTCCACAGCGCATGCGCGTCCCCTCCCCCTCTGCTTCCCCCTTTCTCTCCTCTAGGAATCCTCTACTCTACGGAGCGGCGCGCACGAAAGGTGGTGCGACAGCTGCATACTCCGCTAGGGGCGCCACGGTAGTTCCGCGGTATGAAAATGACGGAGCGCGCGCGCCTCATTCTCTCTCCTGTGCAGCGCCGCGATGAGCTCTCGGGTCGCTGCCGTGAAACGGGAGCGGCGACGAACGATTGGCTCGTCCAGCACATGCTAGACGTGTACTCGTTGCGATTCATTTCCTACGACCACAAAGAACCGACCACCATTAGGGGAACGTGCATAGACGTGATCTTCGCAAACTTCAGAATGACTACTCTGGAACACCAACCCTTGGCGCTACACTTCACCGACCACAAGGCCGTCGTCTTCAAAGCGCCGCGTGCACCGACGCTAGGAACCGCATGCGGTCTCTAAATAAATCAACAGGCAACCACCACGTTCTCTTTCTTCTCTTATACATTCTCATTCGTCCTCTCAATCAAATTACACCATCTCCCGCTCAAGCTAACCATCTCCCCGCTGCTTCGCATTCACACATGGTTCCCTTTAGCGGGAGATGGAGTAATTTTTTTAATATTACGAAAACATCATTTGCCTCATTACGCGAAAATAAATCGGCGGGACCGAAAGGTGGTAATAAAAGTGGTCAACGGCGAAAAGAGTAAAACCACGTCAAAAATGCTCGGATTGACGTCAAATTTTTCAGAAAGGTTTCTGTAAACAAAGTGTATTAAGCACTTTAAACATAACATCTGACCCGCCGCGGTGGCTTAGTCAGCTAAGGCGTTGCGCTGCTGAGCACGAGATCGCGGGATCGAATCCCGGCCGCGGCGGCCGCATTTCGATGGAGGCGAAATGTAAAAACGCCCGTGTGCTTGCGTTGTAGTGCACGTTAACAGAACCCCAGGTGGTCAAAATTAATCCGGAGCCCTCCACTACGGCGTGCCTCATAATCAGAACTGGTTTGGCACGTAAAACCCCAGAAAGAAGAAGAACATAACATCTGGTACATTCCTGTCTTGGTGGTAATAAAATCCGGGCCCTCACGGTGTGAGACGAGCGCGCTTCCCTAACGCCACGGCAGCTCCAAGGTTCTGGCTGACTAGAAGTGTGTCTATTGCGTGGGTTCATGAGCGCGTCCATGAGCGCATTTATGCGTGCAATGACGCATTCATTATGTTCTGATATCTACAAACGGTATAACGCTTTCGCACTCCCACGTGTAAGCAGGTTTAACTGTCTCTACAGAATATTCTTTCTGCCACGTCGCTTACGGATGTGCTCAGTTGCTGCAAATTTGTTATTGGGGCGCAAAAAGCTTGGACCGTGGATGTTCTGTTCTCTGTAAATTATTTGTTGCAGCGACGTGTTATTATTAAACACTCACTTATTCACTGGACCGCCACGAAATGTTTAGTTTCAAACATTCGTGGGTTACTGATGCATTCCGTCACTTACGCTTCGGCACATTGATTCAAGAACGGACCCATTCATTTTCTAATAGGTGGGAGATATAGTGGGCATAAGTTTGACTGGTGAGTCGGGGCCGATTTGATTACCTAACACGCGAGAAAAGTGCCACGTCAGGAAGCGGCACCAGTCCCTTTCCTCCTGTGCAACGAGCGCTACTCACTCTTGCTTAGACCTCGGGGTTGAAGTGCTTTGTTTTTTGAGAAGTTAGCAATAAACCTTCGTTTAGGAGTGAATATTTTTCATCCTTGAGGAAAGCCATACATCGCGAAAGGTCTGGTCTGCAACACAGGCTCTCTTTGCGTAGGAATGATCGGTGAACTTAAATTTTTGGCCACGCCGATTCACTCCGTTCCCTGATATGCCCGCCATTATTTTTAAAGCCAACACCAGCACATGTCTTCCGTATACCATCCCAAATTTCGCTGCGTGAATGGGGGAGAGTGCTTTAGCGATCAAGCAGTTGAGCTTCAGTCAACTTATCATTGAGTAGCCTGGCATACGCGCTAATGGTTTGGCGTTCGTAGACTTACTAGAGGCATGCAGCTGAGTGCCACTGCAGCTGCAGCTGAGCGCCATGCAGCTCAGCGCCGTTTTTTCCCGCAACGCCTCCCCGGCGTCTCTGCTGGCGATCGGGCATCCTCTATCCTCAAATCAGGAGCTTTGAGAACATCACCTGTGGAGCGCGTGACGCCACAAAGCACAAAGTGACGCTCCGTGTGGCCGGTTTCAGCTACCATGTCAGAAGACGTGCCCAAGCTTCCTTGATTTCGTCTGAAAGGGCAAGGCCCAGAGTTCTTTTCACTGTTTCGCCTATAAGGCTTATCCTCGTCAATAGACGTATATAGAAAAAATCACCTTACCTCAGCCCACGGCATGCATTGTGCCGTAACAGAGGAGAACAACGTTAAAGAAGAAACAAACTATACCGCCAGCACAATTTAGCAGGGCAAACTAAAATTTGCCGCAATTGATAGAGCGAACATGCCGGGAGGTAAAAAGGGGCTCTTAGGCCAATAATAAAAGAATCTTTCATTGACGGACTATCAAATTCAGTATTCCTGCGCTGCATGATTCACGAGCAGGCCCTCGGTGGGATATACTTGCACATGTAATTTGTACTGAAACAAGTTCTTTCAGCAGTTAATGTTATGAGGTTCCATTTGCTTAATCGCCAAAGTTAATTAATTTGTACCGGCGACGTCGTAGACCTGACTTATCACACGTACGAAAGCTGAGCTGCGGAAATGTTTTAACGCGATAGCGCTAAGGGTCCCATGTCGCAGAAAATCCGGCGTCGATCTCGGCGTCAGCATCCGAGAAAATCATCATCAACCACTCAGGCCCTCCGAATATATTTAGGTATATTTATATACCACGCCTTCTTATATGGCATGCGGTATATGTGGGTTATATTGCCACACCATTCTATCACTAATGTGGCTCATACCTTGTCTTACATTCTTGACAAAGTTAGTCCTCGCGATTTTGAGAATGGCAATCCACAAACAAATGTCATGAACCATCACACCGTATTGGTAAAGCAGCGCACTGACATGGACAAAGTGGAGAGACACAAGGAAACACGACACTCGCTGCACTCGCAACTATTTTATTTTAGAACGAACACTTCATCTTTATATACCCGCGCACCCTCCAACGTAAAATATGCGCAAGGTCAGATTAACAGCATTTTTACAAAGCATATATCCGCGCACACACGAGGCGTCAAAGATAGGCGACATATCTGTGCAATCCTATCCAAATCGTTGTCCCGTTAACACATTCATTTTTACAAATTTCATCTAGTGACCTTCCAAAAAGGCGACCTCACTATGGCTCAGAAGAATAACCATGAACCAAAAGACCCACAGCACATATCTTTTATGTTAAATCTCCCCAGACTGAAATACTAAAAGTGCAAAACAAAAACGGAAACCTGAAAATGATGCAATTTTCTACGCGCGGTTACGCATAATCTCCGGTATCGGTCCACGCAAGAGGCCGCGCTCCTATCAGAAAGCTTGCCTTCGTGCATCTTGTTCGCCGCCAGTGTTTCCCGGTAATCATAACGGTTGCATAAGCTGCAGTTGTCGCGGAGTGTGAGCAGTCAGGGATCTCTCAATGTTATCGCGTTCCACTCTTAAAAGCGATCTTAAGCGTCTTCCAATTTTGTTTTTGGACTTGAACCTTAGGAAAAAAAATTACAGCGACGTTTCACATCGCGAACGCGAGGTACGCATAAGCGTATGGATGCTGCTCCGGAGTTGCTATGCTAGACCGACTGGCATGACGCACACTTATTGACGCAAGCCGCCTAACAAGTTATTCGGCAGTCTCCTGGGCACGAGTAGCCCGCGCCTTGGCCGGTCACGTTCTGCTCGGGCCCGGCGCTTGCCGACGACATCGGGGTCTGTCAACTCGCACTCGTCCTGCCGGCGATTGGCTTCTTGATCATCAGACGAACCCAGTACATCCATAGCGCACAAAGATCCCGTAGCAACTGTCACAGGAGGTGAACGGAGCACGCTTCCGGCTACCCGCCTCCTCCACAGTTTCACCTTCCCCCTCTCCTCCCCCTCTCTGGCACGCTCCTGTGTACCTTAGGTGGCCTCCTCCCAAGGCGCTCGCTTCCCTCTCCCTGCTCAGCGGCCTCGGACTTAACCTCGTCGATTTCACATACGGGGCATGTGCGCTTGCGCGTAAAAAAATCGCAGTTTTGCCCGAACGGCCGCAATCGATGCTTGGATATATCTGATTAGATAGCTATACGAAGTAAGGATGGTAGTAAGGATCGCCGTATAAACTTGTATACATAGGCATACTCAATAAATGTACAAGCATGGTGCCACGCGCACACACGCGACATGAACACATCTCACTCGATGACCGCCGAAACTCGCTGTAAGAACGTAGTCGTGAGGAAGTGCTGCAGTAGCTGCGAGTGAATTGACTTTCGCGCTGCTTCTCGCGTCAACGCGAATTAAGTCGCGAAAACAGACCGCATGGTAGGCTGTGAAACCGACGCAGATGGCTTTCAAGATACTGCGGCCCGAAAGAGAACGCCCCTCCCGTCCTTACCTCTACCCCGAGCGTTGCGTGCGATGGAAGACGGCACGCTTCCTTCCCGCTTTATTCCATTACATACAGCATATGAGGCGCGGCGACGATTTCATCGCCCTTCGACCTTATACCGAACGTCACGGCGACAGTGACGCTGACGACAGAAATGCGCCTGGAGTATCCATATAATTGCTATCGCAATAACAAATTTATTCCATAAGAAGAAGGGTCATCTCGAGCCACTGCTGTCTAGTTATGAGCGGCTCTGGAAATTGACATTTTGCGCTGACGGAACGAACCACCGCTCAATGTGGATCTGCAAGGAGAGGTACAACTCATTCAAGACCTGAACAAGCACAAGATTCTTCATGGAGAAACAGTAGTTTTTAACACGAATAAAATTCATGGCATTGTCAGACCATATTTCATTCCGTCTATCTCGTTATCTGGCTATCCCACCAATAATTTGGGCCGATCCCGCAGGTAGTACCGTCTAAATGGGGGCCGTACACATGAATATGTGCCACAAGGTGCACGCCACTTTTCAATGAACCCCTTTGATGCAATCTTGGGTTTCAATGGGGATGTGTGAACTTTATGGCGACGCCACCAAAAGGCCCAGCGTGTCCACTGGAAAGCGTAAGAGAGGAACCTGGATTGCTTGAAACATGACGCGTCTCTGCTGTTAGCCTACTTGGATGGTCATAGTAAATGAGTTCCACCTGATACGATCAGAAGCACGGGCAGAATCAAAGACGGTAGCATTTGCGCTGGTGTTAAAGTATTAGTACGGAAACTAATAAGGTGTTTCCTTTCGTATTCGCGACAAAAATGCCAGGCGATCTGCACGCACAACTTTGCGAGGGATTCTCTGACCTTTAAATTAGTAATGAGGAATTAAAATTTTCCCAAAACCCGTTAAGCGGCAATGTAGGTGCACTGCCAGGTTCGCTTTAAATTAGAAGACATTGAAATGCACTTAAATTACATCTTTAAGCGCAACCAGTAGAAATGAAACCGAGGGACCGATTTTCATTAGTCATATCATAAAAAGCCAAAGGACACAAAGGACAGTAAAAGGTACATTACTTGTACTTGCTAATTGAATTAAAGAAATGATAAATGAAGGGAAATGAAAGTGGATGAAAAAACAACTGTTCGCAGGTGGGGCAGGAACCCACGTCTTCGCATTACGCGTGTGGTGCTCTTACAAAGTGCGCTACCGCGGCGCCGTTTCCCCTCCGATTTCTGGTGTACTTATGTTTATTTATTAGAATTAAACCTGGGTGTGTTAGCTAGCGCCACCACTCACGGCCTCAACGGCGGATGTGGAATATCATTTCGGCCGCAGGTGTCACGTGTACGTGACGCCGGTGGCAGAAAGATGCACACTCATGCAAATCCACGTCTTCGTATCGCATGCGTAATAAAAAGACGTGGGTTTTTGCCACACCTGTGGCCAGTTGTTTTCTTCCACTTTCGTTTCCACTAATTTATTATTTCTTTAATTCAATTACTAAGTACAAGTCATTTCCATATGCTGACTGTGGGGTCCTTGTTTGTTGGAATTTTATTTTGCATATTTAACTGCAAGTACAAAGCACAAGATAAAATGTTTCAATATCACCAGGTTCTGAACAGTTCCAGATCTCCTAGCGACTATCAAATGGACGCAAGTCAGTTATTGGCACTACCTAATTTTTGAAGCAAACCTTCACCAGATTTGAACGTGGAAAGTAGAGATGCACGGTTTCTCCATCTGCCAAACATCAGAGTTCTCTGCTTATTACCAGCTCATCAGACTTGCCGCCACAGTTCACTGAAATAATAAAGTCAAGACATCAGGTCCACCATATTAGCCCAGGTCCAACGTTTTGGAAACGCTGTGTGAATGCCGCGCAATAAAATTTATTTTGTTCTGCTGAATGCCCTGTTCGGTATTTTGCGGTCGTCACACATTTATTCATCTGTACATATGCTAATAGTGCAAGTGTACCAAGTTTACTTCAAGTGTGCCACAGAGCTGGATGAACACCTTCATTACACTAATCCATAAGGAAGACGTTAAAGAATTGAAGAATTACAGACCCATTAACTTGCTTTCTGTATTGCATAAAATATTCACCAAGATAATTTCCAATGGTATCAGGGCAGCACTTTGCTTCAGCCAACCAAGAGAACAGGCGGGCTTCAGGTAGGGATATTCAACGATGTATCATATCCATGTCATCAATCAGGTGATCGAGAAATCTGCGGAGTACAATCAACCTCTCTATATGACTTTCAACGTTTATGAAAAAGCATTTGATTCAGAGGAGATACCAGCCGTCATAGAAGCATTGCGTAATCAAGGAATACAGGAGGCATACGTGAATATGTTGGCAAATTTCTACAAGGATTCCACGGCTTCCTTGGTTCTCAAAAAAAAAAGTGGAAAGTTGCCTATCAAAAAAGGGGTCAGGCAAAGAAACACAATCTCTCCAATGCCATTCATGGCATGCTTAGAAGAACTATTTAAGCTCCTATACTGGGAAGGCTTAGGAGTGAGGACCAACGGCGAATATCTCAGCAAACTTTGGTTTGCAAATGACATTGTCCTATTTAGCAACCTTGGAGACAAGTTGCAACAAATGATTGAGGATCTTCACCAAGAAAGTGTAAGAGTGGTGTTGAAGACAAATATGCAGAAAACAAATATAATGTTCAATAGCCTGGGAAGGGAAAAAGAATTCAGGATCGCCAGTCAGCCTCTACAGTCCGTAAAAGAATACGTTGATCTAGGTCAATTACTCAAATGGGACCCTCATCATTAAAAAGAAACTTACAGAAGAATAAAAGTTTGTTAGAGTGCATACGGCAGGCATTACGAAATCCTCACTGTGAGCTTACCACTGTTGTTGAAAAGAAAAGCGTATAATCCCTGCCTTCTACCAGGGCTATGACATCAGGGGGGGGGGGGGGCATAAACTTAGAGGTTAACAAAGAAGCTCGCGAACAAGTTAAGGACTGCACAGAGGGTGATGTAACGAAAAATGTTAGGCCTAAAGTTAAGAGACAGGAAGAGAGCGGTGTGGATCAGAGACCGAACAGACATAGCCAACATTATAGTTGACATTAAGAGGAAAAAATTGAGTTGGGCAGGCCATGTAATCCGTAGGATGAATAACCGGTGGACCATTAGACTTACAGAATGGATACCAAGAGAAGGGAAGCGCAGTCGAGGACGTCAGAAAACTAGATGGGTTGATGAAGTTAGGAAATTTGCAGGCGCAAGTTGGAATCAGCTAGCGTAAAACAGAGGTAATTGGAGATCGCAGGGAGAGGCCTTCGTCCTGCAGTGGATAGGTTACACGTTAGTGGAGCTGTATTTCGCTCAAAGGGTCATTTCACACTTACGCATAAATTTGCCGAGAACTCCAACAACAGCACAGCTCAGCGCGAGATTTTTTTTTCATTCCCCGCGATAGCTGCTAAGGACGCCGGACACTGGTGGCGCAGGCGACAGCGGCGGACACCGTCGTCAAACGAAACGGCTATGGAATGTCCCCATAACACCTTACGCTGTAAAAGTTTTATGGTGATTGCCGCAGGCAGTATGAAATGACAACGGCAAGATTCGTAACATGCTCCAAAAGGTTATTTCTATCTCCTGCTTTCATTCATACATCGATGAGAACATAGGATTTATGTAGAAAAATAGCAATGCATTGTGTAAGGAGCTGTAGGAAAAAGACGATGGGGCAGTGTTAATAGATTGGAAGGTGAAACTTATAAAAAAATTGCAAACATGGATTCTCACTTATTCATTTGCATTAAATATATAACTACAATTGCGTTGCATATGTAACGCGAATAAAAAATAGGCGATTGTCTATAAACCACCAGAACGAGGTACATGGGAATATATGCCAAATGGATGGTAAGGGAGCGTTATAAGTCATGGGATTAAAAAATATGCATCCTAACACGTGGGATGCAGTGAGCTGGCGCTAAAAACGAGTAACCGGGTTTGTACGTATGATATGGCTGTGCTTATAATGTTACTTTCGTTGACGCCGAAATTATACGAGACTTTTCTGAGTAATGCGTTGCGCAATACCAGAGTTAGCAGGACACGAGAAGCAGCACAACGTTTGTCCACTTTTTCCTATGTGCCGTGGTATAGCGCTGGCATCATATAATAAGAAACCAACAAGCACAACTCGTTGTGTTAGTAGCTTTGAAAAGAGCGCTACTGATGCCTGCTTAAAAATATTTGAACATATTTTTCGCCTGAAGCGTCTCTGCATAGGCATCGAAGTCTGCGAAGCCACACGACATATGTAAGGACGACGGGAAACTATCGGGGTGGCTTGTGTAATCAGCCCACTATACTATCTCCATTAAAGCCTTCTTGGAAATTGTTACTGCAACTGTTGTTTTTCATCTCGTATCAGCCAATAAAATATGATCTATATTGTGACGTAGGGTTAAACAAGACCTTCAATACGCCCCGAAACGCAGCGGAGTGATCACACTCAAGGCACAGATCAATCTCAAGATGAATCCCCATGTGCGATAAAACGAAGAAGCCGATGGGATGATGAACATGTGCAGCGAACGAAGAAGTGACTAATGCCCACACTACATATATATATAATCATGTCATAAGAAGCCAACAAACAATGACACCAAGGACAACATAGCGGAAATTACTTGCACTTATAATTGAAATAAAGAAATGATAAATAAATCGAAATGGAAATGGATGAAATCCATTTCCGCGGCCATGGTTTCGTGAGTGGTGGCGCTGGCTAACACTCCCATGGTTAGTTCTAGTGAGTGAGTGAGTGAGTGAACTTTATTCGGTCCACAATAGACGCCAGTAAACTCGACATCACCTGGCTAGGTCCACTCGGGGTCCATCAGGTCAAACCTGACGGCCCTCTCGTGGGCCCTCTGGACTGCCAGGACTTGAGAGGTCTGATCCTGAACCTTAATAAGCTTCATCATTTCCTCTTGGCTGAAAGGGGGACCGGCAGAGGCGCAGCCCCACAGGACGTGCTCGAAGTCCGCATAACCACCACACAGGGGGCAGTCGGGGCTTGGGAACCGTTCGGGGTACATTGTGTGCAGTGCCGCAGGGCTCGGGTAAGTGCTTGTTTGTAGAAGTCTGAGAGTGACTGCCTGGGCCCTGCACAGCGATGAGTGCGGCAGAGGCAGGAGTCTTCTTGATAGGTAATTGTGTTTGCAGATCTCGACGAGCAGAGAGGCTCGGGTTGCCGAGGAAAGGACGCATTACCCGGCGCACGGTCAGTCAAACCTCGTTCAGCCGAGTGTGCCTCCTCGTTGGGGTTGAGCGAGGCACCCTCAATGTTTCCAAGTTGCGCAGGCAACCAGGCCAATGAGTGACATTTCAGGTCTTTAGCATTTTTGATGATACGTAGGGCCTGGGGAGCCACCATTCCCATCTGAAAGGCCCTGATAGCGGTCTTGGAGTCTGAATAAATCGTGTCATGTACACCGTCCGTCAATGCAAGAGCAATACCAACCTGTTCTGCAACGATGGAACTAGAAGTGCGGATGGTAGCGCAACTGATGATTTTCGAATCAGAGTCGATGACCCCTGAGGAAAAGGCTTTTTCTTGAGCGTACGAAGCAGCGTCTACAAAGCATGTTCGATCCTTGTCCAAGCAGGCACTGGCGAGCAGAGCTTTACCCCTGGCTCGTCTTCGTCCTTCGTTGTAGGTCGGATGCATATTGCGTGGCATCCGGTGTATGGAAAGCTTGGATCTTATGTCGTTGGGAAGCTTCACAGAGTCGGGACCGACGACCGTGGGGTTACGTCCCAGCATGCCAAGTATGGCTTGGCCCGCTGGGGTGCCGGACAGTCTGACAAACTGAGAAAACTCTTGGGCTTCAACAATTTCTTCGAACGTGTTGTGGATGCCTAACTTGAGGAGGTCTTCTGTATGCGTTCGGACGGGAAGGCCAAGGGCAAGCTTGAATACTCTTCCGATTAGGGCCAGTTGTGCATAGCCGCCGAATAAGCGAATAAGGGTTAGTTCTATTTGTAAAAACATAAATACCCCAGAAAGTGGATGGGAAAACGGCTCCGCGGTAGCTCAATGGTAAGAGCATCGCACACGTAGTGGGAAGACGTGGAATCGTTCCCCACCTGCGGACAGTTGGTTTTTCATCCATTTTCGCTTCCAATTATTTATCGTTTCTTTAATTCAATCAGTAAGTACAAGTAATTTCCCCTATGTTGTCCTTGGTGTCATTGTTTGTTGGCTTCTTATGATATGCTTAATAATAATCGGGCCTCTCGGTTCCCTTTCTTCTCTTTCAATATATATATATATATATATATATATATATATATATATATATATGACAAATAAACACGGAAACAAGGTATACGTGAGCAACAAGAAAACCTGCAAAGGTGCTAGCATGCAGCATTGGCCGTAGCTACATCTTCAACACTGCGTTTTCATGATTACGTCTAGTATTCTATGATAACGGCATATGTGAAACACTGTGATCGAACAGATACCATCCCTTAGGAACTAAATGGTGGCCGTTTAGTTGAAACTCATTTAGTCTATATGTTCGTTTCGTCACCTTTTGGTCTGTAGCATCTAAATATGATTTCCTAAAGTGATGGACAAATGGATTAGGATGAGAGCTGTGCGGAACAACCTTTTATGCATGTGTTTCAGGATAAGGTACCATAAAAAGTTCGATTGACAATAAATACAAGGCTACTAACCTTATTATATAAATCAAATACATCATGTAAGTCAAATATTTCAGTATAACCATCCCGTATGAGAAGCCCGCATTAAAGGAATAGTGAACCCACAAGACCAGGAATATTAAGATTATGGGAGCGATGATAAGATTGTAAACCTCAAGTACTAGTAGTGATATCGCAGACGGTGAGCTATATTATTATTTTGTAATCTATTGTGTCATTGTCTGTCACGTTTTCTAAAATAGAAAGACAGACACCTATGTATTTGTCTCATCAGGTGGTTCTAGTTTTCTTTGCGAATTTTCTTTACGAACAGTGTCCGGAGCTTCGTCGCAGACCACGTGTTCGTGCATGTTCTGCGTAAGTATCAATAGAACACATAGAAAACATAGTAAGATGTACTTTTGTGTAGTGTATTAGGAGCACTCGTGTTGTGTCCGACATGCTGAGGTTACGAATACCATCACTTTCCCTGCGCACACCTTTATTTTACCCTCTCATTACGATTTTTGAAATGGGGATTATATGTCCGTTGTTGTAAGCATGTTTCTTCGTTATGTTTCATTCCAAACAGGCACTTACTCTAATCGTTATGTTAATTGGTCACATAATATATAAATGGATAAATGTATATGCACACTTTGCAAAATGTATGATAGTAAAGCACAATAGGTCATCGTAACTGTGGTACCTTAGTTATTTCCAATATATAATCACTATAATCCAATATATAACTATTTTCTACGCATTCTTTGTATTATATAAATAAAGCTCGTTTTGATTTATTGATTGAAAAAAATGCTTTTGAAGAAATTCAATTTAACAGCTCCAAACAAACACTGTTGTTCTCTTACCCACAATGTCATTATAGAACAAAGGGTAGAAAACATTTTTCATAAATGGAAGTCTGTGAAGCGAGACAATGGTATTGTCAAAGATCTTTTATGGAATCACGGGCAATATTATTATTATATTATTATTATTATTATTATTATTATTATTATTATTATTGTTATTATTATTATTATTTCGATAATAGTGTTACATAACACGACACACGGCGGGAATATTTACAGTGTATTGACAGTATGTGAGACACAGTAGCCAAGATGCTTGCTTGCTTGCCTGCGGTAGTGACTCGTACCCACTATGGGGGATTGGCCAAGAATCGGGTGATTGAAGGAAAACAATCATCGGAGTCTAATAAGGATCACTTTTGGAAATGTTTGAATGACTAAAGGAATTTATTCATATAAAATTTAAGAATTTACCAAGGAAATCGTCCTGATTCAGTTATATAACCCACAACAGCTGCACCAACATCCCTATGACAATGTCCGAGACAAGAGGCACCAAAAGATAGAATATTGGGTATCATAATATTCAATCCAGCACTGTGAAATGTTACCTCTAAAGCGTGTTTTCCTAATGAGGAAAAACGGCGGCATGACAGGAAGAAATGTTCTATTGTTTCGTCTTCACCACAGTATGAGCACAAGGAGGAGGGCGTCATACCAGATCGATGCAGATAAAAGTTTAATGTAGGAATGCGACATCTTAATTTGGTAAAGAGGACTTCAAGTTTTCTATTATAGCAGAATTTTCTGTTCCAAGGAAATAGGAGGTGTCGATAATCAGTTAGATTTGTTAATGACAGGTTCCAGGAGTCTTGCATGACTGCCCGTCTCCTGAACAAAGCCGCGGTTGTGTAAGCTTATACAGCTGATAGCCAAGATGGTGGACAGCCATCAGCACCAGAGAAAACCATCTTCTTCGTCGTCTTGCCCAGGCTGAATGTCTCTCTCGTAGCATTACCCCCGGCGGTGGAAGCTGCGTCTCGGCGCACTTCACACATTGTCGTTAAAAGGAGGAAGGTAGGCGTTCAGTCTGCTGACGAGAACTATGTCACTGGTTGCGATCGCAGGCGGTAAAGTCGGAGAGACGGGAACAATCTCATCGATGACGTCCGTGACCTGGCGGACGATTCGGTAAGGATCCGTGTATCGAGATATCAACTTCTCGGACAAGCCAACACGACGAAATAGACATCACAGGAGAACTAATGCACCGGGAGAGAAGCGAACCTCGTGATCCCGGCTGCCAGAGAAGCGCTTCTGGGTCACTTGCGAGGCCAATAGCCTAGAGTGGGCGATCTGACGCGCGTGATCGGCACGAGCGATGGCATCACGTGCCTATTCGCTAGGCGGCGCGGCAGCATCCGGAAGTAGGGTGTCCATTGGCAACGTCGGTTCACGGCCAAAGAGCATATAAAAGGGTGAGTAACCGGCGGTATCGTGACGCGATGAATTGTAGGCGAAGGTCACGTAAGGTAGCGCCAGGTCCCAGTCATGGTGGTCAGATGAAACATACATTGAGAGCATGACCGTGAGGGTGCGATTTAGTCGCTCGGTGAGGCCATTTGTTTGGGGATGGTAGGCAGTGGTCAACTTGGGCTGTGTTGAGGAGGAGCGCAAAAGATCGTCGATTACTCGGATTAACAATGTGCGGCCTCGATCTGTGAGCAATTGGCTAGGGGCGCCATGGTGTAGAATAAGATCGTGGAGCAAAAAAATTGGCAGCGTCAGTAGCAGTGCTGGTGGGGAGTGCTCGAGTGATTGGATACCTGGTCGCATAATCGATAGCAACGGCGACCCACTTGTTGCCGGATCGTGACTCAGGAAAAGGACCGAGAAGGTCTAAACCAACACGCAAGAATGGTTCCGTCGAGATGGAGAGCGGCTAAAGCAGTCCAGCCGAGGGTGCGGCAGGACGTTTCCGACGTTGGCATTTATCGCAGGAGGTCATGTAATGTCGAACAGACCGCGCCAAAAGAAGCGGCGCCGGGCACGGTCGTACCTGCGGGATAGGCCAAGGTGACCAGCAGTTGTTTCGTCGTGATGCTCGTGCAGGGCCGTTGAACGCAGATGTTTAGGAACAACGAGAAACAGCTCAGGGCCATCTGAGTGGACGTTACGACGGTAAAGTGTGCCATTCACGAGGACGTCGTTAGGTGAGGCATCGTTAGGTGCGGATTCCAGCCCGTCAATGAGCGATCGCAAAGAAGCATCACGACTTTGTTCGTCACCAATCTGGAGAAACTGAGACATACACATAACGCAGGGGTTAGGTTCGATGTCCGATCCGTCTGGCTGGTCAGCCGGGTAGCGGGACAAGCAGTCCGCGTCCAGGTGGAGGCGGCCAGACTTGTAGGTAACTGAGTAAGAGAACTCCTGAAGGCGCAGCGCCCAACAACCAAGTTGTCCAGTAGGGTCCTTCAGTGAAGAAAGCCAACAGAGAACGTGATGATCAGTGACAACACGGAAAGGGTGGCCATACAAGTAAGGACGGAATTTCGAAACCGCCCAGACAAGGGCATAATAGAATAATTGCGTTCCGATTTTGATAGGGGACGACTTGAATACGCAATAACACGATCAATGCCTCGTTGGTTTTGGGCTAAAACTGCACCAATGCCGTGACCACTAGCGTCTGTGCGCACTTTTGTGGGAGCAGCTGGGTCAAAATGGGCAAGAATAGGAGAAGCTGTTGGGGCAGCGATGAGCTCAGAGAAGGCGTCAGCTTGTAGAGGACCCCAACAAAACGGGACGTCTTGTTTGAGAAGGTTAGTGAGTGGACGTGCGAGCGCCGCAATGTTTTTCACGAAATGGCGAAAGTAGGAACACAGCCCCACTAAACTACGAATGTCATGGACAGATGTGGAACGGGGAAGTTCGTGACAGCGCGTACCTTCGCTGGGTCTTCACCGAAAGCGTCAACGTGGGGCCCAGCACACTAATTTGACGAAGAGCGAAGTGGCACTTCGAGGAATTTAGCTGGAGGCCAGCTCGTCAGAAAATTGCTAGAGTGGTCGAAAGCTGCTCAAGGTGTGTTACGATAGTGGTAAGAAAATTATCACGTCCTCCAGGTAACATTAACACGTCGACCATTTAAATCCATGAAGCAGTGTTTCCCTCATTGTCTCAAAGGGAGCTGGTACGTTCTTCGTCGTCTGCCCCAGGCTGAATGTCTCTCTCGTAGCAATAGTTCTGTCGACCCTCCAAGCGACGCCTCGCTGTAGGCGTCATTATGGGGCTCCACATATAATTAGGTATATGTATGCTATACAGTTAGCCATGCCATATATGCGGGCTTCACTGTTACACTATTAAATCAGTAAAGTTTTGAGGTGAGGTGTTTCGATCTTGGCAAAATATACTTAAAATTTTGAGAATGGCAGTCATGTCACAAATGTCATGTAACATGACATTCACATCGCATGCATTTTGCATTAAGACCTCTCAGGATAATAAATACTAACGTGCAAGGCAACATCAGCTCTCAAACCAGAAAGTGATATAAATTTACTAGCCAGATTCTTTACGGGCAGCGTATTGTCGCCTATGCGATGCAATTAAACACTTTACACAGTGTGTTAAAGGTGATAAGGTTCCAAAATATTTGGTGCACTCGCTTATGTCGCGTCAGCGTTAGTCGGATCCGCGTTTAGTTGGAACACCGCCCGGGAAGTTAAAACATAACGCTTAGCCATGCTGTCGTCTTCAGTGCTTCCCCTCTTTGGTGAAACTGACAATTTTGTTGTAACCTAATTACGAATGCCCAAATATGTCTGGATTTTAGCAGGGACGGAATGATACTGCTTTAATTTATCTCTTCTACAAAAACCCTAATCACGTGATTTCCATTTCCCTTGGAGTTTTCTTTTATATTAGTGTACGGAGTCATGTCCTAGGCCCCGAACTTATAGATATAGTATCTGTGTCTGTAAAAGAAAACGTAGGCTTTTTTGGAATAAGGTGCAATCTGCTGTAGGTATTAGACACCGCCTAAATTTTGTACCTAATTAAACTTTGTGTTAAATTGCGCATACTTTAAATTACGAGTATAGGTTTTGTTTAATTTGAAAGTTCTGCTAGTTAATTTTCTTCGCGCACCTTTTTGGCAGCAGCACTGAAATATTAAAAAAAGCCAACAAATGCTTGCAACTGTGTTTGTCCAATTTGGTACCACCTTCGAACCTAGTATATGTCTGTTTTATAACCTGGCATATGCTATTTGGCTATAAGTTCGAAATAGGAATTAGTACTAACCTTCCGAGGACGTGCGACGTCTTTGGGCGCAAATGCAGCAGACGACGTTAAAAGTGACAGAGTTTTGCTATATACCTATAGACAATAGGGAGGGCTGGGAGAGCAATACGTCACATTCATATTTTATCATAAGGGTGTAGACATATTGTGCAAATAATAAAAACACAACTCAATTTCTTTGTTAATGAAGTGAAAGCTGCGCCAACTTTTATGTTGAAAGCATTGACGTATGACTACCCGCGCATGGTTTAACCTTTAAAATACCCTGGTATGAACCACCAAATGTCTCGATGTGTCAGTATTGTTTTCTTCAAGTATTTATTATTCAATAACAGTAGTGAGACAGCATGTGTGCAATCCGCCATATCGATTGTCGTAGGGAAAGCTTTACAGCAACCGCTAAAACTTCACTGAAGAAGAAATACAGAAGTACAAATTTTAAATTCAAGTGTATTACAAAAAAACTCATCACGTGTTTGATAGATATTAGAACAGTACCAATGGGCAATAGTCAATACAATATTTGCCATAATATGAGTCACTCATATATTTGTATTTTTTTTTCAAACCCAGCATGAAATTGTTCATAGAAACTTGTGCCAGTAGCTGTTAGGTATCGATATGCAATAAATATACATATAGTATCAATTAGAAATCTCAATATTTGTGTTTAGTGAAATGAATACGCATCGACATATAGTTATGTGTAAAAGCGTGAGGCGGTCAGTTTCCCCCGTGTTTATTTGAGCCGTGCCACAAGTTTGTAGGTGCGGTGACATTAAGATCCCAGGCACCTTGGCCTGAGGGACCAACATGCGGTCACCTAAATTCGAGGGACGACTTAGGTAAAGATGTGGGAAACTGGTCACCTCACGCCTTCCCAGTGTTGCCACAAGTGCTCACTCTATCGATATATATATGTATATATATATATATATATATATATATATATATATATATATATATATTGTGAGTGAATGCTTGCTTAGGCATTCAGATTCCTCTGTATTCTCCCGAGCAAGAGCCCCACCACCAAGAACCAAACCGGTGATGATGATTATGTACAGATGAGAATATGAAGCGTATGAATAATGATCACACTATATATATATATATATATATGCTCGGGCTGTGAATCGTACCGGCCAGCGCTGCAACTGTTGCTGTAAATAGAAACTGTAATTAGTTGTTCGTCTAATTCACTCGTCCTTCGCGTCAAATTGTTGTGAAGGTGGAACGTTTCCCGTCCTCGCCATGGAGCTCCGAAGCGGCCGCACCGTCGTCTTCTCAGGCATGACTTCTGATGGAACCACCCCGTCCCCACCTACACATGCGGCGCTAATCTAAACGTACGTTACAGTTCCCAGTCTCCGTGATCCTGGGGCATTCTCCACCCAAAATGGCTTTGAAGTCGACGACTGCCTTTGCATGTATGAGCGTGTTAGCCAAAGCCACTACTAGGACCCTGCCATCATACTTGCCAATGTAATATTTTACCTGGACGGGACACGTGTCTGGTTTCAGACCTATCAGGCCAAGCTCTCGAGCTGGGGCATTTTCAGAGAGAGGCTTCGCGACCTAGAACGCAATTCTGCAGGGGAAGTCTGCAGATATGCGTAAGATGATGGACCAGGTTGTCCGGTACCTGAAACTCGTGTTTTCTGTGCCTTTGTCAGCTGCTTCAGGAGAGCGATCTTTCAATGCTCTGAGGTGAGTCAAAACGTTGTTGCGCAATCGAATTACGCAGAGGAGACTGACAGACCTTCTGCTCCAATACGTGCCCAAGAAGAGAGCTGCGGAACTGCACTTTGATGCCGTTATGAAAGAGTTCGTGTTTAGAACGGCAGCACGAACAGCGACCTCCGGCCTCCTTTGACAACCTCTCCGGCCCAACGCCCTCTTCGTCTTTCCAGCCATGAAGCTCGGTAATGTGCGATAATAGCTGTGTACCTAGCGCCAACTTTCTTGTGTGCTTGTATCACATTTGTGTGCTTGTGTAAGTTCATGTTTGCTTCGCTGTGGGAGCGAATGTAGAAATATTAAAAATAATGTATATGAGGCGCTCATGCATTGAACGCTGAAAATACTTGTTCAATCTTAGAGACTTCGCTCAAAAGATCAAAATTCCAGTTAAAAGCTAGCAAAAACACTACTTCTACGCGTTGGTGGAATGACGACTACTCGCGGGATTACAAGCGACGGAAAGCTGCGTGGAAACAACTCATGCAGAACCAGTCTCCGAGAAACTGGAAAAACTATAAATTCATGGCTGGAACGCTTAAAAGAACGGTATCTAAGGCAAAAGATGATTACAATGTCCGATATATTGAATTTCTTTTAAAGTCAAATAATAAGCGTGCACTGTTTCGGTTTTTAAGATCACAAAAATTTATTCCGCGTCCCTTGAACTTGGAGTCAATAGTTTTAACCAAGAGTGATAAAGTAGAATCTCTAGAGGCAATTGCGAGAGGTTTGGAGGTCCGATTCTCGACCTGTTCTTCCCTCCTCTCCTCAAAGACAGGGCACATTTGAAGATTTCGAAGAGATTTCTTTGTCAGAAATGTCGGAGGCTGTTTCATGTCTACCAACTGCAGCCCCAGGTCCTGATGGACTCACTACTAAGATGCTTAAACTTCTATTTGACATCGCTCCTAACGTTCTGTTAGATACTGTAAATCACTCAATACAATATGCTTGGATCCCTCCTGCGTGGAAAATCGCGAAGGTGATTCCACTGCTTAAAGACCAAAACAAAGGGTATGTACTAGACAATATTCGGCCGATCTCTCTAACATCAAATTTTGTAAACGTAATAGAAAGGTTATTATACACCCGCATGATTGAATTTGTGACAACAAGAAAATTATTGAGCCCTGTCGAATTGGATTTAGGCCAGGGATGTCAATCTGGTGCGCACACGTCGACCTAGAAAGCAGAATTCAATTGGCTCGCTACCACAACCAATGTACAGCTCCAGTTACATTAGACATTTCAAAAGCACACGATAATGTGTAATGCCCTATTTTAACAGAAAGGATGCAGGAAATTAGATTACCTTATTACTTCGTAACGTGGACTGCTGAGTTCTTGCAGGGCAGGGAGTTTTACTGTGCGCAAAGTGAAATTGCATCAGGAAAATTCAGACAAACGCGCGGGGTCCCACAAGGCTCGGTTGTTATCGCCGCTTTTGTTTAATATCGTGCTAAGCTCCATTCCTTGTCATCAGATTATATGCACGTACGTTTACGCTGATGATATAGCGTTTTTTGATTCGGCAAATGATATTCAGTCACTGTACGAGTACTTACAGGAATACTTATGTGAGTTGGAAGCTTGGCTGGATAGTATCCACTTGTCTCTTAATGTAAATAAGAGCGCTGTTCTTGTCTTTCCGGTACAAGACCCATTTACGATATCCCTTTCGTACCGCCATTCCACTATTCCAGAAGTGGAAAAAGTCAGATACCAAGGAATTATTTATGATGGAAACCTTAACTGGCGTTAACATATTGAAAATATAAGTTCAAAAGCTTCCCGTGCAATGGGGATATTGAAAAGGATTAGCAATAATCGATGGGGCATGCGCAGAGACACACTTATAATGATTTACCGCTTGTATATCCGGCCAATACTAGAGTTCGGCTGTGTGTTATTCTCTGGCTCCCCTGCTAATAAACTACGTCAACTACATTTGCTGGAAAGGGAAGCACTTCGCTTACGTCTTGGGCTGCCAAAGTTTGTAGCAAACGCTGTGCTCTGCAAGGAATCGCGACTTCCTTCAGTAGAAATCATATTTAAAATACTTACTGTTCAAACATTCATAAGGCTCTATGAATCACCAATAAGAAGATCCCATTTGATATTTATTAGTCAACCAGCTCTATTTTTTAGAGTCTCGTGGCCTCGGTTTCACACGCCACAGGTGAATAAAACATAATCGTTATTAAGTCAGTTAAATGTACGTTTAAATGATATAATCGCGGTAAGCAGTATCCAAAATTCATTGGTTATTACTTATGATAACATATACCCCAACCATGCGAAGCAACTTCCCTGGCATATTCTTACCGGCTTACTCCAAGATCAACTTGGACAAGCTCCTAACAAACGTAACTATAGCTGCAGATGCTTCGCAGAGTGAGTAAAAGGCCGGGGTTGGAATTTTTTCATCTGCATTAGATCGGTCTTTTTGTGTTCGGCTCCCAGACTACACTCCAATATTCCTAGCGGAATTCCTAGCTGTTGTCTTAGCTTTGCGTAAGCTACAGCCTCCCACAACGACCGCGGTAGTATTAACAGACTCTCAATCCTTGTGCACCTCACTTACTGCTCCTGGCGATTCGCATATAGTAAAAAATGTGCACTCATTGGTTCCAAGTCATTTGCGCAATTTGCGATTAGTATGGGTACCTGGTCACAAAGGCATATTTATGAATGAAGTGGCAGATAGCCTGGCAAAGGCTTCTATTACAGGCCCTCTGCGTTCCCTTCTTCGAACGACGGGTTTCATAACGTCTGCCAGGTGTAGAAGATACACCCTTATGGCATCAAAATCAGATCTAGCATCATCCACCGAACTGCACCACTTACAATTCCCTTGGATCAGGAACTTTTACAAATCCAGACAAACAGAAGTGGCATTAACAAGACTGCGATGTCGAGTCCCCCGCCTAAATTTCTACATGCACCGATCTGGCCTCGCGATTTCCCCTTTGTGCCATTTCTGTAACACATTCGAAACGATCGACCATAACTTACTGGACTGCCGGCGTTTCTCCTCCCTAAGAAAAAGAACATTGCAAATTGCAATGCGACAGCTCGGCCTGCCATTGAACACTCCGGAACTGCTGTCTTTCGGAACTTCTGTCCTTGGACACTCCCACAGGAATGTATGCATCGCTACAGAGAAATTCATTGTTGAATCAAACTGGTTCCATTGTTAATCATATTATTCCATTTATCATTACCTTATTGCCTATTGTACTAGTATGCCTACTTTTTATATATTTATTGTCCAATGAATTGTATTAGAATTTATTCGCTTTAGTATATTTACCAAAATTAGACATTTGCTAAATTTATTCACTTAGCACGTATATAAAATCTGCCCGACTCTTGGCCGATCCCGTGAGTGGGTATGCGCCTAAGATGATAAGGTCATCATCATAATCATCATCATGGCCCTTTGTTTGCTTCTATAGAATCGTGCAATCGACGAAAAGGCAGCCTAAGGCATCCCAGCCTTAAGGACAGTCCTCGAGGGACCACGCTGTCCTGGGAGCCTCCTCCGAACATGGAAGGCCGTCCATGTTTCCGTTGCCATTGTTTTCTTCCCCAAGACATCATCGACCTCTCAGCCACCAAGAGACGCCGTTCACGCTCCCATGACTATTCTTCCGGCTACAGTGAGCACTTCCTTGGCCACTGGTCAGGCTGACACGAGTATTGCGGCCGCTGCCGCCACCTGAGTGTGCGCGTTTTCCACCCCTGCCTTTACGGGCCGCTCAGCTGGCAGCTTGACGGACGTCATGGGAGCCCGCCCCGCTGTAGACACCGGATGCGAGCAGTTTTTTCGGCCACTGGTTTCTACCTCTGCGTCGACATTCAAAGCTATACCATCACTTCCATAAACCGAGACCACGTTCCGTCCAGAGCAGTTGGCGAATCAGCTCCGAAAATCATCAACGCTGGGGCGCATGGAGATGCTAATGCTACCACCCCCGTAACCCGACTTGTCCATTCACCCAGCACTAATGGAGGTCGCGCTGAAGGAAATGAAGGAGACTAACGCGGTTGAGGTCAGCATCGTCGAAGAGCTGCCCGTACCCGAAAAACGCACAATATGCACAAAAGACCGCGACATGTGCAAGTTACCACCGCAAGAAACCATCGCAAGCGGCCTCAAGCGTCGCTGAAGTGACCACACGCGCAAGGCACGCGGTATTTCGTCAAGCTCAGCTGATTCGAACGCATCGACGCGCCTCGATCAGTCAATGGCAGCGCTGCGAAGAAGCACCCGGCGCTAAGCAGAGCGGCTGTTCATTCGACAGAATTTCCTGTATAGTACGTGCTCAGTTGAGAAGGCATAATCATCGGCGAGACTTGCGACAACAAGCGCGCAAGAAACATTGCCGCTTTCTAGAGAAGGTGGCTGTGCGCTGGACTGCTCACCGTCAACGACTTCACTCCCTGGACAAATTGCCTTCTGGTTAACTTGCTTGTTTGCAAGCCGTGCCGGTAACATGCAGCGTAGAAGAAGTAAACTAGGCGTTCGCCGTAATGGCCATTTGTCTGCTTCTCTTCTTTACAATATATCATCATCATCAGCCTATATTTATGTCCGCTACAGGACGAAGGCCTCTGCCTACGATCTCCAATTACGCCTGTCTTGCGCTGGCTGATTCAACTTGCACGTGAAAATTTCCTAACTTGATTACCCCACCTAGTTTTCTGTCGTCCTCGATTGCGCTTCCCTTGTCTTAGTATCCATTCTGTAACTCTAATGGTCCACCGGTGATCCATCCTACGCTTTACATGGGCTGCCAAGCTCCATTTTTTTAAATGTCAATTAGAATATCGGCTATCCGCCTTTGCTCTCTGATCCACACCGCGCTCTTCCAGTCTCTTAACGTTAGGCCAAACATTTTCCGTTCCATCGCTCTTTGTGCGGTCCATAACTTGTTCTCAAGCTTCTTTGTTGACCTCCTAGTTTCGACCCCATATGTTAGCACCTGCAGAATACATTCACTGTACACTTTTCTTTTCAATGACAGTGGATAGCTTCCAGTGAGTATTTGGCAATGCCTGCCGTTTGTACTCAAGCCCAATTTTATTCTCCTGTAAATGTCCTTCTCACAATCAGGGTCCTCTGTGAGTATATTGACCTAGATAAACGTAATTATAGACTGTAGCGGCTGACTGGCAATCGTGAATTCTTGTTGCCTTGCCAGGCTATTGAGCATTCAATCAATCAATCAAATTTTTTATTAATTCACAAAAAGGTTCTGCAGATAGAGGTATACAGAAGGAGGTCCCATAGTAAAAACTGAATTGGGACCTCCTGTTCATGGTTAACATAAAAGTTACACTGGCAAGAACGGTAGCTGAATGAGTACAATTGCAAAAATGATAAATAATAATACAGACATAAGTAAATAACGATATTAATAGTCAACAGTGTATCGGCAGTAAGTAATATAATAAAACTAGGTAAAACTAACATATAAGTGGAGGCAAAATAAATGGAAAAAAAAAAGAAAAATTAAAGAACAGCTTAAGCAACATGTTGACGTACATAAGAACGGCAGGTCTAAAATGAAAGCGGGTTATACAGTACACTATGTCACATACATATCACATAACAAAAATTTTTCAATTCATGGCAAAACCTATGGGCTTTCTGTAGTTTTATAACAAATGGTAATGTATTCCATGATGATATGGCTGCAAAGTGAACGGTCTGTTTGCCATAATTAGTACGTACTTTGGGTAGAATGAAGTTATTATGAAGCGCGAAACGTGTTGGATTGGTGTTCGTAGTGGATCTTTCCTTCTGCATCTTAATCTTCAACCCCGCACTTACTCTTTCTCGGTTAAGGTCCTCAATCATTAGCTGTTTTTGTCACCATTGTTGCTGAATTGGAGAATGTCATCTGCAAACCGAATGTTGTTGAGATATTCGCCGTTGATACTCACTCCTAAGCCTTCCCAGTCTAAGAGCTTGAATGCTTCTTCTAAGCATGCAGTGAACAGCACTGGAGATATTCTGTCTCCGTGCCTGACCCCTTTCTTGATAGGTGAGTGAGTGAGTGAGTGAGTGAGTGAAATAACTTTTATTACAGGTCCGGCGAGGACGCGAACTCGTCGCGCACCCGGCTCGTCCCACGTCGGGACCGGCAGGTCTAGCCCACCAGCCCGGTCGCGGACACACCGGACAGCCAGGATTTGCTTGTCTAGAGCGGGGCTACGCAGAAGCGAGTCCCACTCATCCTTGCTGAACTTGGGGTATCTCGACCCGCACTCCCAGAGCATGTGTGCTAGAGTGGAGGTCTGCCCACAGGATGGGCAGGCGTCGTCGCGATATACGTCAGGGTAAACTTCGTGCAGAACGGCCAGACACGGATATGTGCCGGTCTGTAAAAGTCTAAGCGAAACAGCTTGCGCCCTATTCAATTTGGGGTGAGGGGGTGGAAAGACCCTTCTGGACATGTAGAAAAATTTTGTCACCTCGTTGTGAGTAGCGGGAGCATCCCTATGGCCGTAGGGGGGAGGGGTGTCGGCTCTCCTTACAGAGGAAGCGCGGTCGGTGAGGTCGCGCGCAGCCTCGTGAGCAGAGTCATTGAGGTTCGGGGGAGCACCCTCGACCGACCCTACGTGAGCGGGAAACCAGTGAATCGAATGATGCGTGAGAGCATCCGGATTGGAGACGCTAAGAAGACGAGCAGCCTGCTCGGCGATGCGACCCTTCTGAAAAGCCCTAACTGCCGTTTTGGAATCGCTGTAGATCTCAGACCCACGACCGTCTAGCAGGGCGAGGGCGATGGCGGCTTGCTCGGCGACTTCGGGGTCTGAAGTGCGAATTGAAGCGCTATCGGAAAGCTTGCTGCTGGAGTCGACCACGACGACTGCAAAGGTCTTTCCATCGCTGTACTCCGCGGCGTCGACGAAGCGTGCTCTGATGCCTTGTTGATAGATCTGTTTCAGAATTGCTACTGCTCTCGCCTTGCGTCTGCCCTCGTTTTGGACGGGATGGACGTTTCGAGGCACGGGGGCCACTTCGAACTTGTCTCGAATGCACCTAGGGATCGGGGTACTGACCCTCGAAGATACCACAGGAGGGTAACCCAGCTCTTCGAGGATGCGTTTACCTGCCGCTGTGGTGGTCAGGCGAGCGAGTTGCGCGCGTTCTTGGGCTTCGGCAATCTCCTCGGCGGTGTTGTGTGCCCCCAGCTTGAGGAGATCTTCGGTATGGGTCCTAATGGGTAGCCCGAGAGCCCTTTTGACTACTTTGCGGATGAGAGCATTGAGCTTGTCTCGCTCCGCTCTGAGCCAGTTGTGCATAGAAATCGTGTACGTGAAGTGGCATAATACGAAGGCGTTGATAAGGGTGAGGAGATTGGCTTCCTTCATGCCTTTGTGTCTGTTTGTGATTCTGCTGAAGGAGGCGGAATGCGTTGTCCGTCTTTGCGATGATCTTGCGGAGAGCCGTTCCGTTCCCGCCGTTGAATTCGACAAACATGCCCAGGACCCGAATGACGTCGACCCTGGGTATCACGCCTCCATCACAAGTGTGAAGACAGATGTTGCTTTCGGAGACTGGCTTCCAATCGTTCGGTCTTCTTCCCTTCTCTTTTCTGTAAAGCAGAAGCTCCGACTTGGCGGGGGAGCACCGCAGTCCGGTGGGGCGGAGATACTCCTCGATCACGTCGATCGCCTCCTGCATGGCTTCTTCGACTCTGCCCTCGCATCCCCCGGCGCACCAGATGGTAATGTCGTCGGCGTAGATGGTGTGCTTGACGTCCTCAACGCATGCCAACCTCTCGGAAAGACCAATCATACAGATGTTAAATAGTGTGGGGGAGATTACGGCGCCCTGAGGAGTGCCCCGTGCTCCGAGGGGCACATCTTCGGAGCGGAAGTCTTCAATGCGAAGATTGGCCTTCCTGTCCGTTAAAAAAGAGCTTACGTAGCTGTGGAATCTGGAACCGAGACCTAGGTCTGAAATGGTCTTGACGATAAAGGCGTGGAGCAAGTTGTCGACAGCCTTCTCGAGGTCCAGACCGAGCAGAGCCTTGACGTCTCTGGAACGGCCGTCCACGATCTGATGCTTGACTAGTTTCATTGCATCCTGCGTCGAGAGTCCGGCGCGGAACCCGATCATGTTGTACGTATCTGTCGACTCTTCTTGTGGAGAATCAAGGTTGCTGTGCAATCCTTGTAGATATTTGCCAAGATATGCACATATGCCTCATGTACTCCTTCATTACGCAATGTCTCTATGACTGTTATATATATATATATATATATGTAATATATATACTGTAACGGAATAAAGGAGACAGAGACAGTATATATATATATATATATATATATATATTGTAACGGAATAAAGGAGAAAGAGACAGCACCCGTTCCTGGGCCAGCTGTTCTATTCCCTTCCTCGTCGTCTTACCTCTCCTACTGTCTGCTTTGCGAGCGCCCGAGACCAAGTTCACTTCATTATCAAACTCGGCCACGCTGCGAGTTTCTGGCGCACTTGGAATCAGGCAACTTGTCCAGGGAGTGAGGTTGTCAATGGTGAGCCGTCCAGCGCGCAACCAGCTTTCCTGGTGGGCGGCACTGGCTCTTTCGCGCTGGTCGCAGGTCTCGCCGACGGTTGCACCGTCGCAGATGTGCACGTAAGGCATGAGATGCTGGACAATGAAACGCTGCTATGCTCAGCTCTCGCGTGCATCTTCTCACTGTAGACGCTGACTGATCAAGTTTCGCCGATGGGCTCAAATACGCTGAGCTCTACGAAATATCTGCTGCTGATGATTCGTCCTTATCCGAAGTTGGAACGATGATCGTCCGCTTTGAAACGGATGACTGCTCTGGCTTCAGATTCTTGCATGTCTCTTGCAGCGTCTTGTGATGGTAACTTCTGATGGTCTCTTGAGCGTCTTAAAGCCTCTTGCGCATCTTTCGCGTGCATGGAGGTGGTCTTCAATGATAATGAGCCCAGGCGTGTTACATGCCTTCGTTTCTGTCAGCGAAGCCTCATTCAGCGCGGGGCCAACAGCCACGCATTCGGCCAATTCTAGCATCTGGCAGGTCTTGACGGTTCTGCCTGCTTCGATCCGTGAACATATCGGGTTTCTGGAGTGCTAGCTGCTCAAGTACTAAACGAGCCAGTGTCTATATATATATATATATATATATATATATATATATATATATACAAATTGCGACGACCTTGTTGACTTCGGTGTCCTTGTTCGGTGGCCTCTTATGATATGACTACGAAGACTCGGGCCGCTCGGTTTCCATATATATATATATATATATATATATATATATATATATTATATATATACATATGCGTACAGAATTTTTATACACCATGTATAGCTGACATTATGATTATAGTCTATGAGCTGGCATACTGATATATGCGGACAATACTTGCACGCGAAATTTAAAAACATAATTGAAGATTTCTTTAAAAAATTACAAGTTACCTTATTATAGGAATATGTTAGGTACATATTGTAATTTACGAGTTGTAGCCGTTGGGATTCCAAGGCGTATTCAGATGGAATTAATTTTCAGGATTACTCCTGTTTCGCGGTACAAATTCCCAAGTGCGTGGCGAGATACCTGGGTGCTGCAGTTAATTTTGTGACTCATTGCGTAAAACGGTGGGCTGATAAACAGGTACCTGGAACGCTAGGCGATATTGCGCGATATCATGGTACCATTCATGAAACCCGAATGATATTTGGCAATCATTCCAAGAAGATTGGCCTTGCAAGCTCACCGGTGATAATTCAGTAAATTGTAAAATGTGCTGTAAATAGGAAGCTTCTGTTTACTGTGCCATGCTGTTTTATAAAGGACAGAAAATCAAAGACGCCGAAAAACGTCTGCGTATATAATTTTGGCTCTTTGTATAAGACTATGGCGCAGTAAAGAGAGTGATGTCATACGAGCCAGTTTCGAAGCGTTATTGAAGCCTTAGTGTAAATACGTAACTGAAAATATTGTCAGTGAATTTTCGTCTAATATACCAATGTTCAATTCAATTTCTCTGACGACCATATTCTGCCGCGGTTTGAGAAATTCAGCCAAAGGACTTGAAAGACGCTGTATGGGGTTACTTTTTTAAATGTTGCATGTTATAAGAAGTCGCAGTTTCACCCAAAAAGTAGAAGCATTGATTACGATAGCAAATTACTGGACAGCTATACAAAGGAAGGATAGTACTTTTATCGGCCTTATAAACTTGTACACATAAGCACACTAACGAAATTAACAAGCATGGTGTCGCGCACGCACAAGAAAACATGGACGCATCTGCATCGATGACCGCGGGAAGTCGCTGTCGAAATGCTGGAATGAGTCAGTGCAGCAGCAGCAGCGGGCAAATTGAGCTTCGTGCCAGCGCTCGCATCAACACGATCCTAGTCGTGAAAACACAGGGAGGGCAGACTGGGCCCCCGCCGCAGTTGGCTTTCAAAATAAAGCCGCGCGGGTGGGCGCTCGCGGCGCAGTACCCTCCCCCCCCCCTCCCCCAAAGCCTTCCGGCCCGGCGGGAGCGTGCGGCCGCAGTAAAGCGTGGCCCTCCACCTGCTCCCCCTCCCCCCGGAGACTTCCTGCGCGATGATGATTGTTGGAGTTTAGTGGCGCAAGGGCCAGGTATGGCCAAAGAGCGCCATGACGATGGTAATGGTTTGTTAGTGGTATATGAATAGTCTATTATATGAACATTAGATGTGGCATGGCTGTAAAGGGGCCTAAAATCAGTCGCTGTAAAGTGCGTAAAATCTATAAGTAATAAGATTATGGCAATGAGTGATTATGTGTACTATGGACATGAACAATGCATTGCGAAAGAATGATACGAGTTACAAAAAATTAAAGATACAAGAATTGGCAAGAAGCACAAGTGCCTAAACAGAGCCCTTGAAACACAAGGGCCTGGAGGCATGTGCAATTAAAAAAAAAACGATCGCACCAACATCCTCTAGAGAGAGGATGCACTACGAACTTATTGGGCTAACAACATGTAGCACAACATCTTTCAAGAAAGCAAGGACTGCGTTGGTGCTAAAAAGTGGTTGTTTACCGAGAAACATAGCGGGATGCAGAGGGACACAATAGCGATATGCGAGAGGAAAATGTTTCTTTCTTTCTCTTTCGGCTTCCCGACACTCCAAGAGGACGTGGAGGACGGTGAGCCTGTCACCACATCTACCACATGTTGGAGGATCATTTCCATTCAATAGAAAATTGTGAGTACCATATGTGTGTCCTATTCTGAGACGACAGAATAGGACATCAGTTCGTCGTGTTTTAGTTGTACAGGGCCAGAAACCTAACTGTGGCTTTATCAAGTGGAGCTTATTAGTTGTTTCAGCGTCCCACAGACGCTGCCAGTGGCCTCGCAGTTTCCTTCGCAAAAAAGGCTTCAGATCTGTGGAGGAAATAGCAGCGGCAGGATTAATAGCTTGCGATGTAGTTGATGTGGCCAACTGGTCTGCTAGCACATTGCCCTCGATGCCTCTATGGCCAGGCACCCAGCATATTATTACATGTCTACGAGATTGGTAAATGTTACACAAGAGTGAGTAAAGCTCAATAAAAACAGGATTTTTATGCTTTTGTAAAGAGGTTAGCGCTTTTACAAGACTTAACGAGTCTGTGAATATTATTGCTTTTTCTAGTTTTAATTTCTTTATATGTTTCACCGCAGACAGTACTGCGTATGCTTCTGCTGTGAATATACTTGTTAGGGGGTTCAATACATAAGATTTAGAAAAAGAGGGGCTAACAGCCGCGTAAGATACGCCAGCATGGGACTTAGATGCGTCGGTGTAGAACTCCGAGCACGAGTACTTCAATTGAAGTTCGCGGAAATGCAGTGTAATTTTGAGCTCAGGGGCGTACTTTGTGACCTCTACAAAGGATAAATCACAATCTATCACCTGCCACTCCCAGGGCGGTGACAGCTTAGCAGGAGGCATTAGGCGATGTTCTACAAGTGGGACATCCAACTCCTCGCTAAGTTCTCTTACACGCATTGAAAAAGGCCGCCTCATAGAGGGTCGATTATAGAAAAGCGTTGCACACTTCAAATCATTTACGGTTACAGAACGAGGATGTTCTCGATTGGAGTGCACGTTGAGAAAATAGGTGAAGCTGATGTATGTTCTCTGGAGGTGGAGTGACCACTCATTGGATTCTACGTATAAGCTTTCAACGGGGCTTGTTCTGAATGCGCCAGTGGCCAGGCGGATACCTAGATGGTGGACAGGATCTAACATTTTTAGTGCGCTCGGGGCAGCAGAGTGATATACCACGGCACCATAATCCAATCGTGACCTAATGAGGCTCTTGTGAAGATTCATTAAACACTTCCTGTCACTGCCCCAGGATGTGTGAGATAAAATTTTCAGTAAGTTCATTGTTTTTAGGCATTTCGTCTTGAGGTGTTTTATGTGGTGGATGAAAGTAAGCTTAGAGTGAAGTATGATGCCTAAAAACTTGTGTTCTTTGTTCATAGGTATTTGTTGTCCATACATTTCGATGGTGGGATCTGCAACGAGACCTTTCTTCCTGGTGAAAAGAACACAAGAGCTTTTGTGGGGGTTTACTTTGAACCGTTTTCGTCTGCCCACTTAGACACTTTGTTCAACCCCTGCTGTACCTGTCTCTCGCACACTGCAAGGTTACAGGACTTGAAGCCTATTTGTATATCGTCCACGTAGATGGAATAGAAAATAGCTGGTGGCAACGAAGCACGAAGCGTGTTCATTTTGACGATAAAGAGCGTGCAACTGAGCACGCCTCCCTGGGGTACACCAGTTTCCTGTACGAATGGACGCGACAGTGCATTGCCTATTTTAACCCGAAATGTGCGGTTGTGTAGGTAGCTTTCAATAATGTTTAACATATTGCCGCGAATGCCAATTGCCGACAGATCGCGCAAGATTCCATAACGCCAGGTTGTATCATACGCCTTTTCCATATCTAGAAACACGGATAAGAAATATTGTTTATGTATGAAGGCATCACGAATGTTTGCTTCGATGCGCACGAGATGGTCGGTTGTAGACCGCCCTTCTCTGAAGCCTCATTGATATGGATCAAGAATTTTGTTTGACTCAAGGAAGTGTAAAAGGCGACGGTTTATCATTTTTTCAAAAAGTTTGCAAATACAACTTGTGAGGGCTATTGGGCGGTAACTTGTTACTATTGTGGGGTCTTTACCTTGTTTCAAAATCGGGACAAGGGATTCTTTTCATGCAATAGGTAGGTACCCGGCAGCCCATATAGCATTAAAGAGTGCGAGTAGCATTATTTGAGTATCGCTGTGGATGTGTTTAATCATATCGTACATGATCCTGTCAGGTCCAGGTGCAGAGCTCCGACATGTATTCAAGGAGGCTCTCAACTCGGCGATGTTAAAAGGCGTGTTATAGGGTTCGTTCTGTCTGCATTTACGATCGATAGCCTTGTGTTCTGCGATTTGTTTGTGCTTTAGGAACGCCTCGGAATAATTATTTGAACTAGATATGCACTCGAAGTGTTCGCCAAGAGCGTCAGCTTGGTCTTCCAAGCTGTTCGCTTCGTCATTCACTAGCGGCAAAGGATGGATTTCTTTTCCCTTTAACCTCTTTAGCCCGTGCCATACTTTTGCCTCTTGAGTGTATGAGTTTATACCAGAGAGAAACCTCTCCCAGCTTGCCCTCTTAGCCTGTCTTCGCGTCCTTCTTCCCTGGGATTTAACATGTTTAAACTCTATTAGATTTTCAGTCGTAGGACATTCACGTAGTTTCCCCCAAGCTTTATTTTGCCGCCTTCGTGCCTGTCTGCAGTCGTCATTCCACCAGGGGACCCGTCTTTTGAATGAAGTACTCGTTTGAGGAATGAACTTCTCAGCGGCGTCAATGATAAAAGCAGTAAAATATGATACGGCGTGATCTATATTAAAATTATTTATAAAATCTCGTGATAAATACGTGGATTCCCTAAAGCATTCCCAGTCAGCTGAGGCTAGTTTCCAGCGTGGGACATGCGGAAGGGAGTCATGTTCGGTTACTAAGTTTAGGGTTACTGGAAAATGATCACTTCCGTATGGGTTTTTAATAACATGCCATTCTAAATCAGGGAAAAGTGAGGCAGAGCCAATTGACAGGTCTATTGATGAATAAGAACTATGATGGATAATGTAATATGTTGGTTCATTCTTATTGAAGAGGCACGCAACGGAGTTAACAAGGAAGTTTTCAATGAGTCGACCTCTCGCGTCGCATCGCGAATCTCCCCAAAGGGTGTGATGAGCATTAAAATCACCAGTGATAATGTATGGCTCTGGGAGCTGGTCGATGAGGCTGTAAAATTCCGTTTTACTGAGGTGATGGTTGGGTGGTATGTAAATGGAGCAAATGGTTATAAGCTTGTTGAATAAAATTGCTCGCACAGATACAGCCTCGAGAGGCGTGTGTAGGGCAAACTGTTGGCAAGCAACAGACTTACTTACAACGATGGCTACACCTCCGGACGAGGCAGAAGCGTTGTCACGATCTTTACGGAAAATGGCATATTGCTTCAGAAAGTTGGACTGTGTAGGCTTTAAATGTGTTTCTTGGACACACAGCACCTTCGGATTATATTTATGTATGAGTTCTGTGATGTCGTCGAGGTTACGAAGTAATCCTCTGACGTTCCACTGTAGTATCTGTGTGTTCATGTTGCAGACAATGTTTGTGCTGTGTGTCTCGTGTGAAAACACTAACTTAACTTACAGAGCCCTTGTCGGGCCCTGTGATGCGGGCTTTTTCTTTTTTGGAGCGGTCGAGAGATTCTCGCCGCTCCTTTGGCGCTGGCTGCGCCGTCTGGCTGGAAGATGTGTCCATCGGCTCTTGTGGAGCGCTGGACACCCGCTCTTGAGAGCGGTTTGTTCGCAATGAAGGCCTCATCTCGAGGGACAAAACCTTGGAGGCCACCAGCCCGGAGGTGGATGGCCCCTTCTGCTGGGGTGGCGGAGCAGCGCCTGCTGCGGTCGCCGAGGGGGCAGATGGCTTCACCGCCGGCTCACTACGCGTGGGCCGGACAGCAGCCGGAAGCCGCTGCGACGCTGCCCCCTGACGCGTCACATCAGCAAAGCTGGTTTTAGACAGGTAGGTCACCCGCCTTCGTGCCTCTTTGAAAGTTATGTTTTCTTTTACCTTAATTGTCACTATTTCCTTTTCTTTTTTCCAGGATGGGCACGACCGCGAGTATGCGGCGTGCTCCCCATCACAGTTAACACAATGTACAGAACTTTCACAAGACTCAGAGGAGTGTTCGTGGGCACTGCATTTCGCACAAGTTTGGCGGCCTCGGCAGTTCTGCGAACTATGGCTGAACCTCTGGCATTTGAAACATCGAAGGGGATTTGGCACATATGGCCTAACACGAAGCTTGATGTAACCGGCCTCGATGGACTCGGGCAGGACACTTGAGTTGAAAGTAAGTATTAGATGCTTGGTCAGGAGTTCTTTCCCATTTCGCCTGATTTTAATCCGTTTAACATTGATGACATTCTGATCACTGAAACCCTCAAGGAGTTCAGCCTCACTCAGCTGCAACAGGTCATCATCTGATACAACGCCACGGGTGGTATTCATGGTACGGTGTAGGGTTACTGTTAATTGGGCATCTCCAAATGACACTAGATTGGGCAGTTTCTCGTATTGTTTGAGATCACGGAGTTCCAAGAGAAGATCCCCGCTTGCCATCCTAGATGCTTTGTAGCCTGGTCCAAAAATATCAGTCAAAGACTTTGAAACAAGGAAAGGTGACATTGATCGTACCGATTTGTCTGAGGTTTCAGAGTGAATAACATGAAATCGGGGGAAATTCTGTGTTTGTCGTCCAAAAAACTGGAACACATCTTCGGTGCGCCATCTTTTCAGACGGCGATCAGGGAGTAGGGGGAATTGTTCAGCCATAGGTATGGAGTTTTTCGGCAGCGACGCCAGCCACCCACCAAGGAGCCCAACGAGGGGACGCTGCAGGACCTGGAGAAGACAGGTCCTGCAAAACGCCAGCTGTACGCCACTACTATAACCAAATACGTATAACCAAGGGTGGTTATAACACACAAGGTGTTATAACCCTCGCCACCAGGAATGCTGGAAGTAAATGGAAGAGAAAAGACGACAGGAAAGATTAAAGGTGAACGAGAAAGACGAAGATTGAAGAGAAGGACAGGAAAAGGCGACTGCCGATTTCCCCCGGGTGGGTCAGTCTGGGGGTGCCGTCTACGTGAAGCCGAGGCCCAAGAGGTGGGTTGCTTCCGCCGGGGGGCCATAAAGGTCCGAACACCCGGCATCGGCTGAACCCCCAGGATCCCCTTTTCCCCGGACACGGCTAAGCCGCGCACGGCTACACGCGGGAGGGTCCAACCCTCATGTGCTCGGGTCCGTGGTGTCGCAACACACCAAACGCCTGCTTACGCAGACGCCCCTGCGGGGAGACTTCCTGCGCGGCGTGAGCGCACGGCCGCAGTAAAAGGCGCGGCGCCTCCACTTCCCTACCCTCCTTCCGGAGCGTTGTGCGCGACTGGAAGGCTGCGCTTCCTTCCCGCTTCCTGCCCTTATGTGCGCGAGCCGCGATAGCCAGCTCACCGTCGCGCGCTTTCACTCGCACATACAGCATACGGTGCGTAGCGACGATTTTGTGGCCCTTGGACTTTATGCGGAACCTCATGGCAACACCGACGCAAGAAATCCGCTTCGGGTGTCCATATAGTTGCTATCGCAATAAAAAAAACGCCCGGTTTAATGTGTATATCAATTATTTGGTGTGGAAGATTACGAAAAGCCAGCGAACATAGTTCAGAAAGTGCAGTGGACTGAGAGAAAATTTGGCGCCCTTGCGATGGTTGCGCAGCACCGGTGGCTCGGTCTTCTTCACTACAATTTCTCCGACAGTAAACAAGAGCGGTCCTGGCGATCTGAGTAGACAAAACGATGAGAAGGTCATGGTATGGCTTTAGGCGGCTCAGATGATCCGTCTCGCGTCCACAGCGACGGTTGTGGGAAGCAAGGGACAGCGGCTCTCTGATGCATCTGGCAGGTGACGTACACACGACCACCTGATATGATATTTGGCGGTATGCTTGGGAAATAGGCCAAGCGAATGAAACGGTATCCAAGCCACTCGAGAGTGCCAATAGTGAATTTCTGAGCTGGTTTGTCGGAGCCATTTAGCTCGTTCTTGATACCTCAATTATTAAATTGAAGCTGTATAGTCTAACCTCCCACGGGTCTCCCTTCTCCGAAGGCAAACACTCGAGAGGCGCGCGCTGCCTGTTCCGCTGGGTTCCTTGCAGCAGCAGCGGCAGATGGCGCTGGCCTCCGCACATCGGCAGCAGCCGCCGATCCCAGCATGCGCCGCTGGGTTCCTTGCAGAACCAGCATATGGCGCTCGTCTGCTTTCATCCGTGGTAGTGGCGACGCCGGCCGTGTGGAGAAGAGAAAGCAAACGAACCAGAAAGCTTGCCTTGGCAAATAGCGTTCGCCGCAAGTTTCTCCCGGTTAATATTACGGTTGTATAAGCTGCAGTTGCCGGGAAGCGGCAACTATAGCATACAAAGCAGGGAGTGACGTAAATACACTTTCGTATACAAAGTGTATTTGCTCCTCCTAGTAACTGATTTGTTTACAACCTTATTTACAACTCTCCTAGTAACTGATTTGATTTTACAGTGCTATGCGAAGGTCACGTATAGTGAAGGCTCCTCAAGAGCAGCCTGCATGCGAGGCGCAATAAAAGTAGGTTTAAGTGCATTTCTCTTCTCTCTGATCCATTTTTTTGGAGGCGCAAGAAGTAGCAGCAAAAGCATAGTCGCGAACCGTTGAAACCTCTAAGGCTAATACTGAGGTAAATTGTGTCTGAATAGCGCCATGTCAATAAGTACAAGCTACGCCGGAATGGCCAATACTCCTAGTTGTCGCTGACAGCTTCGCTGTCCGACCACCTTCAGAGCGCGGATTGGAGATCATTTTTTGATTTAGTACATACTTCGGGTGAATCTGGGTTCAAACTGGAGAGGGAGTAGAAAACGTGTCGACGCATATATGAATTTACGAAAATTTTAAATGCAGAAAAATACATAATTCAATATAATAAAAAGTACGACACAGTTTCAGTACAATACCATTCACGCAGGAGGCAAGAGAAAATGGTAACGCTTTGGTAATGCAAAACGAATATTTGTTACATTGACAATTGTGAATATCGCTTTATTATGTACATGATTGTTGCGAGATGTCGAAGACATCCTCAGGTCATATTTAAAGCTGACAAAAGTATACCACACGAAACATCTTGAGCCTGGTGACTTTCCTCCTTTCTTATAGTGATTCAAGATTTGCTACTTGCGAAATAACTTTTCGAGTGTCGCAACGTGTGTAAAGATTGTGTAGGAATCGGGTGCATAATCCTTGAACGTTTCCAAGTTTGTTTGCTTTTCCCACGTGTGCGAGTCCCCAGACCGTGGTCGCGTACTCGAGAGCAGGTCTAATAATTTAGGCCTTTAGTCGAAGTGAACTAGTTGAATTTCTCCGTTTGAGTTTTGCGAAACCTGACTTACTTCGTACCGCATAACATATATGAACAACTATGATCGCATGCGTGAGCCGTTTACATGCTCGGCAGCAGAAACTCCGGCCATGCCAAGTTAAATAATTTCGTTACGTGTCAAAGAACCGTTTCCAACGTACAAGGGGCCACATACGACCAGGCGCGGATCCAGGGGGGATGTCCGGATGTCCTGACCCCCCCCCCCCCCCTCAGATTTCTGCATCACCCCCTCGCTGACAGGGGGATGGCCCTGTCGCAAAAAAATATGGCCACCAGCATTCTTCAAAAGCATTTTTCGCGAGTACCAGTGGTATCAGCCATGTAGAAGTAAAGCTAGCTCGTTCACAAGCTTAGTTTTATTCCGTAGGGGTACGTGTGGTGTCGAGAAGTTGCCGTAGTTATTTTTTCTCATGAACAGCTTGGACCTCCTGGCGCCGGCCGTGCCTTACTCGTCCCGTCGGTGGCGTCGAATGAACGAGGGGATGTCCCTTTTGTCAAGCACGCCATGTGCGTACGAGCGCCTTCGCGCCTGAGTAACTTAGTTCCCCCTCGGGGTGTCATCGGTTGCCTCATTGGCTGTCATCGGTTCCGTGACCAACCTGGTAATGAAAGAGATCTCTCGCTGAAGTGTTCATATATACATAATAACAACTAACAGCTAAACTAAGAACTACGCATAGGCAACTTTTTTTAAATGTAGCACTCATTGTGGTCACAGGTACACGTTGACAATATCCAGTACGAGCACAGTACCGTTCGTACGCTATAAGTTTTTCATTGTAACTGCGCAGTTTTATTGTCGTGCATTAAGCATAGGAGGCTCAAACCCGCCGTATTCGTTTATCTGAGTGGGCGTTCTCGTGGAGCGGGGCGAAGCCTCGAGCCGCGGCTGCGAAGTGGGGGAGCGTAACGTCAGCGGCCAACGCCAGCGCGCGGGCCTAGGATCGCGTCGCGTGGTTAGAGAAACGGGAGCAGATGCGCGCCTTCTGTAAAAGGATGACGTCGCGTATGAAACAAAACATGAAGACGCTGGCTCGCGCTCTCGGTTAACACGCCACATCGGTCTTCTTGTAGGTGGCGTCGTGAGTCTTCATACGCGGTGATTTGCATATCGTAAACACCCAGCGTAGTGGTTGCAGCGTTGGATACGCTCGTATTCAAGAAGGTTCCTCTAGTCAACACAACACCTCGACTCGAGAGGAAAGATAGCACCGCCATCCCTCTACAGAAGTGGTCACTGAGCTTCACGATCATTCACTGGAATTCTTTAGAATTGTCGCGTCTTTATAAATCGAGAGGCGGCGCTGTGCTCAACAAGGTGGAGTGGAGGAAGAGCTGCCAGTCGAGGGCTGTTTGAGAATAGGGGAGTAATTAGTCCTCCAAAGCAAACGAAGTTGTCTCAGCCGAACACAAAGAATCTTCTTAAGGAAATCAAGGTGTCCCAACTTGAACTCCGAAGGCGGACGCGTGCTTATGCATTTATAACGAACCTGCAACAGATCATCCCAAATTTCATTTTCAGAAACACTACAGGCTAGATTATATACCGGGTGTTCAAAATTAAGCTTTATTGTTTTCTTAAAATTAGGCACTAGGAGGCACGTGAAGACCACCTGCGCAATTAAGTTATGTGGCCAGGGGGACACAAAGTGAAATGATAATTATCGCTGTTAGCAGCCGAATTAACTAACATTGAATTATTAACTTTTTATTGACTGCAGCAAGTGTGTATGTTTGTATTCAAAAGTTAGAGGCAGTCGTGTTTCTACACAGTTTCACTTGGAATAATTCTTCTAGCATGTCTGTGTTCCGAGATACCCAACTTCAAATTTTAATTGTCGTTCGCATGATTACGCATGCAACTTGCAAGAGAGTGAGGATCGGCGCAAAGCTCCTTCCTGATGTGACGCGGCTGTTGCGTGCGGCGTTTAGTCTGACAACGGGGCGGAGGCATTGGCAAAGATAATAACTGTCCCCCTTCCCCTCACGGCTGGCGAAATGAAAAAAATCGAAGAATCCGTAACCGCTGTCGTAACACGCGACAGCGCAGCCTGTAAGGATGGCGGCAGCTGCCATGCCGAGATAATGGCGCGAGCGGAGATTCCGGAGGGCAGTGCGTGTGCGTAATGGTGACTAGACGACCGGGCATGGTCCTTGCTGGGCTACGCAAACAAAGTGACAGCTGATTTCCAAGTATTGTAAGCTTTATTGAAATCAAGAGCAACAACTGCACCATCAACAACAGAAACCTTTTTAGCTATGCTAACGAATATTTCATACTGCCGCTTTAAGTTTGTGGTGTTGTCATGCACAAATCTCATGACAACACTTCACCCATCAAGATTTCAATGCCCTAAAAGTGTTCAAAATGCCTCCCTTCCACAGCAACGCAAAGCATAAACCGCTCTCGCGTCGACTCGATAACTCTGCGCAGTACGACAATTGAAATTTGGAGTCGGATATCTCGGAGCACGGACACGCTAGAATAATTCTTCCGACTGATACTGTGTAGAAACACGACTGCCTCTAACTTTTCAATACAAACATGCCCACTTACTGCAGTCTACAAAAAGTAATTGTTCAATTTTAGTTAATCGGGCTGCTCACAGCGATAATTATCCTCTCACTTTGTTCCCCCCTGGCCACATAACTTATTTGCACAGGTGGCCTTCGCGTGCCTCCCAGTGCCTAATTTTAAGAAAACCATAAAGCTTAGTTTTGAACACCCTGTATTATCAGGCACAGCCGCCAAGTACATGGCTGTATTGGGTAACGTCCTTTTTCTATAAGCTCAGAGAAACCGATACCTGGCTTCACTACAGGTCTTCTTTCTCTTTCTGGGGTTTTACGTGCCAAAACCAATTCTGATTTACGAGGCACGCGTAGTGGAAGGCTCCGGATTAATTTTGACCACCTGGGTTTCTTTAACGTCCACTACAACGCAAGCACAAGGGCGTTTTTGCATTTCGCCTCCATTGAAATGCGGCCCCCGCGGCCGGGATTTGATCCCGTGACCTCGTGCTCAGCAGCGCAACGCCTTAACTGACTGAGCCACCACGGCGGGCTACAGGTGTTGCTGTAGCCATATAAAACGTGGGTTTATCGTGAGCAGAAACGGTGAATTTCGGTAAATAAGAAAGGCTACTATCATCATCATCATCATTGACAGAAGCTGACCCCCCCCCCCCCCCCCTCAGAAAAAACCTGGATCCGCCCCTGCATACGACGTAGACCGCGCGAGTACAACAAGAACCACGAGCACCTGCCCCCGAGCGTATACCTGCGGGTCAGGCTCCGACGTAGCCAGCATGCCGGTGGCTCATAGATGATGCCACTACATGCGCAATATGTCTATACAAAAAAGGAGATCTATATGGCACATGCTTTTGCAGCATTTCTAACAACGCTGGTCGAAGTGTGTAGGGTGTAAAACGTACATCTAGAAAACAAACTCTTATAAATGGTGAGTTGAAATACCACGAAGTGCTTTTAAACTCATCTGGATGAAAAGTACTTTTTTCTCCTTTATATGGGTATATATGTTTTTTATAATAAACGTTTTTTTCTCACTATCTCTTATTTGTAGACAAATACAGAAAACATAAGACTGGAAGCCTCCACCAGATGAGCTCTAGAACCAGTGTGTCGGTTTGCACTGAAAGTTTCGTGGATGCGCAATGACTATTTGCTTATTTGCACATTTCTTTGAAAAATTGTTTATTTACATGGCAGAATATACTAGTTGTGGTTCTACAATTTCGAGTAATAAAATTTTCGGTTAAAATATTATTGTAAAGATACGCCCGCGTTACCCAGAGCTGCAAAATGTTTGCCGTACCAAGCAAGGGCACCTCGGTGATCTGTTGTTTAAAAGCGAAGCTTCGCCTTACGAACCTCGCCGGATTTCGTGACCGCGGGAGCAGCAGCATGGCAGGTCTCGTACCGAATAGGCCAACCAATCACAATAGAAGAGGCACACCGCGTGATCTGTTCGGTTTGTTGCCGCACTACCAGATGGTGCTAGCCCCCGCGCATACGCGGTGCTATCAGTGGGGAGAACAGAAAAAAAAATCCAGAAAGCTCGCCTTCACGCGTCCGCGATTCTAAGGTAATGCAGCAGTAAAAAAATATTGCGGATGGGAAAAAGCATCGATGTTTCGGCCGAAAGGCGAAGCATCGATCGCGATAGCAAATTAGCATGGAGCCATACGAAGTAAGGATAGTATTTTATCGGCCGATTCAACTTGTAAACATTCGCTTGCTAACTACATTAACAAGCATGGTACCCACGAAACAACGAAAGGAACTATTTCAGGTCTAATTAAGATGTCTTGTGCGGATAATTCAAAAAACTTTTAGTTGCCTTGATCAAGACATTTTCTGGCCGTCGACGTCTAAAAGTACTTCAGTAAGCCCTGTTACGCTAAAAGTTGGCCAACAGACATCTTCACAAGAGCAACCGAAGGCTTTTATTAGACATTCCCTCAAATTTTTGTTGAAGCAGCTACAGTAATACGAGGTTTGCCTACCGTTACAATCTATCTCAAATGAGTCATGGACATCAGAAAAAAAAACACATTTATATTGCAAGATAGAGTGATGCACAGGTTGTTTTTCCAGATGTGAATCATGGGAATTGTATAGCACATCCCGATTGGTCGACTTGTGCAATTTGCTTATACCAATCAATTGAATGAGACCGGTCATAATTATTTTTTACATAAAACAAGATCTGTATTGTACGCCGATGTCATGCCAATGTGCCTCTTTTGACGGAAACAAGGATGTCACCTCTGCATGAAAGATATCACTGTCGACAAAACATTTCCGTGCTGGGTATCCAGCGAAATGAAATAGTTTCTAGCAGGCAGTTTCTAGCAGGGAGAAATAGTTCTATCAGTGATGCTACGGTTCAGGCAGAGATGACATTCTGGTTGCAATTACAGCCGGCAGAATGTCATTACACCAGTATACGAAACAGAATGCTGTGCTACAATGGATTCTTAAAATAAACAATGGTTCACATCTCGAAAAGCACGCTGCCCACCACTGTGTCCGGCAACACAAATATTTTCTTCTGATGTTCGTGGCTTATTTAAAAGTACTTTGTAACGAACGTTGTGGGTGCCCCTTTTTATGTATCGCCATAAGCTTGCAGAGCATTAGCACAAATAATGGGCAGTTCATCGGCATACCATCCATTGATGAATTCCTTGCTTATTGCATGTTACCAGCACTGAAAGAATAATTACAATATGCTGTTATTTTTTACACACGCTTTATGATGAGCTTTCAGGCAGTGCAGTGCAAAGAACATGATTGCAAGCTAAAATGCCGCAATACATATACTTCACAGTGTGTGACACAGTGAGAAATGAGAAAAGATGCAGAATGGGTAATTACCAAAGGTGAAAAATAGCAGAAAAGGTGACCATACATAATTCTTGAAGATGATTGCTGCCGCCGCCAGAGCAGGCCTGTCCTTGTAGGAGAGCACTGGCTGCCCACAAATCCTTTCCGTCGCTGGTCATGCGTGAAATATCTTGTAGACACAGGCAAGCAAAACCTGCACAGACGAGGAAAAAAAGCGAAAGAGGAAACGAGAATGTAAAAATTGGAACTTCAATTAGCAATATGCGCCAAGAAAACAGTCTAACTCACATTAAAAATAATTTAAGCCCTCCTTTGTCCTAAAGTACCAGGCTCTTAAGGTATGTATGTCATGATGCTTAAAATTGCTAGTACATTTCCTCACCACATAAATCCAACATCATATTTCCTGGCACATAGTTATTAAAATGCAGAGCATAGTCAGACAGAGAGTGCCTTCAAATTATTAGATGGCCTTTTGTGGCTAGAAAGGCACTTATAAACTTGACAAACAAGTCTGAGAGCCTTTGTGCAAAATATAATCAGTTTTAAACAGTTAATAATTCTGCAGATAAATTATCTGCTATCCTAATTAAAAAAGTTATATCGCATTTTGTATTAAACGAAAAGAAAGTTTGGCATTTTGCACGGTCTAGCTGTCGCCTTTTTTTCATAATTAAACATGACATAGTACAGGTTAAGCAGGTAGCATACAAAGGCCTGGTGATAAAGTATCACAGTACAATACTTCTGGTGTTGGGTCAATCACTTTTAGGCGAAGCTTTATAGGCTCACAAGTGTCGGCGGTGGGGGTGGTGGTGTCACGCTGCAAAGTAGGTCGATCCTTGCAAAAACGCAGACAGGATGCAAGCTCGATGGCACATACCAGAGATAAAAAAGAGAGAGAAAAAGTAAGGAACAGAAAAAGAGAAAGAAAGAAAGGGAGAAACAAAACGAGGAAGAAAGGAAGAGAGATAGATAAATAAAGTGAGATAGAAAGAAAGAAATGAAAGAGAAATAAAGAGAGGAGAGAGAAAGAAACAGAAGCAGAGAAAGAAAGAAAGAAAGAAAGAGAGAAAGAGCAAGAAAGAAGGATCCGTAATCCAGCTAGTGCCAAGAGAAAAGATGTCAGGCCGTCTATAGAGTGAAAAGGACAAAATAAGAGAACATCAAGTCAGTTAAAAGACAGATAGGCAATTACCAATGAGGTGATCCACAGTTATTCAATAAAACACGACAAGCAGTTGTGAGTGTACTCCCAGATGAAGCACGTACTAGGCTACAAGTGCACTTTATTTGCAGCTTATTTATAACAAAGCACCAGTGCAATTTGTACATCAGCAGCCGATTGCATTTTACATTGTATGAAATAAGTAGGCTTCATTCCGGTGGGTACGTTACAAGCTGTATAGTGATAGATGTGCGCGCGCACACAAAGCGATAACCCAAGCAAGTACAAAAGGGCACAAAATAGGGCAAGTACAGTGTGGCTCATGATTATGAGTGATGTACTCCCTTCGGTTGCTTCATGCTGCGTCTGCCATAAAGACTACAAACAAGCAGAACCCTCGTATTAAAATTAAGCTGACGAAAACCGACAAGGCAGTAGAGCCCAACAATCAATAATTGTCGCGGTTAACACCTAAAAATGTTCGGATATATCCGCATATATCAGAACTTGTCACTAATGCCAAATCAGCAAAGCAAACTTCAAGCCTCGCGGGAGCGCAATGATCCTGACAAAGTATTCAAGCAAGCCTTTTGAAACTGTGCACTTTGATTTCGCGGAGCTCAAAAAAAGAAGGGGAGGGAGTGAGAACTACACAAGCATTTCTTTTGCATGGCCAACGACGAAAGCACGAGAATGGTTGCGTGTAGGGCAGGAATAGAAGATGCCAACTGCCTGAATGAGAATACCCGTGCTTGCGAAATTCCTTTTGTGCAGGAGCCCCTCAAGTACACAATAGCTGCTTGTTGCAATAAAACGTGACGAATTTAAGAGTGGTTCTAATTTGTTTAACGACCGACAAGGAGAGTTCTGCCATAGAATTCGAATACCTTGATGCATGTAGATGTGAAAGCGTTGGACGAATTCTTGAACGCACCGATTGACATTGATTACTAGATCATCCAAGTAATTCATTATTATATGAAGGTTATCCTAAGTGCACCATCTTTAACCACATGAAAACTTGAAGTAGATGTTTCCATGACTTTTTTTCGTAGCTTCATTCGGGCGAGCTCTTCATGGTTGTTCCTAAATCGAACCATTGCAGTTCTGTATATTTAGTGGGCTATACCGTATGGAGCACATTGACTGTCGTCTAAGAACATAAAAAATAGGGGATTTGTCAGAAGATCCGTATCGTCGCAAATTCAGCATTACTGAAGCTTCGCACATTGAATCTGTTTATAATTGCTTCGATAATTCTTAGCTGAAATTACTGCAGTAATACTTTTTATTGAGTTGGGAGGCCGGCCCATGTAGTACTTGTAATTGTAAATTAAATCCCTAATGTTACCAAATGTATTCACAATTAAGCTCATTGCGAAATTAAGATCCATAGCTTAATTTCGCTTAGCTTAAGCTATGCCAAACTATAGCTATAGTTTGGCAGCACCACAGCTTTGGCGACAAACGCTAACCTACGACGCTTGTTTGTCACGCAGATGCTCCTGCTGTCTTACCTCCTGCATCACAGTCAGGAAATTCTTGATGTCACCAATGGAACCACCGGCCCCACGTCCTGGGACCCCACCGCCGAAGTACTCTTCGCCGACTGGCCATGCCGTCCACCATAGAGTTTCTCACTATAACACCTAGAGGGTAAACTGGCGCCACCGTCTATAGTTTCATAAAGGGCCTGCCGTGCCCTCATGGGAATGACGGGATATGTGTCTGCGAAGCTTGTGTTGGCTGGTGTTATATGAGGCTTCGTCTAAAACGTGGCTATGGCTACACAAATAACGCGTTCTTAAAATAATATCTACATAAAAAGGCTTTCATTCACCCATATTACATCTCTCAATAAAGTGTACTTACCTACAATGCAGCATCAAGCGAAGAAAAGCAAGAACAGACGACAAGTTGTTCCAAAGCGAGCGAGAATATTGTCGTCTGCCCTCCAAGTTTAGCAGCCAGCTGATACTTTTACGTTTCATAGAACTGTTCATCCAATAGTATGTCCTCAGAATTAAACAAAACATGTTTTTGTGTAATAATAAAGCTAAAGCAGATTTTTACGCCCTGTCTTAGGAAATAATCATTGTGACAGACGGAACGGTGCCAGTCAGGCGCGTCTTCAAGGCGTTCTGGCTCTCCAAGAACGATGCCAATCCGAATCTACAATATACCGGCATTCCCTTGCATACCACGACGCAGCAGCGCCACATTTCCCTCTAGGTTTTACAGTGTGAAACTCTATGCCGTCCACCGTTTGGCACGATGGACTCAGCCCAGCTGAGTTCCTGCCCAGTATCGCCGGCGCGGCAACCAAGCGATGGGTGTGCCGTCGACGTTCCGAGTAACTTCATACCCCCTGTCTAGTCGACCATTCCTGCTCCACCACCGCCTGTACAGCCGGATCACCCGAGCGCCTTCGGGACATCAAAACAATGCCAGTGCACGGCTGCGCTAAACCTACCCCCGTCCTGGACCGCGCATGCCCTAGTGGTACCGGCCACATCTAATCGGGAGGCATTTTCGCCCTCTCCGCACCTGTGCCTTATAAGGCCGTTCGGATCCCGCGCGGCCATTCATGGGTTTTGCAGCACCAAAGCTATGGCGACAAACGCTAGCCTACGACGCTTGTTTATCACGCAGGTAAACTATCACTATTCCTTATTCATACCTCGACGTATTCGCTATGCTGCTTTATTGGTGCTGCCAGGCCCAAGTTGTTGTGTTGCTATTTTTTTCGACTTCTTTCGTGTTCTTCGGCAACTACTAATTTTATCCAGGTGACATCGAGCTTAACCCAGGACCCACCACCCGCGGCAATTAAGAACCAAGTGATATATTGGAAGCACTTATCGAAATCCGTACGGGCCGAACATCATTATTAAATGACATGAAGTCAATCAAGCAAAAGTTCTCTCAGAGCCACAAATCTTTTGATGCGATAAAAAAACGACTAAGAAGAAGACTGCTCAACACTTGTCGCGGTAAAAAAGGAAGTCGACGAGCTCAGGACGCTCGCCGAACAGAGCGCAAATAAGATTGCGTCTGTTCAGGCTAAACTTAACGACTCCGAAGATAGGGCAGCGAATATCAAACCTAGTCTTATTTGGTTTGAAAGACACTGAAAACGAAACGTGAGCTGCGTCCGAAGCCTAATGATTCAACACTGCTGTACACAACTAAACTGCCCCGTTGAACATTTAGACACAGAAAGAGCACACAGGTTAGGTCGCTTTATTATTAACAAAAATAGGCCTATAATTGTTAAATTCGCGGATTTTAAAGTAAAAGAACGCGTGTTGTCCTGTGCTACAGAACTAAAAGGAACTGAATATCGGATATCAGAAGACTATTCCCCAAACACGCTAACTGCTAGAAGGCACCTAGTTCAGTTTGCCAAAGCACAACAGAGACCCTTCAAACTACGCCACGACAAATTACTAATGGGAAATACAACTTACACATACGACCAAAGTTCCCATAAGGTAGTCGCTCGATCACCGGGTTCCTAGTATCCGACCGTCCCAATAACCGTCCCAATAACTCCCTTTCATTTCTTTACACCAATATTCGCAGTATTCTTCCCAAAATTGATGCCCTCCAAAGCCTACCCAGTACAACGGCATCGAACATCGTCCTGCTTACTGAAACTTGGCTTAACCCGTCCGTTAATAATGCAGAAATTTTTTCACATTTCCCAAAATTTTTCTATATTCCGACGCGACAGCACCCACGAAAGGGGGGGGGGGGGACGTCGTACTGATATGTACACAAGAAAGTCTTCAGTGTGCTGAAATGAAAGTAACAACGCCTTTAGAAATTCTCTTTGCGATAAGCAACGCTTCCCGCCCAGCCGTTGTTATCGGTACATGCTATCATCCACCCACCGCAAACCGCTCTTTCATAGCTGACTTCCATGAGGTGCTTCACTCGGTAACAGTGCTTTATCCCCAATCACCTGTCATACTGTTCGGCGATATTCAACTTCCCTGCCATCAATTGGTCCAATATAGCTGAAACAGCGTCAAAAACACTGTTGAAAGTGATTTCCTTAATACATGTCTTACGTTTGGCTTAACGCAAATCGTCAGTAACCCCACGCCACACAATGATAAGTCTTCTAACTTATTAGACCTTATCCTCACGTCTCACTCCGATTATGTTTCGCCACTGACGCATTTACCTGGCCTTGGCGACCATTCAGTGCTACATGCCTCATTCCAATGTGGCATCCCCGCCCCCACTAAAACTAGAAAACCTATTACGCTTTACGACAAAGGCAACTATACTGATGTGAATATTAAACTAGCGGAATTTGCCCGCTCGTTCTTTACCGGTTTCTTAGAACGTTCTGTTGAAACTAACTGGCTTTTTTTTCAAAATAAAATGCATGAGTTGATAAAAGTTTACATACCTACTATCACTGTAACCGAAAAGCACTCATCACCTTGGTTCAATACGACACTAAAGCGTCTCAACCATAAAAGGAAAGGCTTTACCGCGCTGCTAGGCATTCTAACTCTGAGTGCCCATGGCAGAAATACTACAACGCTGAAAAAACGTACCTATCTCTTACTAGTCAAACAAAGCGCTCTTTTTTTTCAACTACCCTACCAAACATTCTGCGAAATAACTCTAAACAATTCTGGAATATTATAAATCCAAAGCGTTCGCAACCTCTTGCACTGTGCGACGAAAAAAATAAGCATATTCGAGATCACGAAATCGCCGAACCGCTTAATCATGCATTCTCTTCCGTGTTTACGATTGAACCCAAGGGTGAACTTGCTGAATTCCCATATTTCAGTCCCCATTCCATGCCCGCAATCACCTTCAGTTCTGGTAGAATCAGGAAATGTATTGATTCCTTGAAGCTTTAATCTTCCCTCGGCATCGATGGTATTAATTCCAAAGTCTTAAAAAATACTAAATATGTTACAAGCGAGATCTTAAGTCATATTTTTTAGGAATCGTTATCATAAGGAGTGGTGCCGGACGACTGGAAAGTGGGTAAGGTAATACCAGTCCCAAAGAAAGGTCATTCATCATCATGTAGTAGCTACCGCCCAATTTCTCTAACCAGTGTCTGTTCAAAATTAATGGAACATGTACTTCAGTCCCACATTGCTACATTCCTAACGTCTGTTAATTTCTTCCACCCTAACCAACATGGCTTCCGTATAGGTTTATCTTGTGATAGCCACTTAGCACTCTGTATAAATGACATAAGCACTAACCTTGTTCAAAACATTTCGAAAAGGTGTTTGACAAAGTTCCGCACCAACGGCTTCTCCTAAAACTTTCCCGCTTGCACCTTAATCTTCGTGTTTTAGACTGGACACGAAATTTCTTGACTGACAGACAACAGTTTGTGTATGCTAACAACCATTCTTCCTCTAAAAGCCCTGTTCTCTCCGGTGTGCCCCAAGGCAGTTCTCGGGCCCCTCCTCTTCCTTTTATAAAAATAATGATTTACTGGCTGATCTTTCTTCTGACATTCGCCTTTTTGCTGACGATTGTGTCATTTATCGCCCAATCCTCACTGGTACCGACAACCATGCATTGCAAGATGATTTTGACAAAGTTACCACTGGGTGCAACATGTGGCTAATGTCACTGAACACTAGAAAGACTTTACTAGTACCTTTTTATCGACGGAAACTTCACCATACCCCGAAGGACGTTCTCTGCAACTCGGAAATATCATCTGTGTACATCGAGTATATCTGTGTATATCAAGTATATATAATCTGTGTATATGAAGTATATATCAAGAATGTTTATCAAGTACATTGGCCTTACACTTTCAAATAACCATTGTTGGTCCTCTCATATTACGAACATCACTAACGAAACCAATCGCACGCTTGGTTAATTCCGCCGCAACTTTTGCTTTGTACCCCCATCCTTAAAAATACTAACTTATATAACTTTTGTCAGAACTTAGCTAAAATGCGCAAGCTCTGTCTGGGACCCACACCAAACCTCCCTTTCTAACACTCTAGAAGCAGTTCAAAATCGTGCAGCTCGTTTTATTTATTCTGATTATTCATACCAGACTAGTGTCTTTCAGCTAAAATTAAAAGCAGGAATTTTCAATCTAGATATAAGCGTCATGTTTTTAGATTATGGCTTCATCACAAATTTTACCATATTGCTCCGACTACTTCAGCCACCATTTCAGTGCACCGTCAATCTTACCGATTACGTAACGAAACATCTGTGTACCTTCCGCCAGCCCGGACCACTGCGCATCTACATTCTTTCTTTGTCAAGACTGCCCGGGACTGGAATGACCTTTCCGCTGACGCCGTGCACCACTCCAATCCACATCATTTCAAGGCTCCCATTGAGTGCACATTTTACTGAAGTGATCACCCATTCCTCATGTAATACCCCACACCGGGGCCTTTGAGGTAATAATAAATAAGTAAATAAACAAATAAATAAATAAATATCTTGTAGACACAGGCAAGCAAAACCTGCACAGACGAGGAAAAAAGCGAAAGAGGAAATGAGAATGTACAAATTGGAACTTCCATTAGCAATATTCGCCAAGAAAAAAGTCTAACTCACATTAAAAATAATTTAAGCACTCCTTTGTCCTAAATTACTGGGCTCTTAAGGTATGTATGTCATGATGCTTAAAATTACTAGTACATTTCCTCACCACATAAAGCCAACCGCATATTTCCTGGCACATAGTTATTAAAATGCAGAGCATAGTCAGACAGAGAAGTGCCTTCAAATTATTAGATGGCCTTTTGTGGCTAGAAAGGCACTTATCAACTTGACAAACAAGTCTGAGAGCCTTTGTGCAAAATATAATCAGTTTTAAACAGGTAATAATTCTGCAGGTAAATTATCTGCTATCCTAATTAAAAAGTTATATCGCATTTTGTATTAAGCGGAAAGCAAGTTTGGCATTTTGCACGGTCTAGCTGTCGCCTTTTTTTCATAATTAAACATGACATACTACAGGTTAAGCAGGTAGCATACAAAGGACTGGTGATAATGTATCACAGTAAAATACTTCAGGTGTTGGGTCAATCACTTTTAGGCGAAGCTTTATAGGCTTGCAAGTGTCGGCGGTGGGGGTGGTGGTGTCACGCTGCAAAGTAGTTCGATCCTGGCAATAACGCAGACAGGATGCAAACCTCGATGGCACATACCAGAGATAAAAAAGAGAGAGAAAAAGTAAGGAACAGAAAAAGAGAAAGAAAGGGAGAAACAAAACGAGGAAGAAAGGAAGAGAGATAGATAAATAAAGTGAGATAGAAAGAAAGAAATGAAAGAGAAATAAAGAGAGGGAGAGAAAGAAACAGAAGCAGAGAAAGAAAGAAAGAGAGAAAGAGCAAGAAAGAAGGTTCCGCAATCCAGCTAGTGCCAAGAGACAAGATGTCCCGCCGTCTCTACAGTGAAAAGGACAAAATAAAAGAACATCAAGTCAGTTAAAACACAGATAGGCAATTACCAATAAGGTGATCCACAGTTATTCAATAATACACGACAAGCAGTTGTGTGTGCACTCCCAGATGAAGCACGTACTAGGCTACAAGTGCACTTTATTTGCAGCTTATTTATAACAAAGCACCAGTGCAATTTGTACATCAGCAGCCGATTGCATTTTACATTGTATGAAATAAGTAGGCTTCATTCCGGTGGGTACCTTACAAGCTGTATAGTGACAGATGTGCGCGCGCACACAAAGCGATAACCCAAGCAAGAACAAAAGGGCACAAAATAGGGCAAGTACAGTCTGGCTCATGATTATGAGTGATGTACTTCTTTCGGTTGGTTCATGCTGCGTCTACAATAAAGACTATAAACAAGCAGAACCCTCATATAAAATTTAAGCTGACGAAAACCGGCAAGGCAGTAGAGCCCAACCATCAATAATTGTCGCGGTTAACACCTAAAAATGTTCGACTATATCCGCATATATCAGAACTTGTCACCAATGCCAAGTCAGGAAAGGAAAATTCAAGCCTCGCGGGAGCGCAATGATCATAAAAAAGTATTCAAGCAAGCCATTTGAAACTGTGCACCTTGATTTCGCGGAACTCAAGAAAGAAGGGGAGGGAGTGAGAACTACACAAGCATTTCTTTTGGCCATCGATGAAAGCACGAGAATGGTTGCGTGTAAGGGCAGGAAAAGAAGATGCCAACTGCCTGAATAAGAATGAAGCATTCACTCATGCTTGAGAAATTCTTTTTGTGCAGGAGCCCGTCACGTACACAGTAGCTGCTTGTTGCAAAAAAAACGTGACGAATTTAAGAGTGACTCCAATTTGTTTAAATACCTACAAAGAGAGTTGTGCGATAGAATTCGAATACCTTGACGCATGTAGGTATGAAAGCGTTGGACGAATTCTTGAACGCACCGATTGACATTGATTACTAGATAATCCAAGTAATTCATTATTGATATGAAGGTTATCCTAAGTGCACTATCTTTAACGACATGAAAAGTTGAAGTAGTTGTTTCCGTGACTTTTTTTCTTAGCGTCATTCGGACGAGCTCTTCATGGTTGTTGCTAAAAGCGAACCATTGTAGATCTGTATATTAAGTGGGCTATACCGTATGAAGCACATTGACTGTCGTCTAAGAGCATAAAAAATAGGGGATTTGTCATAAGATTCCCATTGTTGCTATTTCAGCATTACTGAAGCTTCGCACATTGCAATCTGTTTCATAATTGCTTCGATAATTGTTAGCTGAAAGCACTGCAGTAATAATTTTTATTGAATTGGGAGGGCGAGGTTGTACTTGTACTTGTAAATAAATCCCTAATGTTACCAAATGTATTCACAATTAAGCTCTTTGCGAAATTAAGATCTATAGGAAAACGCACGGCTTTATCGGATCATGCTTTTCCTTACAGTGGAAATATACTGCTGAGAATACTCGGAAAGCCTGCACTAGTGAATTTGACTAAGCATCATCGGTATCTTATTTGAGGAATTTTGACTATAGGCATGAAGTTTATAACGAAATGGTATGATTTTTGTAATGACTAGGTTCAATTGTTCAATTGTATTATGCGCCTTATGACCAATAAGAAGAATGGAAAGCACAGAAGAATCATTAAATCCTATTTGTGCTGGTGTTAATAGCGCGAGTTCAATTCCTGCTACGAATATGATGCTTCATCCATGAAAAGTTAATATTTTATTTCGAATAACGTACTTTTAATTATTTCAGACAGTGGTAGTAGAGACGCGCAGCATATATGTGTATCTTAAAATAATAAAGTGGATGGTATTATAACTATCGTAAAGTTCTGGCAGCATTATTAGCTACGACCATGCTCTGCATAACGACTACGTCCAAAAATAATTGGAAGTGCCAAGGCGCATTACTCACGAAGCGTTATAGCATATGAACTTTTATTGTTCTCGGGCGCAATACGTATGCGGCGAAGTTTTACACTCATGGGTAATGCCTAATTAATATTGTGGCCAGATGTCAAATCACACATGTTATCCATGTGACACTTATTAGGCGTACGTGAGCGATAACAATAGCCTGGTCGTTAAGAGGAGGACTGGATATTATACTTTGTAACGGTTCTAGGCATTTTATTATGCCTAGACAGATGAATGAATCTTGAATTCATAACTTGATTTACTCACAGCCTCTATGAGTCATCCGTGCCATATAGCCCCGGAAGACAGCCCGTATGACTGTGTATTAGAACGGCACGCCGCTGTTCGGATATGCGAAATATACATGGCTTCAGAACGGCCCAACAAGGAAGACGAAAAGACGAAAGATCACACGAACACAAGCGCCGTGTGATCTTTCGTCTTTTCGTCTTGCTTGTTGCGCCGTTCTGAAGCCATGCATCTGTACCAACTCGCCCAATTGTCAGTGCTACTCAATGCGAAATATAGTTTGCGGAATGCAAGCAGTACATCGGAATGATGGCAACACAGAAAAACACAGCGATAACGAAAACCAGGAAAACCAGCACATTGAAAGAACATAGCCGTACCGTAGCTCCTCCTTATTTGAACAATATGCGAATGTCGTTTATTCCGTATATAGATTGCCCTGCATAATCTACGGATGCTTTCTGCATTCATTGAACAATAAATAACAGGAACCCTTTTTATGTTTGGAGTCTCTAAATAAAATACAACGTGTGCTCACGCTAACCTTTGTATACAGATGTTTTTTTAATCATTGCGGGATATGTTACAGTATTATTATGGACACGCTAAATTGTTCAACACACATATTCTCAGTTGTTTGTTTTGGTATTCAATAAAATATTCAAATAGCTTTATCTAACAGACCTAGTATAGCAGTTCAGTCAACACAAAGAAGATGTCGAATTTAGAAATTGATCCTAATTGAATAGATCGAAATCGGAAATACATGCTCTGCGCCAAGTATTTGTGAAGAATGCTTTTGATAGTGAAATGGTCTGGATAATCATGGATTATAAAACACCATTCAATTTAGCACAGACGTCAGTTGTTGTGGAGCCATCAGAAAGGAGTGCAGCAGACGCAGGTATACGTTAGTACCCTAAATGTATGAATAAATGCCTATCTGTACAATTACGTGACTTTTTTTTCAAATTGTGAGCACTTTTTCCCACGCAGGGCACTACCTCTGGCAATTTGTTTGTCTTGTGTTTATTTGGCGTTTCTGCGTGATTCCTTAGGTTAATGCACAAAGCTCTGCTATGGTCAGAAGAATACCGAGCCTCAGCAAAAATCTGACGCTGCTTGACCTGCTCTACCCAAGGCACACTTCTCAGAGGAGCGACAGCACCGAATATTGCCGAGCACTATTTCGGCAAGAGATAATCAAGCTGCCCAAGATGTCCAGGTCGTTGCTGTTCGGAGATTACTGGTGAGTGTTATCCGCTCACTCCTGCATAATATGCAAACACGATCCGCTAAATGCGCACTCCAAGTTTTGCACTCCCTTGAACGAGTACTTGCGGGTCTACAGTAACAAGATGGCTTGCCATCCACAACCACTGCAACCTTTCCGAGAACAGGTCAAGTGCACTTCCATACTTCAATGGAATGGCAGAGGTCTGCAGTCACGGATGTCTGAATTTAGGCACTATGTTTTTGGGAAAAAGTTCCCGATTATCATCATTTGCGAACCTCATTCTTCAATAGCAATTCCACTGTCGGGTTACGAATCCTTTCCTTCTTCATGATGCGTTGAGCGAAGTCAAGTTCTGTGTGTATATTCGTAAGGAGCTCACGTATGTTCAACAAATAGTGCAACCACTCGACGACAATCATTACGTATGCCTCCATGTCAGGTTTCATTCATCCTGATTGGCGCCTACCTATCACCATCACGTAGACTTGATCGACAGAGACTAAACGACATACTCACGAAAAATCCAAGTCCTTATAGATAAAAAATCACAGCATATCCACGGTGTGAATGATGATGAGTGGGCGAAGCTCCGGAGGGAATCATCGGATCTCCCGCTTAAGGAGACGCTAGCACAAACGCGTTAGAAACGTGCAGTACTCTCTAGTAAGGGGGAGCGGCCACAGCGTCTTACGCAGCCATTTACACATGCCGGAATGTGCACCGCGTTTGCCGACGCCATCACATGACTGCTGAGAGAGTATACCCCCCGTATTCATGAACACTCCTCGACTTGAACTTGACTTGCCACCGCCTTGGGCAGCGCGTTCGAAACGCGTTGAAGGTAAGGCGGAGAGGCCACAGCGTCTTACACCAGCGTCTTACACGGGCCGTAACGCGCTAGCACAAACGCGCTAGAAACGCGCTAGAAACGCGGCCTTTCGTTAATGTTGGGTATTTATTGCCATCGTGGTGCGTGTGTCTATGTACGCTTCGTGGCGTAGTGGGCTAACGCCGCGCGCTCGGAAGCGAGGGGTCCCTGGTTCGATTCCGCGCTACGGACACAACTTCGAAATTTTTTTTCTCATTTTTCTCAGACTGGTTACACACTACTACTACTACGACGGGGACGGAACGGGTACCGCTATAAGGAGCTTCGCTCCTAATAATGGGTGACTTTAACGCCCATCATCCACCTTGAGAAGCTTGAGGGCTAATAGGTTTAGGACTAACAGGAGTACAGCCGATCTCGCTGCCGAGCACGGACTGAGGGCTCTGAACGATGGCAGCCCGACTTATCTCCGAGAAGTGGCTTACAGCAGCAGCTTGGACTTTACATTAGTGTCTCATAGATTAAGTTGCAAAGTTCAATGGCTCACAGACACTGAAGCTCATGGCAGCGACCATGTAGCAACCTACATTACTGTCAGAGGCTTTGACAGTACTATTTCGCCTGGGGTCTCAAAGCAGATTCACTGGCATTCATACCGACTTTCGATTGAGGACAAGTGCAGACATTAGCATCCCGAGCCTCTTAAGTTATGATCATACACGTGCTGCAGGCTTCTACGCGGACGTATACACCATCGACAAGACGCACAGATTTTGAACAAGAACTGGAGAGGCTACGTGCGAATCCGCCGGTGGGCCGAGAGACGATATAGGCGTATTAAGTCCATTTATAACTTGAGGGACGCCCGACGCATTCAGAAGAAAATTTAGCGTGAGATGAACAAACATCAGGACCAACGATGACCGAGCTTCGATTCCCTGGACCCTCGCAAGCCGTTATCCCCCGTGTGGAGAACTTTTGAGGGTCTTCGAACACTTCCACAACCACGTCGTCCCTTCACAACACTCGCTCTACTTCAAAGTCGACCACAGCTTGAAGTCGCAGGTGATTTTTATTAAAGGTTACTGGTGACGTCGTTCTACTGATGAAGCTCTCGCTACATGACGTCCCTGTCGCGAGAGATCAAAGTGTGGAAGTGCATTTTACTATTGAAGAAATGCAAGCGGCTTTGGGTACGTGCAGGTGGTCGTCATCAGCCGGTCCCGATGCCTTACGGTCCCGTGAATTACGCTGCCTTAAGTCACCTAGGTTCAACAGCGCAATTCTGGTGGCTGGATATCTTCAGTAAATTTTGCCATGACGGCATAGTCCCCGGCGAGGGGAATGGTAGCCCACTGGTGCCTCTACTGAAGCCTGGAAAGTCTCCGCTCGACCTTACATCGTACCGACCGATTTCACTTGCGAGTTGCATTGGCAAGGTCATGGAGAGGATGTTGCTGACACGTATGGAGTGATACCTCGAATACTATAACATCTACCCTAATGCTGTGGCGCGTTTTCGACATAGGCGGTCTTCAATAGACAACGTCATTGACCTCTGTGCAGCAACAAAAAGCTATGAAGCGTCTCTCTGTGGCGCTCTTCATAGACGTAAAAGGTGCCTGCGACAACGTAACCCACGAAGTCATTCCTCCAAGCTCTCGACGCTGCGGAACTTGGAGACCACGTTTTTAGATGAATTAGGAGCTATCTTTCAAGGAGATCGGTGTTTGTTCTGACAGAAGATGACCCGACAAATAGATATATTTCCACTCGTGGTGTCCTACAAGGCGGAGTGTTGAATCCGACTCTCTTCAACCTCGTTCTAGTGCGGCTCACCGAAACGCTACCACATACAGCTAATACCTCGCTCTACGCAGATGATAATTGCATCTGGGCGTCCGGCGTGTTAGGGACACATGCGCGCGCCAGAATACCAAAAGCGGCAACCCTGACAGCGGCATATCTTCGCCGACAAGGTTTGAGAATGTGCACAAGTGGCATTTACACGAAAAACGATGTCTTTCTATCTGGTGTGCAACGAGGGCCAGTCAATTGCATGTAAGAAAACTCACAAGTTTTTAGGTGTTATTGTGGACCGAGACCTCATCTCGAGTCCCCATGTCTCCTACATGAAGAAAGAACTCATTTGTATTGAGAATATGTTTAAGGTTATAGCTGGCAAATTGTGGGGACCATCCGTGCGCTCTATGTTACAGCTATACAGGACACTATTTCTCGGATTTCTTCGCTACAGTCTTCCAGTCTTGTCCAACATGTGCAAGACTAATCTCCATGCACTAGAGAGCATACATGCCCAAGCACTTCGGACATGTCTTGGCCTCCGGAAATGTTCTTCGGTAGCTGCGATGATTGTCAGTGCACAGGAGCACCCTATCACCACCCATATCGTTGCTGAGACGTGAAGAGCGCACATTCGACACCTTTAACGGCTACCATCCCAGCATTTAGCTGGTTTGCCAGTGCAACGACCACAGGCTATATTCTGTAATATTGTGACGAGACAACACGAGTCGATACCTTCTGGCTGCAAGCCTGCAGAACGCCAAACATCGCCATTTTGGTGTCTGCGGCAAATTCACGTGTGCCTCTCAGTTCCTGGGATTGCTAAGAAAGCAGACCTGTCACCATTAGCCCTGAAGCAGTTGTCTCTGCTTATTCTCCACGAGTCTTATCTTGACCGAATACTTGTTTGCACGGACGGTTCCACCAATTATAACAGCTCTACCGAAGCAGTCGTTGTTCCATCGGATGCCGTCTCATTGCAATTTAAATGCTCTCACAACACCACGTTGACTGCAGCAGAACTTGCGGCTTGCAAGGTCCACTCAATGACGTGCTCCTGCAATGACCAAATCGTTGGGTCATTTTCTGCGATTCGAAAGCAGCCCTAGAAACTCTGCAGTTTGCCCTATGTCATGAGTAGCTAGTTTACGAAATCAGGCAAGCTCATCGCCACGCGCTCGAGAAAGGACGCGCCATTGTATTTCAATGGTTGCCGAGCCACTGCGGAATTGTCGGCAACGACGGCGAGATGAAGCTGCTCGCTCGGCTCATCAAAAACATCTGCGAGTGTCTATACCGCTCTCGCGAACGGACGCTGCGCGGCAACTTCTATCACTTGCTCACTGCATCACACTTCTAAGATGGAATTCACCAGGTTTAAGCAACTCACGCTTGCTTTCTCTCGACCCTAACTTGCGACTTCGGCGGCCACCTGGACTCTCCCGTCGCGAAACAACTTTACTGTGTCACGTGTGGTTTAGCAGGGACTTTCATTGCTTTGCTTTGTTAGGGGTAATTATTTGACATTTTTTATATACATTAACCGCATTTCTCGGGAGGATATTGGTGGACACAATTCACCTTAAAAAATGCGATGGGACTCTAGAGCACCTTCTGTGTCATTGCCAATCCCTTGACGTTCAACGACGGACTCTAGAAGCTCAACTCAGCATATTAGATAGCAGAGTGCTCTCAGTGGAAAAGATCCTGGGACCATGGCCTACGCATTGTATGCGAAAAGCCACAAAAGCTCTTCTGCACTTCTTGAAGGCGACTGGAGTGTATGACAGCTTGTGACAGTGCACCTTCCTCTGCGACTTAATGTGTATGACTGACTCTTATTTTTTATTTTCTCGCTCCTTATCTATTCTTCCCCTTTCCCTCTCCCCAAGCGTAGGGTGCCAACTGGGCACGTCTTTGGTTTACCTCGCTACCATTCCCTTTTCGTTTCTCTCTCTCTTGGTGCTTTATCCTATTAGCAGTTTTCTTGGGCTTTCTCCTATTCGGAGTATCCCGTGGAGTTTCCTATTTCCGGCGCTTTATCCGTCCCTTCGTAAACGTAGCATCACGTCACTGCACAATCTGTTGTCCTCGGCCACTCCTTTCACTTGGATTGATGACAGTGAGTGTTTTCCAAGGCATGAAGCGTGCCTTAGCATACGGCTCCGTTCTCTGTCATTTTGATCAATGTGTGCGTAGCCTTTTGCACACCGACTCTAGTGGTCACGAGATCGGTGCCGTCCTCCTGCAACGCGACCACACTTCACGAGAGATTGTTTTTGTGTATGCCAGTCGCACACTAACCGGCGCAGAACAGAACGATTCAATAACAGGGCAGAAATGTCTCGCGGTAACTTGTGCCTTACAACAATTCCGGCCATGTATTTATTGACGACCCTTTACCGTAGTTACTGACCATCACATATTATGCTGGTAGTCATCGCTCAAAAATTTGTCAGGACGCCTTAGGTTCTGGGTTCTCCGGTTGTGGTAATTTGAGTTTGACGTGATCCAGAAGTCCGGCAAGAAATATTAACTTGCCGAAGCTCTCTGTCACTGCCCTCTGCCGCTATCATCAGATTCTACGAGCAGGTTACATGTCTTTTGTATTAAATATTTTGCGAATATTCTCGCCTATAGTACTGCTCTATTCCCAGCATCGCGCCACTGGCTATACAGAGGAACTGCGGTAGAGCGACTACGTGAGAGAATTTGCTAGAGTAGTTCAAATGCTGAGGCAACAGAAAGCTATCGAGCGCGTTACTGACCTATAAGCAGCCTTGTCCTCGTAACGAACGATCTTTCCTGTCTCTGACTAGCCTCTTTCTGTGCTCTTGAGACCTATAAAAGCGAGTTTAGTATACTCTCGCTATATTTTTGAAGGTTTCGTGATCTCTCACTTTGTGTGCGCGCAAATAATAGAAATCTTCCTTAGCCTCTGTCACTCAGTGACATCATGGGAGCAACCTTTATCTCCATCAGGCAGGTACTTTCAATCAGGCCACACTCACAGTGCTGAAATGCTACGGAATACCTTTTTAAGGTGAATTGTGTCCACCAATAACCTCTAAAAAAATACGGGTTAATCTATATAAAAACTGCGAAATAATTACCCCTCACAAAGCAAAGCAACAAAAGTCCCTGTTAAAGCAGTCTCCTGCGTAAAACTCAAATATTACAGAAAAATATAAAACGTTTTGTTGTCCTTTATAAGAGAAGAATAGAGAGTGCACTTCACCTTCTTAGCTGCGGGACTTCCCTTGAGTTTGGATTTCCTTGAGTTTGGAGCAACGCTCACTCTGAATATGCTCATGCCTTAGTTAAGTGCTGGTATTCTTTGTCAATGGTGTTGCTATGCACGTTTTTTACGTGCTTTTCATGTGCGCTCATTCTTTGCCCCCTATTGATCTCCACAGCTTAAACAATATCTTCTTGGTCTGTGATGCGGCTTTTAGATTAGGCTATAAAATATATCCACATTCCTCGCATATTACACTTATGATTACTCTGTAAAACCCCCTCCTGAGCATGGCAACCTCTCTCACGCCATGTTCTGAAGGAAATACTGTCAAACCTTGATTTGTCCAAACAGACTTCGTCTTATTACGCTACGATAAAAATTAGAGATGCAGTTTTAAGCCCGGGAGCTCTGTAGCAGAAACATACTTAGACTCACCAAGCCAAAGCCTAACCCTCCTGCAGACAATCCCACCATTGTCATCAGCCCTAGGGTTCGGACAAAGTTGTGCAACTTGCCACCAAAAAGAGCAGTGCAGGCCAGGATAAAGACTACCACTAAAAATATTCGTAAAAGTACATCTATCAGCAAAAGTTCAAGGAAGGAGGGAAGGAAAAAGTGGAGACGGAAAGGCAGGGAGGTTAACCAGTTCAGCACAGCCGGTTTGCTACCCTACACATGGAAGCGGGATGAGGGGGAATGAAAGATGGGGAAGAGAGAGAGAGAGCACATAACACAGCACATTCATCGTCAGTCACAGTCCGTCACTCTTGCGTGGTACGTAAACATCACTGTCAAAGCCGCTTGTCCAAGCCCGTTTCGTTTAAAAACCTGAGTAGTCCCTTCGTCGCCTTCAGCTGCGATGTCTTCTGTCGACGACACGTGAGAATTGTTTCAATTGACATTGGTCTATTGTGAAGGTGCGCTAGTGCGGACGCCAGGGACTGTCTCGGAACATTATATTCAGGACAGTCGCATAGAATATGTTCTAGCGCCTCCTAGCAAAGACAGGCATTGCAAAAAGCGGTGTCGGCCATTCCAATAAGAAATGAATAATATTTCGTGAATGCCACCCCTAGCCATAAGCGATAAAGCATAGTGGCCTCTCTTCGGCGGAGTCCAGTTGGTATACAGAGATGCATCAAAAATTTACACGTACATGTACAAAGTTTAAAATATGTACAGTTGAAAATGGGAAACACTCTCCTAATGTGAGCCAGAGCCTATTGCCATTGATGGCTGCAAGCAGAAGCGGCTGCCACAATAAATTTTCCTTCGCTGTGGGCGCTATGCTAAGCAGTCTAAGAAAAAAGGGTACTTTTGCCGCCTAAAATACTGCAGAAGTGGAGCGTTCCTTACGCGGATGCAATCGTTGGGGTTAGCGCAATAAAAAGCAATTCCTGCTGGCATGTTAAAGCGCCATGCATCAATTCAGAATTAATGGTTTCTCATATAGGGATAGTGTGCGTGCAGTGACTCACAACGGCACCCGCCTTCAAGCAGATATATGTTGTTACGGGCACAGGTAGAACAGTTATTTAGGTGGTGAAATAGGCTACGATCATCAGGCATGGCCACTGCTTAGTCGTCCTTCTCCTCTTTTTTTGTATCACGTCTCCACGTCTCTTTTGCGCACTTGGACCCGACATACCTCTCCTTGTAGACAAAGCACACCGGGCGTGTCAACTGGCTTGTCGTGGCGTGTATGACTTCAATCTGGTGATATGCCTGTCTTGTGTATTAGCACGTCTACCAGTGTTCGTGAGCCGCGTGAGAGTATAGTTCCCTTCGCTGATCTTCTTAAGGACAACATACGCTACATCTTAGTTTTGCAGCAGCTTTTGACACAAACCGCACGTGCTTGTGGCAGTCCAGAGCCAAACTAGATCCCGAGGGTGATATGCAACAGGCCGATGTCGCGTGTCGTAGCGGGCTTTGTAGCTTTCTTGTGACGCCAAAGTCCGGAGACGCACAAGTCACTGAGCCTCTGCAGCGAGGCGTATTGTATCGGCGACTGTAGGGTTTCAGTGGTGGCAATAAGCGAGGACAGTGTCAACTGCAGAACGGGGAGGGCGAGCATATATAGAAGAAAAAAGGGGTTATAGCTTGTTGTCTCATGTTTGGCGGTATTCTATGCGCAAGTAATACGTCATAGAACATAACGAGAAATCATATTGACGATCGTTCGATTAGTGAGCTCAATGAGGACGCTCGTTTGTGGATGATACGGCGTGCAGTGTCCAAGTTGCGAGTTACATAAACATAGAAGCTCTTCCACGATATCTGCTGTCAATTGGCGTCCCCGGTCGCTTATAATAAAAGAAGGCGGTCCATGTCACAGAACAACAACGTGAAGCAGGAAGAGCGACACTTCGGTGGCAATGGCTGATGGTATGGCCACCGTCTCGCAGTATCGCGTGAAGTGTTAGGCGCAGACTATTATCCAGCGGTTCCGCTTGGATGACTGAGGAAAAGAGCTTAACAGAAACTCTTGAGGAATGGACAAGCTGGGTGGCGGCACAGGCTGAACAGGAGATCAGATAAGGCAGCGGTTGGACGTTTCCGACGGTGGCACTGCGTGCAGCTGACCACATACAACTAAATCGAATGTCCCATCCGGGCCAGTGAAAGCGTTCTTGGATTCGATAAAAAGTGCACACAGTGCCTAAGTCACCAGAGGCATGGTCATCGTGCATAACCCGAGGGATTCTTCGTTACAGACGCTCTGCCACCACGAGAAGGAAGCGTTCACCCGTGCTTGAGAAATTCCTTTTGTACAGGAGCCCGTCACGTGCACAGTAGTCACTTGTTTCAATAGAAGGGGCCGAAGACAAGAGTGGCTCCAATTTGTTTAAATACCTGCGAGCAGAGTGGTGCGATAGTATCCGAATACTTTTACGCATGGAGATGTAAAAGCGTTGGAAGAGTTTTTTTTCGCTTCGATTGAGATTGATTATTAGATCAGCCAAGTAATTCATTAATGATCTGACGGTTGCTCTAAGTGCACCATCTTTAACGACAAGAAAAGTTGAAATAATTGTTTCCAGGATTGTTTTTCTTAGCTTTATTCACGCGAGCTCTTCATAGTTTTCCTAAAAACGAGCCGTTGGAGCTTCCTATATTAAGTGGGCTATAACGTATAAAGCACACTGACTGTCGTCTCAGAGCATGAAACATAGGGGATTCGCCACAAAATTGCGATTTTCGCTTTTCGAGTATTACTGAAGCTGCGTACATTGGAATCTGTTTCATAATCGCTTCTGTAATTCTTAGCTGAAAGCACTGCAGTAACCTTTTTTTTATATAATATGGCATGTTGTACTTCTAATTTTAAATTCAATCCATAATGTCACAAAATTTTTGACAAGAAGCTTATTGCTAATTTTTAATCTATAGAAAAACACGCTGCCTTATCGAATTAGAGCACTGCACGGGCTCGGGCTTACCCGAAAGCCCGGGCCCGGCCCGTGGGCCGGGCCGGGCCGGGTAGAGGAGTTTTTTCACGGGCTCGGGCCGGGCTTGGGCACGGCGTGTGCTTTTTGACCCGGGCCCGGGCCGGGCTCGGGTTTCTTGACGCGGGCCCGGGCCGGGCTCGGGCTTTCTGCGAGTTATTCTCGGGCTTCTCAACTCTGAAAAACATGTATTTTTCGGTGTCGGGCCGGGTTCGGGCCGGTTTCGAGTCGGGTTCGGGCCGGGCTCGGGCTTAAGGTAAAGGGGTGGCGGGCCGGGCCGGGCGGGTAACGTAGATTATTTCCGGGCCCGGGCCGGGCCCGGGTCTCGCCATAAAAGTTTTGATCGGGCTCGGGCGGGTCGCCCAATGTGTAAACGGGCCCGGGCCGGGCCCGGGCCGCAAAAATCGGCCCGTGCAGTGCTCTATATCGAATCATGCTTTTCCCTACTGCGGAAATATACTAGCGAGGATACTCTGGAAGTATGCACTAGTGAATTTGAATAAGCATTATCGGCATCTTCTTTGAGGACCTTTGAATATAGGCATGAAGTTTATAACAAAATCGTATGGTTTTTGTAATGAGTGAGCTCAATTCTACAATTGTATTTTGCACCTTAGGACCTATAAGAAAAATAGTGATTACAGAAGAATTATTAAATCCTATTTGTGCTGGTCGTTATAGCACGTGTTCAATTTCCGCTACCCTAAGGATGCTTGACCAATGCACAGTTAGTATTTTATTTCGAAAAACGTACTTTTAATTATTTCAGACAGTGGTAGCAGAAACGTGCGGTATATATGCAGATCTTAAAATGATGAAGTGGACGGTATTACAACCACCGTCAAGTGCTGACCGCATTATCAGCTACGACGATATTCTGCGTAACAACTGCGTCCAAAAAAAAGGGAAGTGGCAAGGCGCATTACTCGCGAAGCATTATAGAATATGAACTTTTATTGTCCTCGTGAGCAATACGTATGCGGCGGAGTTTTACACTCATCGATAATGCGTAATTAAAATTGTGGCCAGATGTCAAATCACACAGGTTATCCGTGGGACAAATATTAGGCGTAGATGACCGAGAACATTAGTACGAGCATTAAGAAGATGACGTCCTATTATACTTTCGAAATGTTCTATGTATTTTGACTTCATTTCCTCAGTACCTCTGTGAGTCATCCATCCCACATAGCCGTGGAAGACAGTCCGTATGACTGTGTATTAGAAGAGCAGTCCGCTGTTCAAATATGCGAAATGTGGTTTACGGCATGCAAGCAGTACATCGTAATGGTGGCACCACAGAAAAATACGTCGAGAACGAAATGCCGGAAAACCAGCACATTGAAAGAATATTGGCGTGCCGTAGCTCCTCCTTATTTGAATAATATGTAAATGTCATTTATCGCGTATATACACAGCGATTCATAATATACCGAAACTTTCTGCGTATTTCGATCAGCAGTGAAACACAGGAACGCTTTCTTTGCTTGGAATGCCTATCAAGATACAACGTTTACTCAGCTAATCTTTTTATACAGATGTTTTTTTTTTACTTATTGCGAGATATGTTGCCGTATTATTATGGACACGCTAAACTGTTCAACATATTCTCAGTTGTTTGTTTTGCAATTGTATAAAATATACCAAAAGGTTTATCTAACTAACCCAGGGCAGCACTTAAGTCAACACAAAGAAGAGATTAAATTTGGAAATTGATCTTCATTGAAGAGATCGAAATTGGAAATACATCCTATGCGCCAAGTGTTTGTGAAGAATGCTTTTGATAGCCAACTGGTCTGGATAATCATTGATTACAAAACAGCGTTCCATTTCGCACAGACGTCAGCTGTTATGGAGACATTAGAAAGGAGTGCAGCCGCAGCAGGTATACGTTAGTGTCCTAAATGTATGAGAAAATGCCTATCTGTACCATTACGTGACGTTTTTTTTTTCAACTTGTGAGCACTTTTTCACACGCAGTGCACTACCTCTGGCAAATTGTTTGTCCGGCGTTTATTCGGCCTTTCTGCGGGATTCCTCAGGTTTTTTCACAAAGATCGGTATGCACAGTCAGAACTGAGTGACGGAACCCATTCAAGCCGCAAATTTAAAAGACACGCTTGCTCGAAAAACTTTAAAGTGCGGGTGTCACATAATCGCTTAACGTGACTGGGAAACACTGGATGGCTCCAAACAACGTCAAGACTTTGAGTTTCACAAGACTTCCCTTAAGCAGACGCCTAAACGTTTTGTACGGCATGTGCCAATTGTGATAGGCTAACAATTATTGAAGCTTGCTAACTTGTCGCTGAAGCATAAAATGACACCGTGAAAAAGAAATATATATATATATATATATATATATATATATATATATATATATATTAAAATGGGGGTGTTGGTCTTCAAGCAGGCCTCGATGTGGCGTTACAGAAGGCTATCCGAAAGGCAGGTCTGGTTACCGGCGAGCGCGAGCTAGAACTGTCAACAACAACCACACTCATCCTCGTCTTCTTTTCCCAGACATCGAAGCGCAGTCAATCGCCTTCAGTACAATTACCCCCCGCGGAATAAGGAGCCATCCTGGCGACCTAGGGGCAAGAAAACACAGGGGGATCGTAGCACTGCTTGAGTCTGGACACGTGGACAATTTCTTGGCCACGACGACGATGGTCAGAAGACGGTTCTAACGGCTCGATGAGATAGTTCACCGGAGATGTTTGTTGAAGTACACGATATGGTCCCTGGTACTTGGAGACCAGCTTCGTTGAAAGGCCAGGTGTAGTGGACGGGACACGCAGCCAGACTAGCGAGCCAGGAGCATAGCACGTAGGAGTAGCGGAGGCATCGTGGTGTTCCTTCTGGCGCCACTGGTCTTGTGATGTGAATGAACGTGCAAGTTGGCGGCATTCTTCAGCGTATGTAGCTGCTTGAGATAGAGTCGTGGACTCGGAGGCGTCGGATCGGTATAAAAGAATAGTGTCCATGGCACAAGAAGGTTCGCGTCCGTGAAGGAGAAAGAAAGGGGAGAATGCAGTTGTGCTTTGAATGGCGGTGTTATAAGCGTACGTAACAAAAGGTAGCACTCGGTCGCAATTGGAGTGATCTGACGAGACGTACATAGCAAGCATGTCGCCCAGGGTGCGGTTAAAACGTTCTGTCATCCCGTTGGTCTGTGGGTGATAGGCACTGGTGGTGCGGTGAACGACGCGGCATTCCCGAAGTAATGCCGCGATAACGTCGGAGAGGAACACACGACCACGGTCACTCAGCAACTCTCGAGGAGCTCCATGACGAATGACGAGATTGTGAAGAATGAAAGTGGCAACGTCTTTTGCTGTGGACGACGGAAGAGGTGAAGTTTCGGCATACCGTGTGAGGTGATCGACGGCAACGATTATCCAACGGTTACCGTCTGGTGTACTGGAAAGGGGACCGTAGATGTCAATGCCGACGCGGTCAAATGGTCGGGCGGGGCATGGCAGAGGTAACAAGGGGCCGGCGGCGTGTTGAGGAGGAGTCTTGCGTCGCTGGCACGTGAAACATGACCGAACATACTGGCGAACATAACGGTACATGCCACGCCAGTAGTACCGAAGCCTAACACGTGAATACGTCTTCAGGAAACCTGCGTGGCCGCATTGTGGGTCGTCGTGGAAAGTGGAGCAGTTTCGGAGCGCAGGTGGCGGGGAATTACGAGGAGCCACTTACGGCCGCCGGGGGTGTAATTCCGGCGGTACAACACGTCTTCCCGAGTGGTGAAGTGTTCAGCCTGCCGACGCAATGTCCGAGAAGTGGGAGCAGAAGTCCGGCCAGACTGAAAGTCTAGAATGGAAGCCACCCACGGGTCCTTGCGCTGCTCAGATGGCATGTCAGAGATGGCAAGAGCGGTGGTATCGCAGGTAGTATTTGTGAAGCAGACAGGGTCGGGAGGCAAGGGTGAACGGAAGAGGGCGTCTGCATCCGAATGTTTCCGACCAGAGCGATACACGACGCGGATGTCGTATTCCTGGAGGCGCAATGCCCATCGAGCGAGGCGACCACTTGGATCTTTCAATGACGACAACCAGCACAAGGCGTGGTGGTCGGTCACTACGTCAAATGGGCGCCCGTACACCTAAGTACGAAATTTCTCTATGGCCCAAATTATGGCAAGACATTCTTTTTCAGTCACCGAATAGTTGCCTTCGGCTTTGTTGAGAGTTCGGCTTGCATAGGCAACGACGTACTCTTCAAACCCATCTTTCCGTTGAGCAAGAATAGCGCCTAACCCGACACCGCTGGCGTCCGTGTGGATCTCAGTGGGTGCAGAGGGGTCGAAGTGTCGCAGTATAGGAGGCGACGTAAGGAGACGGCGCAATTCGTTGAAAGCGTCGTCGCAAGCAGGAGACCAAGCCGAAAGGTTATGACTGCCAGCGAGGAGCTTGGTCAAAGGGTTGATGATCATAGCGAAATTGCGGATAAAGCGTCGGAAATAAGAACATAGGCCGATAAAGCTGCGGAGATCTTTCATGGTACTTGGTTTGGGAAACGCGGAAACGGCTGTAAGTTTGGCAGGGTCGGGGAGAATACCGTCCTTCGAAACAACATGACCTAGAATCGTAAACTTTCGAGCGGCGAAGTGGCATTTCTTCAAGTTTAGTTGCAGTCCTGCAGCTGAGAGGCAAGCGAGAACTTGTTCGAGGCGAGTTAGATGGGACGCAAAATCGGAGGAAAAGACCACAATGTCGTCTAAATAACAAAGGCAAATATGCCACTTCAGGCCTCGAACGATCGTGTCCATCATGCGCTGAAAGTAGCAGGCGCGTTGCAGAGGCCGAAGGGCATGACTGTGAACTCATACAGGCCATCGGGCGTCACAAAAGCCGTTTTTTCGCGATCGGCCTCCGCCATCGGCACCTGCCAGTATCCCGAGCGCAGATCTAAGGACGAGAAGAATTCTGCTCCCTGTAGGCAGTCCAGGGCATCGTCGATGCGTGGTAGAGGGTACACATCCTTGCGGGTTATTCGATTAAGACGGCGGTAATCCACGCAGAACCTGATGGATCCGTCATTTTTCTTTACCAGCACCACTGGAGAGGCCCAGGGACTGCTGGAGGGCTGGATTATTCCACGTTTCAGCATATCGTCTACCTGCTCATCGATGACACGGCGTTCTGCAGTCGACACACGATATGGAGCGCTGGCGCAATGCTGCTTGTTGACCGGTATCGATCCGATGAACAACTGCTGATGTTCGACCTAAGGAAGACTGGTTGTGGTCGAAGGAGGCTCGAAAACGCTGCAGGAGTTGCACAATCAAGTTGCGCTGCGCAGGTGTGAGGGCGGAATCGACGGCACTTAAGAATATGTCGACAGGTTCGCCGGTGCCAGCGACAGGAGCGATGGCACAAATCGGTAGTGATGCCTTATCGCCAAGCATTGCATCCTCGAAAAGGCAGGCAAAAGTCTCGAAGCTTCCCAGACACTCGCCGCGTAGTAGAAGTGACGGACATTCAGATACATTGCACACGTAGATAGCCGCAGAACCATTGCAGAAGTTGATGACAGCCCACGGGAGGAGGAAGTTTCGGCGCCGAGCAGGAGCTCGAGATGGCGAAAACAAAACAGGTGAGTTGGCGGCGGCAGGCGAAAACACCGGTACCAGAACGACGGACAAAGGGGCGATGTGGACGTCAGCCGCGGCAAACACTTTAGGGGGAGCGTGGTCGTCGAGGTCAAGGCACGGCGTCGACAATGTGAGTTCGGCACGCGCGCAGTCCACGAGGGCTTGAGGAGTAGACAGAAAATCCCATCCTAGGATTACGTCGTAGGATGATCGGGAGGACGACAAACTTAACGGCATACATAACATTTTGAATAATTACACGGGCTGTGCACTGAGCGGTAGGCTTGACGTGATGCGAGGTCGCCGTACGCAGGGAAACATCGGTAAGCGGGGTGGTCACTTTTCTCAGATGGCGGCACAATTTTTCGCTAATTACAGAAACAACAGCTCCTGTGTCGACAAGTGCACGTACGGCGATACCTTCTACCAATAAATCAATTTCGTTAGGCGGGTAAAAATGAGGTCTTGGAGAGTTCAAAGACGGCGCAGTTCTTCCCTCGGGAACTGCGGCTGTTAGTTTTCCTCTCGTGCGGGGCTAGGTCGGCGAAGCATCGGGGAGATGGATCGGCGACGGGGAGAGATGACCGGCGTGTAGAAAACGGGTCGGCGACAGGAGAAGGAACTCGTGGTGAGTGCTGAGCACCTTGATAGGTTGGCGAAGCCACACCATGTTGAGAGCGGAAGCTGCGACGGTGACAGTGGCGGGCTATATGGCCCGCAAGACCACAAGCGAAACATATGGGCCGGTTATCAATGGTACGCCACGGATTCACAACAGATGGTCCAGTGGGCGCAGAAGGATGGGGCACCGGGCGTGAGGGTGGCGGCGACGTGTAGAAGGACCCGGTGGCACGGTAGGCGCCAGAAAGAGATGGGGCCGGTGGTCTGGCAAGAGCGGCAGCGTAAGTTAATGGAGTAGGGACAGGCAACGCCGGAGGGGCAGTTGGTAGTGCCTGGGCGACTTGCGTCTCAATGAAATGACGAAGAGGTGGGTCTAAAGATGACGGCGCTGGCTCAGGTGTGTGGGCGACAAGGGAAAGTTGACGTGCAACTTCCTCGCGGATAAACTGCTTTATGTGTGGCAGCAAAACGGTGTGATCGGCACTGGCGTCGCTGGCAAGGGTGGAAATGTCTGCTGTATCTTGAGCAGCACGGCGCGTCGACGCACGCTGCTTTCGCAGCTCGTCGTAAGTCTGGCAGAGTTGTATCACGTCGGCTACCGTCTGGGGGTTCCTAGCGACAAGCATCTGAAATGCGTCGTCGTCGACTCCTTTCATGATTTGCTTTATTTTTTCCCCTTCAGTGAGAGACGGGTCGTGTTGTCGGAGCACGCCAGCACAGTGGATTGTCGTTGGCACGGGAGCAGCTGGCGATGCGCCAGGATCAGTCATGGTGAAAGCTGATGGTAGCGTACGGCTGCGAAGTTCCAGGATGAACAGTACTCCGCTACCTCCACCACTTAAAGTGGGGGTGTTGGTCTTCAAGCAGGCCTCGATGTGGCGTTACAGAAGGCTATCCGAAAGGCAGGTCTGGTTACCGGCGAGCGCGAGCTAGAGCGTCAACAACAACCACACTCATCGTCGTCTTCTTTTCCCAGACATCGAAGCGCGGTCAATCGCCTTCAGTACAATATATATATATATATATATATATATATATATATATATATATTGTGAGACGTCGGCCAATGCGATGCCTTTATTTCCGAGCAGCCGCCCGAGTCAGAGACGAAGCACCGCACGAGACGAAAGATGATGATGAGTCGTATGTACAGATGACGACGACGATTTGCACAAAATGCGCTCACACTAACTTCCCCCCTTCAGGAAAGCGGTCAGCAAGACCGCAAGCTAGAAAGGGTAGCTACGGCGAATGTAGGGTTTCAGGCGAGATACGTGAACGATTTCCGTAGTGTGGCGGCGGCACTCAGTAGCTGAGCTGACAGGACAATCAATGAACAGGTAGACGATATGCTTAAACGTGGAATGATTCAGCCCTCCAGTAGTCCCTGAGCCTCTCCAGTTGTGCTGGTGAAGAAATAGTACGGATCCGTCAGGTTCTGCGTGGATTACCGACGTCTTAATCGAATAACGCGCAAGGATGTGTACCCTCTACCACGCATCGACGATGCCCTGCACTGTCTACAGGGAGCAGAATTCTTCTCGTCCTTAGATCTGTACTTAAGATATTGGCAGGTACCGATGGCGGAGGCCGATCGCGAAAAAAGGGCTTTTGTGACGCCCGACGGCCTGTATGAGTTCACAGTCATGCCCTTCTGACTCTGCAACGCGCCTGCTACTTTCGAGCGCATGATGGACACGATCCTTCGAGGCCTCAAGTGGAATATTTACCTGTGTTATTTAGACGACAATATGGCCTTTTCCTGTGATTCTGCGTCCCATCTAACTCGCATCGAGCAAGCGCTCGCTTGCCTCTCAGCTGCAGGACGGCAACTTAACTTGAAGAAATGCCACTTCATGGCTCGAAAGCTTATGATTCTAGGGCATGTTGTATCGAAGAATGGTATTCTCCCCGATCCTGCCAAACTTACAACCATTACAGTGTTTCCCAAACCAAGTACCATGCAATGAAAGATCTCCGCATATTTATTGGTCTATGTTCTTATTTCTGACGCTATACCCGCAATTTCGCTATGACCGTCGAGCCTTTGACCAAGCTCCTCGCTGGCAGTAATAACATTTCGGCATGGTCTCCTGCTTGCGACGACGCTTTCAACGAATTGCGCCGTCTCCTTACGTCGCCTCTGTTGGGACTCGGGTAGCGTTTAGGCCGGTGATCCTTGAGCCAGAGGGATGAGTACGTCCGGGAGTAAAGCGAGAGAAAAAAAGGTTTATTCTACATATTGTTGCGGGCCGCCTCCTTGCATCAAGGAAGAGACGATCGCCGGGGGACGCGGCGCGTGTTCAGCCACCTTGGCAATCTCTGCCAACAGTCCCTGTCTATAAATCTTGTCCCGCTTCTATCTATTTGAACAAGTAACTCAGCACAATATAAAAGACAGAAACAAGAAACGGACAAACAAGGACAAGCGCTACTCACAACTGTTTAATGCAAAGGAAGGATTGCACACACATATATATCCTCTTGTCACGCATGCGCAGGCCAGACGATAAGAAAGGGACGTGTAGATTAAAGACGGTTGCGCAAGAAGTCAAATTCGGCGTCAAGTAAAGAGAAAGACGGAACACCAATTGCCTGACGCCACAGGCCTGCAGTTTTTGGATTTAAAGCTGAGCTTTGGTGTTGGCCGGCTTCTTAACCGATATGCGGTCGATGTACGTGTCTGGCAATCATCGGGACTGGGACGGCGCTTTGCCATACGTCACGTTCGCGTACAACTCCTCCCGTCACGACACCGCTGGTTTTCGCTATTTTACCTCCTGTATGGACACCACCCTGCATTGCCTTTTGACACGCTCCTACCTGCTGTTGTACAACATACCACGGAGTATGCCCGCGATGGTGCCGCGCGAGCCCACCTGGCACGCCAGATTAGAGCACTCGTGGGTTCGTGGGTTCCACTCCCATCATAGGTCGAGAGTTCGAATCCCAACAAAGGTCGCGGGTCCGAGTGCCTTAACTAAGTCTACTTTATTTAACCGTGTCCTAATTACATTCGTCCTAATTACCACCAAATGCCATGGCAATGTCGAAGGTTGAAGTGTCATTAACTATATCTTAATCAACTCGTCTTAACACAAAAAGTGGTGAGTTCGACTCCCGCCAAAGGTCCAAGGTTCGACTCTTACCAGCATTAGAGTTCGTAGCCTTGTTGGACCATCGTGTGGTCACGCAAATGCCGAGAACGTCAAATTTTCCGCCTCGTGAGCCATAAATACTTTCGCATTAAACGACTCAATGTGATCTTTGGCATTATTCGCTCTTCAGTGAGCATCTTACAAGCCAACTTGCGGCAGTACGCATGTGCTACTTAATATGCGCCGCTCTTACCAGCTAACGTCAAGAAGGAAAAAGAAAGCTGAAGTCCCCAATATACAGCTCTTCGCAAACCAAGGACAACCCATAACGCTGGTTCAAATATAAAGATCCTCGGTATGCAGATTCAGAACAACGGCTACAATACTGAAACCATCATACAGTTAGAAAGCACTACATATCAGACAACGCGTCATATTACGCGCATAGCAAATAAACACCACGGTATGAAAGAAAATAGCTTGATCATACTGATTCAAACCTTTGCTCTCAGCCGCATCGTCTACGAAGCGCCATTCTTAGACCTTAAAACTGAAGAAAAGAAAAGAATCAACGTCATGATCAGGAAAACCTACAAGCAAGCTCTGGAGATCCCGGTCTCCACTTCGAATGAGCGTTTCGAGGCACTGGGGCTCCATAACACCATAGAACAATTGATAGAAGCTCACAGAACTGCCCAGATGGAGAGGCTCTCCAAAAGTCAAACCGGAAGACATATTCTGCAATCACTGCGCATCAACTATGAACCCAGAACTGACATCAAAAAAGATATACCAGCGGACATTAGGAGATACCTATATATCCCCCTGTTACCCAAACACATACATCCTTCGCACACCGAAGAACGAAGAAAACAGAGCCAAAGCATTAGGAAGAAGGTTTGAAAACTCTAAATATGTGCTCTGTGTGGACGCAGCCGACTACGAACATCAAGATGCCATAGCAGTGGCAGTACCCAGGCAGCGCGACACCACTGGGCCAAGCATGGTCCAATGCTCGCAGAAATTGGTAAGAACTTTGGCCCAATCCTGGCATCATGGCAAAGTGCAACCCGATCCAAGGTCCACCCACTGTTCGCGCCAAGATTGGCCGTACAGTTTGCCATTGTAGAATCCAACGTAGTTCAAGCATTGAGCCAGTGCACAGCCATCCTGTATCCAGTCTTTCAAGAACATCCAGTGCTCAGCCATTCTGTATCCAACATGTTTCAAGAACATCCAGTGCTCAGCCATTCTGTATCCAACGTGTTTCAAGAATACCCAGTGCTTAGCCATTTTGTATCCAATGAGTTTCAAGAATATCCAGTGCTCAGCCATATTGCATCCAGTGTGTTTCAAGCATAGCCTGTACTCAGCCATTCTGTTGCTTGTATGCTAGCTTACTGCCTATACAATAATTAGCGAAGAAAACGTGATGGAAATAAGTGCGGGAAGGAAACTTCCTGCGGACACACGCAAAGCGTAAACGAAAATATAATTTATTTAGTATGCTATTTACAGTACTATTGCAATACAATTCTTGAACTGATGCAGGCATCAGTAGGGGTGCTCATCTCCCGGGGCAGCAGCAGGAGGAGGGGCAGGGGCGGCAGGGGCTGCAGCAGGGGAAGGAGCAGGGGCAGCAGCAGCCGAACAGGAGGGGCCGACGGTGGACTTGCCAGGGACCTGAGGGCAAGGGTGGAGCAGGGAGAGGGCAGCAGTGGGCAGGCAATGATTCCTGCCCCGAAGGGAGGGATCATCGGGCTGTTCTGCTGCAAACGTTTCTGCGAAACGCCTCTTCCTGCCACCACCGCTGTCCACAGACCCTGGCAACCACTTAATGAAGTCCTGTGCTTGTGTCAGGTCGCCCCCCCCCCTTTCGCACAGATGACATCTGCACACAAACATGCAAAGACCACAATTAGTACATACAGCATGCACCGTAATGATCACCCACAATAGAGCAGGCAAACACATTCAATAAATCAACACCTTCAAGAGACTTAGTGAAATAAGTTGCTAAGTCTTTAGCACACAGTTTATCTGACAGAATTTGCAACCACAGCCAACCTTATTGAATCGAGGTTCACAGCATGCTCAGCGGCGAAATGCAGGATGCGCAAAGTAATGCTGCGGATAATTAAATGCTATCGCCTTTCCCGCCATGAACATTCCTGATCCATTTACAGGATCTTCATCCCTGTTGCCTTCGTTGACATTCTTGTTTTTCCACCCTAACATAGCGTTAACGTCATCAGTGATGATCACACCATGTCTCTACTAACCGAGACATATTCAACTGTCTCACCCACTGATGCTAAACGTGTAAGCTGCCTGGTGTGATGAAATTCATCGGCATGCTCGTCAAGCAATTCACCTAAGCTGCCATTGGTGCAAGTGCAGAGCACACTTTCGCAATTTCTGCAAGGGCAGTGGTGACTGAGTATGTGGCTTTCATAGTAAAAAATGAAATCAGCCAACAGGGACGCCCAAATTTCTTCGTTGTAGAAGTTGACAATTTATATGAAAGACACGATTTTGGCAAGGACAACCTCTTGTTATGCAAGCCATTTCACTGTAGAGGAGTTAGGCAGTATACACAATACTTCAACAATGCAAAAGGATGACTGAGGAAGCTTTACCTGTGACTATCCGGCATAACTTCAAATTGATGAACGCCCTCTTCTCTTTCCTGCTGTGAAGGCTGTAAAGCACTTGGACGGGGTGCGCCATTGCAGCCTTCATGGCATACGATGTCACTTCGCGCAGTGACTTCCCTCCTATTTGCAGGAGCTGCTTGCGCTGCAAATAACAAAAATTGCCAGAGATGTGGAAATGAGCACTGTATGCGGCAATGTTTTCAAGTTCAAAAATCTACCCAATACTACCAGAATATAACTTATTGCCAAGTGAAGTGAATTTTTAGCTGAGTGCAAAGCAAAACATTTTTGCTGGAAGAGGTTTGGGACGCAATGCCCTTTAATTGTAAATGTGCTCTACAACACCTAAGCGTTACTGGAAGAAACACAAACACGAAATGCATCAGGTCTTGTCTGTTCTCTGCATTTCATGTTTGTGTTTCATAGCCCTTAGCACAGTAACTATGTTTCATAGTAACTACCTCTCCAAGCTTTCACTATCATTTGTAAGCGCACCAATTCTACTCCCATGCAAATTCCCAATGCATAATTAGGGGATGTGACATTTGAGTGCAGGAAAGCCAGATCTACATACGTGTGGCACAAAACAGCTTAAAGGCATACCAACATAATATTTTCAGATCTTCACATTTTGCGTTAAAGCGACTGACAACCAGTTTTTAAAGGCGTAGTTTTGTGGTAACCAAAAGTTAACCCTCAGCAATGTTTGCACCTGCAGCTTCGCAAATTGTGAAAGCAGCCTATCATTCTGCTTCCACAGGAGTGAGTGCAACTGCAGTTAACTGCCTACATTTTGGCCTTTTCAACCACTTATGAAAATATAAAGCTGGTACAATAAGTTGGGATTCTCGTACAGACCTTCTTACATTTGTACAGCGTTTTTCCCCAAAATACACACCTACATCATGGCTGCCTGGCGCCCGTTATCATTACTCTGTCGATAGACTTACCAAGCCAACTCATCAAAAACAAAGGCAATGCCAATTTCACTACAAACGAAGGCTTATCAGCATATTGCAAGGTAAAAAAATAACAGAAAAATGTGGACTGCATTTCAATACTAATAAGAATACCATGAACCCCATACAATAATAGAAAGCCATGCGATAGGCCTCTTATTCATGGTAAATAAGGAACAGTGTCCTGAAAGCGTAGGGAGACGTAGACGCACCCCAAGTGCGGACTTCCAACTGGTAAGTTTATTGAATGAACGAGTTTATGAACAGTTGAACTGCACATACACCTGGAAGGCGGTGAACAATTTATGACATGCACTCGTGGTTAGATCAGGTGATACTAAACAATAATGAATTAACAAAAATAAAAACCATCGCGCTGCTCCGCTGTCAGCGATTTGCGTGGTCTAAAAAAGAAATTTCTTCTAGGAAGACTATTGCAGGCTGACTAATGCAACCTGGTCCTGCTTTCTGTATTCTATAGGCCTCGCAAATTTCATGTGTCAATTGGTCTGTGAGGCGAAAAAGAATCTCGGTCCGAGAGAATTCTGCAGTGCACCCGCAGTCATGGCAATGCATTGCGAAATGCAAGGCGCAAACAGTGCATTTTGGTGCTCCCTGAGGCCCACGTTTACACACTGCTCCGATTGTCCCACGTACACTCGGCCACAGGTGAGGGGGATGCTGTACACGATTGCAGTGGCGCAAGGCAAACACACATGTTAGTGTGCCTTACAGGACAGACGCTACCTACTTTCTTTCTGGCTGAAAAGAACAAAACAAATCTATGCCATGCCATGATCCCCCCCCCCCTTCAACCTGTGCGAACGCTAGTGGATGTATGGCTAACGGCTTGCTTCTTGGTACCGCATCTTTACTCTCCAAACTTTACTCTTCGCACAAGCTTTCCTTAAGACGCCAATAGCATGCTGTCTTGTGGAAAGTTCGTGCAAGAATTGAAGCATGCTATGGACACTAGCGTTCGCACAGGTTGAAACAAAAAAGGGGTCGGGGGGCGGGGGGGGATCGTGGCATGGCATATATTTTTTTTCAGCCAGAAAGTAGGTAGCATCTGCACAGCAGTTACAAAATGTGTGGAGAAAGGTGCAAATGCAAAAAAATTCTGCCCTGTAAGGCGCACTAATATGCGTGTGCCTTGCGCCACTGCAATCGTGTACAGCAACCCCCTCACCTGTGGCCGAGTGTACGTGGGACAATCAGGGCGGTGTGTAAACGTGCGCCTCAGGGAGCACCAAAATGCACTATTTGCGCCTCACATTTGGCAATTCGGGTGCACTGCAGAATTTTCTCAAACCGAGATTCTTTTTACCACACAGACCAATTGACTCATGAAATTTGCGAGGCCTATAGAATACAGAAAGCAGGACCAGGTTGCATTAGTCAGCTTACAATAGTCTTCCAAGAAAGAGAAATTTCCTTTTTAGACCCCGCAAATCATTGACAGCCGAGCAGTGTGATGTTTTTTTTTATTCATTCTTGTTTAGTATCACCTGATCTAACCACGAGTGCATGTCATGAATTGTTCACTGCCTTGCATGTGCATGCACAGTTCAAGTGTTCATATACTCGTTCATTCAATAAGTTTTCCAGTTGAAAGTCAGCACTTGTGGTGTCAAGTCTCCCTTCGTCTACGTTTTCAGCGCGCTGTTCCTTATTTACCATGAATCAATACCAAGTTCCAGTTTTCCCTCCTCTTCAGTCCACTTATGCATCTTCATGTTTTTGCGATGTGGGGTGCCAAGGGTCATTTTTCGCAACTTTTGGGGAAGAATTAAAAATATAAATCCACATTTAATGAGAAAAACATGGCTCATTTTAACCATTAGGATAGGTCATTTCTGCACAAGCGGTTTTCTCAATTCATGTTCCGAGCAGTTGTCTGTCCCTTTACGTAAAGTTTCCAGACTCTAAAACCCCAGAAATATAGTGGCAAACCCCAGAGTGCACTAAATGCCTCAATTATACCAGTTTTTCTACAGCCAGGTTTCGTTTAGCCTTCTCCCTCTCATAACATCATGGCACAGAAGGCAACCACGTAAGACATCGGAAGGTTTGACACTGGCTTCGACTTGCTTGTCGAAAGGATGTTTCGGCTTCTACACAGAAGCCTTGTTCACTGACTATTATTGATTTCATTTAGCTACAACAGGCATATGGCCAACGAATATGTCAGTGAACAAGGCTTCATGGGGAAGGCAGAACATATAACCCCTTCAACAACACTATTTTGGTCTGCATTACATTTATTGTGGGTTTAAACTGGGTGGGAAAAAGCATGTCAAAAAACAAAATGGATGGCAACCAAGGTGAAAAAACATTAAACAATGCTATTTCCCCTTCACGGGGGCCGTGTTCTCTCTATGGCCAGCATCTGTTTTTGCCATGAATGTTCAATGCAATGGTTCGAGCTGTTCGCAATTTGACCAACTTTCCCAACCCTTGTCATTAAGGCATGGAAAATGGGGCACCCCCATTACAATACAGTATTTACTCGCATAATGAACGCACTTTTTTTCCCTTCAAAATATGCGCAAGTTGGGGGGGGTGCATTTATTATGCAGGGTAAAATTTTGAACGATTTGTTTTTCCGCGGCCACCTCTAAAGAAAGCCGCAATTACGTCCGCAAGGCGAACCATCGATTGCGATAGCAGATGCGCAGAGAGCTATACAAAGTAAGGATTGTAGTTCTATCGCCCGTACAAACTTCCAAAGTAATTTAACCAGCATGGTGTCAGCGCGCACAGGCAAACATGAACCAATCACACTCGATGACCGCGGACACTCACTGTCGAAATGCTGGTGTGAGGAAGCGCTGCAGCAACAGCGAGCGAAGTGACCTTCATGCCATGTATCGCTTCAACGCAACCTGAGCGGCGATAACGGAGTACGCTCAAAAGTATAAGCCGCCGTCGAACCTAGACTCAGCCTCCGACGCAGATCGTTTTCAAGATAGGGCACGCCCTGCCGTGCAATGGGCAGTTGCTGTGCCGCCTCCCTCCCCTCCCAACGGCGCCATGCACACGACGAAATACGGCGCGTTTCTTACCCGCTTTCTTCCCTCCAACGCGGGATAAAGCCGCGATCGTTGGCGCCGACTTCATAAATGCACCTGGAGTGTCATATGATGCTACCGCAATAAAAGTAGGAGACACACGTACAATTCGGCGTCTGATACAATCGTACCCACTGAATGCCACATCGGACGCCGAATTATACTGTCTCTCCTACTTCACGGCAGCAAGTTCAGGGTGTGTTTATTTCGCGGGAGAAAAAAAATTTGAAATTTTGACGACGAAAGTTGGGGGTGCGTTCAGTATGCGAGCGTGTCCATTACATAAGTAAATAGGGTATTTCACTTATTAAATATGAAGGGCATAAATTCTCTTACATAATGTAGAATAGTAGTAGATAAAACAAAGCACAGAAAAATCATAGTAGTGGAACAAAAAGTAACAGGGGCCACAGGGTATGTGGGTGTACATTCTTAAAGTAATTGCTAGTGCTCTAGAAAATGCTTTGAACCATTGCATGAAACTGGATTGTTTAGGAGTTTGTTTCATGGGCTTGTAGCACAAGAAAAAAAATGTTAGTGCAATGAGGCAATTCGACAACAGGTACACTAGACTTGCTGCAAATGTGGTTTCCATTACATATCCAACTGCAATGCAATTTTCAAATTCTATTATTTAGAAAACAAAACTGTAGATTAAAATGAGGTAAATACAGTATATACAGGACATCGTTGCACCCCTTTTCCTGTACTGTGTCCCACTTGTTTGCACTGCTATTTATCATTCACGAAGTTGCAACTCGCCTAACAAAAAGAATTTATTCACAAGTGCTCTACATTGTGTCCTTCTATAGAAAGCTGCCACAGTTTGCATTTTATATCAGCAATAGATTTTTATTAACTTAACGATTTACTCCTGCTTCATGAATGTATCTCTACGGAGAGCTATTGGAAATCACCGATTCAGCAAGCCACTATGGTAGCTCAGTGCCTATGGCGTTGCGGTGCTGAGCTCGAGGTCAGAGATTTGATTCTGGCAGTCAGGGTCACATTTCGATGAGGTCTCATTGCAAGAACACTAGTGTACGCTTAGATTTTAATGCATGTTAAAGAAACTAAGGTCCAGTCCAAATATGTCATTAGAAACTATGCAGCAGGGAAAAAATTATTTTCATGAACTCTTCAGTGTGTGCGATGAAAAGTTCCTTCACATAGAACTCACACCATGTTTCATGAAACAGCACAGAACTTCCACATGTTACATAGCCTTATAATTACAAATAAAAGGGCAGTACAAACCAAGGTGGCAGCCACAGCCTCGTCCCGCACGGCTGCCTCTAATTCTTTAATATTGTCGGCAGACCCGCCGTGGTTGCTCAGTGGCTATGGTGTTGGGCTGCTGAGCACGAGGTCGCGGGATCGAATCCCGGCCACAGCGGCTGCATTTCGATGGGGGCGAAATGCGAAAACACCCGTGTACTTAGATTTAGGTGCACGTTAAAGAAACCCAGGTGGTCCAAATTTCCGGAGTCCCCCAATACGGCGTGCCTCATAATCAGTACTGGTTTTGGCACGTAAAACCCCATGATTTAATATTGTCGGCAGGTAGCCGAGGAAGAACTGGAGGCACCGTCGACAAGGCAGGCTGAGACACTGCACGGGTCTTATAGAGAGGCTTAGTTTCATCCAGCCTCTCAGACACGACCCGTACTTCATGCCTCAGTTGCTGCAGCTCATGCAGGACGTCCCTGTTCTGCTGCCACACCTCCAGCTGCACCCGCAGCAGCATCGCTGAAACACAAAAATATTTACTTCACAGCAGAAGCAGTAGATGTATGGCATATTTGGTCGTTTCAGAGCACTCTGGTAAATGCAAATATCAGGATTTGTACAGGTCTCGGTGACAAAAATTCATAGGTATTTAAAGACTTTCAAGGGTGCTTCCAGCAATAGAAGGAGATGTGGAACCACTCTATTGTGTCTAATGGGGAGTACCGTATTTTCCGGTCTATAAGTCGCATCTTTTATAAGACTCAACCGCTCAAACCGGCAGCTTTTCCAGAAAAAAAGGTTTGTTGCACGCACTTCGACTTGCCACTTTAGCCTGAAGCTGTCACCTCTAGCTTCCTGGTCAGCCCAGTTGGCAGAGCGACTGCTCTGCAAATGTTACCCTGCTCCAAGTTTGCCTTCCCCTTTCACATAAGCATGAGCATAAAAAAACAAAAAAAACACTAGCAATTACCCGACAGCTCCGTGGTGTCCACATCCAACTCGCATTCCGCCTTCTTGGCCCTCCTCTTTGCCTTGTATAGATTATAATAGACACTAGAACGACAAGCAACCTGTTAAGCTGTGCAGGCTACATTCAACCGACAAATGTCACGATTAAGATATTTGTGACCTCTGTGAATGCCCACAGCAAACTGCGCAGACATTGTGAACAAGCTGGCACAGCTTTGATGACGTCAAAGTATCAGTGGTACCAGTTAACATAACTCAGGAACTGTAGAATGACACTAAAGAATTAGTTTGTCATTGTTTTTATATTCTTTGCAAGTTTTCAGTTGCACCCACCGCCACCAACAGTCAATGTTATGACATATCGGAGACAGTCAAGCACCTGCAAATCTCAATAAACAATGACTCATTTATTATTACAAACCCCTTTCAATGCGAAAATGCAGATTGCATTTGGTATAACTTGGGATGGCAACATTTAAACTGGCCAAAAGGTGCAAGCCTCTTGGTGCACAGTTTTTAGAGTTAGATGTTTAACAAACTATGCAACCTTCTAAGGCAGGTTTACACCTGCAAGATTTCAGCCATAAAATGACAAGAGTGCTGTTAATATTCAAGCCATTGCTAATTTTACATATGTAGGCATTGCAAGCTAGGCGGGGGAAAATTATGCATAATAATAAACAGCGAAGTCTTGATTACTTTCCTGTATGTGCAACAATGGTGCTTGTCAACAATAATTGCAACATTTTCAACAGCTATACAGAGTGCATCATGCATAAACTTTAATTTAAAGAAAAAGGGGGGGGGGAGGCAAACTAACTGTGTTGGTCCTGACCACCGTGGTCTTAAAGGGACACTAAAGAGAAAAGTACTTCTGCATCAGTAAATTACTGTTCAGTCTACACAAACAAAACAAAGTGCATGTTCTTTGGAGTTTGGTTGAAAAAGTGCTAGTATTCATGATGCACTTCATCCAAGTAGCAAAGTAATGAGCCAACTTTTTATTTGTTCTAATTGACAAGATGTTAATTTGGGAGATGAGCATCATAAGTGACACCAAAACAAACCGTTTCCAGCGAGGAACACATTGTGTGCTTATTTTTTCCAGCAATGAACCCCCCCACCCCATGAAATTTGAAAAAGATCGTGTGCATGGAATTGCAGTGCCCTGAAACTGTCTTAGTGGGTAAGCAAGCTGGCCCTGTCATTGACAATAACATAAATATTCTTTACACAATGGACCAACAGCTCCCCGATATTATGAAATACCAACATAAAAGAAATGCACTGCTCCGAGTGGTTAGCCTGCGACGAGCAGTTTACTTTCCAGCGTGCCTCATAATCGGAACTGGTTTTGGCACGTAAAACTCCAGAAAGGACAGTTAACTTTCCCCGCTGAGACTGTTGGATGGCACAACAACCTTTTGCACACGGGTGCATTGACGCATGGCAGTTTTCATACTTGCAGGCTTCTCTCCACGAGAAAAAAAAACATGATGTGGACCTTGCTAGAAGCATGTCACTCTAATATGTCATACAACTTCCTGATCAACACCCTAACAGATAGATGACTAAATTAAGAGTTAGCTATAACTAATTAGGTGACAAGGGCTAATAAATTACTGTCCATTTCTCAACTGGACTCTGAATAACATGCACTTGGTTTGATTTGTGTAAAATTATCTGTGTATTTTTAAAGATTGTTACATAACAGCTGGGGCACTATACCATCAGTGTTTTTGTTGTTACAGAGGGTAGTGGTCACAGGTACAAAGATTAGGTACAACACAATGTCATTCCTACTTATCCAATGTTAGCTGTTGCAATAATACGAGGAAAAAGAACCGTATTAATGCGACACAATATTAGGTCAAAACAAAAGGAAAGCGTGGTACAGTAATTGGTACATTTAGCATATGAGCACTTAATCCAGCCATGAGACAGTGAAAGGGCTGCAACTATACATTGCAGTAACTGCCCTCATAAACTCATAATCTTGAACTTAAACTGTTTGAATGAGATGACAATACTACTCTTTTGATTGACTTGGTATATACGAGTTCAATGTACAAGTTCAACAGTCAGTTAAGACAGCCGCGCATAAGGTTAGCCGTGATATGTACGTCAAACTTTTACAGGGTGCTGAATAATTTCGCTGCACCTGTTCGAAAAAAGGTTTTGCACTCATCACTGCACTGTTCTTGCTCAAATTTTGCAGAACGATCACATTTTGGGGTCGCCTTCGTTGAGTATGACACTTACCACTGTTAATTACCTGGTGTTTTTTAAATAAAAGTGAGAATCTGCCTTCACTTGTGGGGATGTGACTTGCTGCAACGAGAGCACTAGCATAAACTTGTGTCGCTGCCTGCTGGCAGCTGCAGAAAGTAGCTGGTCAGGGAGGTTTGCCACATGTTCCAGGAGCAGGCAACATGCGGCAAACCTCCCTGACCAGCTGCTTAACGAAACTTAACACTCATGAATTTTGTATATGTAATGAAATTTTGGTCTCACGAAGAACAAAAATCGTCTGTGTGGAAACGCGACTGTCACAAATAAGCAATTGGTGCAAACGTTAGGTGCAGAACTATTACTACTGACGTAAACCACCTCATGACTTGCCGAGAAGCGTGTTGACTGCTGCACATTATCTCATAATTTCTGCCTAAGGAAGCTGGCATGACATCAGAATCGCCGCGCGTATAAGGAGCCATTAAGCGCCTAGTCTCCGCGTCGAGTATGGGGCACGCTGCAATTGAGAAGTTTTTTTTTTCTATGCACTGAATCTGTTTCAGAGGTTTTGCTAAAGAACCATTGTGTGCCACAAGCGCTCCGCTATTTACATGCGCCGTTTGATTCATGTGGTCGATCCACTGCATAAGGCTAGAGCTTTCTGTGCAAGCATGCGAAATCGGCGGTTTCATTAGAGCATGTATCCTTTTGCACGAGGTACAATTAAGCTCGTCTCCCTTGGAGAGCAAAGCTAGCGGAAGGCGGTGAAAGTTTAGGCTAAACTGTGAACAACACGTGGCTGAAGCGAAGTGTTACATGATCTCATATTGTGGCACTAACACGCACCACTCGTACTGGACGAACAGGGAGCCATTAGGCCACGCCGAGCACTAAAGAAGTCTCTTAGATTATTTTCAGGTGCTTTAATGTTCGCATAGAATCCACATGGCTTTGTTTGGCACCACCGCAACAGTGACGTCGGAATTTCTCGCGAAAACGGCTAATTTATTTCCTGGCCGGCACGGTTGCGTGTAGACTCCGCTGCCCTAAACGATACAGGAGATGAAGTGCTTGTGGCCGGGTAACACGCGCATAGATCCCCGACAGACCTCATTCAAGATCTATAGTGTAGCTATATCGCGCAAGTCGTACATGAAATCTACGCCCAGCGTCTTTATGTGCATCAAAAAAGCGGTCTAGTCAATGCCATTCCGGAGTATATAACATGCGCACATGATTGAACTCATCTCGAGCGCACGTAGTACGCGACCGATCGGCTAAGCCACACGTGCGCTCGCTGCATATTTGGCACGCGCCATTAACTACGCAAATACTCGCACACGACGTTGACCCGTAGATGAGATGCACATAAGGTACAATCACGACAAGAAAACTCTCCTATAAAAAAATGCATACTCACGCACACGTTGAGTTCAGTCTCCTCGGATACCACGTTGCACACAAGGCAAGGCTGTCGTCGATGGCGATGGCGCAAATTCCGCGACGAAAGGAGAGAGAGGAAATCGAGGAACCGATGCTCTCTTTTTTTTGAGTCACCTCTCGAATCGCCAGTGCAAAAGTACATTATTATTTCATTAATTACGGCGGACGATACGCAATAAAAACAAGCATACCGGGAGGCGCGTTCAAGTCGCGTGGGTCGCAGCAGAATCATTGAATGACCAAAGCGAAAAAAAATGTATAATAATGTTTGTATTAATTCGATCCGCAATCCAGCTTTCCGTGGCTGTAGAGTGTACTAGTGGCTGCTTCGCTACGGTTTGCAGGTGGTGTAGGTGAATCGAACGTAGCTTTGACACGTTCTGTTCACCTGTATTAACAGCTCATTCGTTTCAGCGGTGCAGGAATGGCGCCTTTGAACACCCTATGAGAAATCCGCCGTTCGTTTCAAAATATACAGGAAAGGTGCAGGGCTGGTTCGCGATTTTGCTGCGCCCTTTCTACTGTCGGTGCCGACTTTGTGCAGTCGTGCAGGTACAGTGTCCTAGAATGTACACATACCTTATATTCTAATATACTGTGGTACAGGTGCGATGCAGCAGCGCAACAGACGACACAGCACACTTGCACAAGCGCCGTTAAAACCCAGCTTACGGCTATCTGCCGTGTCTAGGCAAGCGCGGGTATATTAACGTCTCCGAAGCCGATTACACCAGCAGCTCAAGACCTGTTTAACGCAAGCCGTGCACATTGGTCGGACAAAACACACACCTGCACCGGGTCTCCACTTCGGCATTCGTTTCGTGTGCCGCGCTTTTCGTGAATCGGTGCGCGAACTGGTTCACAGTGGTGCAGGCGAATCGAACGGGCCTTTTATAAAATCCGTTCGCTGCATGAAAGAACGGGAAAAAAATGTCGCAGTTTCGCCCGAAAGGCGAAGCATCAATGGCGATAGCGAATTAGCAGAGAGCTATTCGGAGTAGGGATAGTAGCTTTATCGGCTGCATAAAGTTGGACACATTCACTTGCTAACTGATAACAAGCGTGGTGTCAGCGCGCACAAGCACACATGAACAGATCACACTCGATGACCGCAGACAACCACCAAGGTAAATATACCTGGTAGCGAAGCGTTCATAGAAGCCCATACGTTCAAAACATGGCGGTTCATCTGCGGTTCATGGGGCTTAGCGCCATCTATGTGAGGAGGGAACACTTCCGGCGGAAGGAAAAATAATTTGACTCCATATCCGTTAAAAACAGAAAGGACGTCATTTTGTTCTCAAAGGCGCGAAATTTGTTTTCGAAGGCTGGCCATTAGAGCCGTATATTCAAATGCCCCGCCATTCGACTTGATGAGCGTTTCGAGCTTTCAGCGCGGAAAGCGATGCAGGAAAAGTTCTTCCGTACGGCTGTCGAAATCGCATCGCTGCACGTAACATGCTTTCTTTGGAGGCTGACGAACGCTTTGGATGTAGAGTGCTCGTCCTTTCGTCAGACGCCAAGCCCATCGGCCCGCGCTGTCCCACGAAAACAACTAAACAACTATCTGGCGGTCGCAACTCACTACTTTTGACTGAACAGGTTAAGAAACAATGAAACTATCCGCGTCACCAAATTGAGACAAACGTCAACAAGCAAAGCAACACAACATGTGAGGGGGGCGTGAACTTTACGAGCGCGCCTTTCTGTCCACTTCAAGAGCTGCATGCATAGCAAGTGATAGCGGCGTCCACTCCCGCCGCTATCGGTGGGCGCTCTTACGGTGGGCGCAGAAAAAAAGGTATTTATTGATAATGATCAAGTAAAATAGAGTTGTTATTTTTCGCCATGCGTACATCAAATTGATTAGGAATTTTATTTTCGTCAAATGAATCTATGTCTCGCTTTAATTAAAAAAACGCTTTTTTCTTTCCCGATGTTTGTTCCCTCCAAACATAGTCGCCCTTCATTCGCCGCTCCCATAACCACCCTTGCTGATGTCGGTGACAATTCGTTCTGAACCGCTTTTCGCCCGAAGCTTCCCGACCATTTAGATCGACACTGTCAAAACGCTGGCAGCAAGCGCAGTTGCCGCAGCGAGCGAGCGAAGGTTCGTGCGGTTTCTCGCTTCAAGGGAAAACTGAGCGCCCGAATGCACAGCATACAAAGGTCAGAGCAGTTTGGAGGTCGCTTGCAAGATACGGTGCGCGCGACAACACCGGCAGCCCGTACCGGCCCAAACATAATAAAGACCCAAGCGCAAAGCGCAAAGTACATGAACGCATTTGTTGGCAGAGTAGAAGCCGCCTCCCCCCTCCCTTCCGCGCTTCCTTCCCGCTTTGCTCCTTTCGCGTGGGAGATTGTGTCGCCAGTTCCCATTGCGCCCGGTTGCAAGATTTTATCGCCCTTGGACTTTATACGGAACCTCACGCCTACGACGGCAGAATTTTGCTTGAAGTGTCCATATAATTGCTATCGCAATAAAAACTTCCTTCATGGAGGAAGAAATTTTCTTCCTCCGTGGTTCGATTCAATTCGGCTCATGCGTTGGCAGGTCGGCTGCTACTTGCTGTGACTGACTGCCCCACTGCACTGCTGCTGTCCACGCTTTCGCCTCGCCGTCGTCTTGCGTTTTTCGGCACGGGCTACAGCGTTGCGGTTTCGGCATCTGACTCATCCCTCTCGCTCATCATGCCCTCCAAGTGGAGGGAATGTCGAGTCGTAACAAAGGAATACAACGAGATAATGAATGAGCTAGGACTCGCGCAGCTTGTTGGCCTTCCTTGTCCAACGACGAAGCTGCAAGCTTCACCTCTGCAGACAGCTCTCGTGTAGAGCGACTTTCGCCTCCGAAGCCGGGAACCAGCAGACAATCGTGAAGTTCAATTTCCATGGATGACGGTGGTGAGCCTCCGTTCAAACGGTTGAACGAGCGTTCGAGAAGTGAAGCCTTTGTTCACGACGTCTGCAGCCAAGAAGCTTCTTTTGTAGAATGCCAATCAGATAGTGCGGGTACGTCCTCATGTGAGCACAGCGACTGATAGCAGATCAAGTGACAAAGGAGGTCCCCAAGGTAGCAATTCAAGTGATGAGTCTGACGGCTTTCTCGCTTCAGACAGCTTCACTGGGCCAGATGAGGTAATACCTTCACTTGTAGTCCAACGCTCTCTCATGTACTTTCCGAACAACTGTCTGCAAGTGAAGAGCTTGCTGTAATTGCTTCCAAACATAATATGACGCATGCATGCATTAACGATGTCCTCGATTTCTGCCGGCGAAGAGGCATCTCTGACCTTACAAAAGATGCTAGGAAAGTTTTGAAAACTGAGCGCAAAGCTCAGGTGGAGCAAAATGGTTCATTTGTGCACTTTGGCCTTGCAGAAGGAATTTGTCAAGTGTTGTAGCCGGGGCAAGTAGTTCCAAGTGAACTGAAGCTACAAGGCAACATTGACGGAGTCCCTCTTTACAAAAGTTGCCAGCTTGCCTTTTGGTCCATTTTGTGCCGCATAAAAATGTGGAGGCATCACCGCCATTTCTGGTCAGTGTGTACTGTGGTGCAGGGAAGACGCTATGTCTGCAGGATTACCTAGAGCCATATGTGCAAGAAGTCTCCGATCTAACCTCTGAGGGGTTAAGCATAGGAGATGTTCATGTTCGGGTGAGCATTGGACCCATGGTTTGTGATGCTCCTGCAAGGAGCTACGCCAAATGTATTGTTGGACTCACTGGCTATTATGCGTGCGAGCGACGCAACCAAAAAGGCAAGCACATTGAAAACAGGGTGATATTTCCCAAAGTTCATGCAGCAGCACGGACGAATGCATCATTTCGATCTCAAGGGAACAAGCGTCACCATTCTGGTGTTAAACAGTGATAAGTGTCCTGTTTGTGCTAGCTTAATATATTCTCAAAACTGACTCAAATATATTCTCAATTCATTTCTGTAATTGGCATGCTTTAAATACAGCTGCTTTGTTTTAGAACAGAAACCAGCGTAATATCCAGGAGGACAGAAGCAAAATAAGTGACAGAACAAGAGTTAGACTTGGAGATATTAGTTTATCTTCACAATGCCCAACATGGCATTTTTGACACACAAGAGTTCGGTAGCTCAAAATGCTGATGTAAGGGTGGGAAAGTTTGCGAAATTCACGCTGGTGTCTTCCACACAGTACCATCGCTTAAATTGCAGGTAGCTCAGATAGTCAATTTATAATTATTTACTAAGTTATAAAGACATTTTTCAGGTGGGGGTAGGATATAAATGTACTTTCTAGGTGACAAAGTTTAAGTTGTTTTTTAATCTTTTTTATTATTTGTTTGTTTTTTGCTTTGTTTTAGCAAAATTGGTTTTAGGCTTTCTGGGGTTATTCAAAGGATATACCGCAACTAAATGTTTTGTATGTGCGTGATCCCTGCAGCCACATCTCACCTTAACAAGGTTCATAGGTTATTCTAAATGTCTGCGTTCTTTATCAGTGAGAAAAACAGATGTCATGCTTGCATGTCAGGAGCTGTGTTTCTTAATTAGCACATTTCCAGAAGCTCACTTTCAAGAGTTGTACATGCCTTTCCCATCTCATGCACATCATAAAAACTGGAGGTATAGCTGCATTCACAAGAATGAAAGAATAAATGGCCACCTGTGTACCCATGGGCAGCGAAAGCAACGTTCACGCATTCTATCATTGAGGCGCTGATCAATGAATGTAAACCCTGCCACATGTAAAAGGGCTCTGCAAAATATTTATGTGGCATGTGAACTATGTGGCATATTTTGTCATGTAGCCACCCTTGAATTGGTTTGCAATATGGCTACAGAAGCCATCAAGCTTGCTGTGTGCTGAAAACCGTCGATTCACATTGGGCCCCTTGTCTACTTTCTTGTGCAAAAATGCACAAATATTAGATTATTTCGTTGTTTAGTCTTCTTTGTTGTGATCACATTAACGTGCATGTTGCTGCCCATCTCATTTTTTTTCACAGTCACTGTGCCACCACATCAGTGGCACTACTGAAATGCCCATCAGCTTCCAGGCAACAAATTCCTTGCTGACAGCTCTATTCATTTCAGTGAATGCAGCACTCTTTCAAGACATTAATAACAACATGCCTAATGCTTGAAAAATGAGCTGCAGTGAGGTGCAGCAATGTAGTTCTGCCTCGATTGCAACATATTTGGGGTTAAGCCTGACAGTGACTACACAATAGAGCAGGTTGGTTATCATTCAGCACCTTGCCTATCTAAGCCTCACATCTTAATGGCAGCAGCCCTGGCTGTTTCCACACATGTGGAAAGCTAGCGTGAACACAGTATATAAATCTGCATCTATGAATGCAGCATGCACATTGTCACTGGAGCAACCTTTTGGTGTGCATTAGCACAATGGAAGCACCACATTAATCCACACTCAATTTTACATTATCTCAAGCTGTGCCATAGAAGATGAGAGATGGCACAATTACTGTATCTGTGATGCGTCATGGGATGTCCTTATAATTGTCATGCACCTGTCATCTTCGACATGATGCCCCTTATGAATGAAGCGACAGCTTAACCACTGCCTTTCAGTATACGTAGCATAGGGACACTAAAGAGCAAAACTAAGTCATCTTAGACTGACTTAGGTTGACTTTTACTGCAGAATATAAAGGCCAAATGTTTTTTTTTCTTTTCTAGTGTCGTACTGGTGCATCAATGTGGTAGTATGAAAGATTTCAGTGTGTTCCCTCATATTCAGGATGTGTTAAGACAGGGGAAGTACTTAAAAGTTACTAAGGATATTTTTTCGCTTCTTTAGAATGAAGTCATTCTTGACCAGATAAACAAGCAGACCCGAGTAGGTCTTGTCAAAATTCAAGACATCACAGTGAGCCTGGTGCTATAGAACTTCACCGCAGCACTACCACTCGTCTTCGAATTTTGTTTCTTCTTGGACTTGCCAAGCTGCCTCTTTTGTTAACAGGGGCCGTTTTGCTATTGCAGTGCGTAATTTACGAATACAGCCTAACTTGGTAGTCCCCTTTAGCATACCTATAATGTAAAGTGTAAACTTGCTGTTACAGTTGAGCCTTATCTGAGGTGAGTACATGGTTATGAAAACAGACACCAGAACCATGAGAATTTTCCTGTGTGCATTGGCATGGGAGATAATGACGATTTGGTTAGAGTGAATGCAATAGCCACTTGAGCTTGCATTTCTTAGGTCTAGTTAATATCACTACCACAAAGTGTATGTTAATTGCAAACTCCTACTGCACTTCCTTCAAGCAACTGGTAGCAGGATGCTCACACATAACTTCTACACTGTAAACAGTTTAGAATGTATACATAAGTAGGAACAGCTGATGGTTTGGTGTGGTAATTAACATGATGAAACAGCACTGAAGACAAACACAAAAGAAGAAACAGATAATGGAATGACTATAAACTAAAGTTTATTTGAAATGTGTGTGCCATTTCATCAGGTTACCACACGAACTTTCCAGTTGTCATTAGTTTTGCAGATTTGAAGCTGTTTGCAGTGCTAAAGATGAACACCACACAAAGAAACAACAAGCTTTTTATAAACTGCTAGTTCACATAAAAGGGCATTTAGAAGCCTAGTTGGTGCATATGAAACACGATTTAAGAACCTCCCCCACCCCCAAGAAAAGCAGACATGGCACGAAAGAAAGAGTAGACAAGGGACAAGCGTTTTGAGGGTTCAGTTATGACTACATATGTGTCAGATGGTGCAACATTCAGGAAAAAAGCCTTCTGATATATAATCGCCATGAAAGTTTGCATTGCCTTTCTGTATGGATAACACTGAAAATACAACTCGATCCTACCAGCAGTGGCCGCAATGCAATGATTGTGGACAAAATGCAAAATAATGCTTGTGTATAATGCACTTTGGCTGCATGTTGGACTCCCAGGAGGTCAAAATGAATCCATTTTCTTCCACCACACCATTTATCACCGCTACGTACACGCCTGTTGCTTAGGGACATCAAACCCCATGAATCAAATCTTTTTATGCGCAGCATTTGGTCACTTGTATGAGCTGTTATTATTGTGCACAATGTAATGGATGACTGTGGCATTTTTTTTAATGATGAATTCAAAAGTCTGTGATGACACGTGAATATGTGTATGTTTCGTGTTATATGATTTGTTGCCATTGAAGCTTCTAACATGTTTTAATCCCGGCACATTAGCCTCAACCTCACTTCACCAATGCTGCTATATAGTCGCCTGTTAAGACAGGGGGCGGCCTATACTGCAAGCTCACCCTCCGCTAAGTACAAAATAAATTATTAGTCATGGCTAGGTTGCGTGTGCCGCCGCCCGATTTAAAGGGTGCAGCCTTATCCACCCATCCATCCACACTTTTGTGAGCATGTCTCGGAAGTCCCCGATCGCGGGATCGAATCCCGGCCACGGCGGCCCATTTCGATAGGGGGAAAAATGCGAAAACACCCGTGCATGTTAAAGAACCCTAGGTTGTCCAAATTTCCGGAGTAGCCCACTACGGCGTGCCTCATAATCACATCGTGGTTTTGGCACGTAAAACACTATAATTTAATTTTCTTCGGAAGTCCCCCAGAGATGCTAGCACTTCAGCGGCATTTCTCCCAGTAACCACAGATTAATTGGGGTGAAAACGCATGGAAGTACAAACGTTAACCACGCATTAATAAGCAACTAAAAAAAGAAAAGGTAAAAAAGAGGAGGATTCGAACACGCGTCTTGCCGAGAATGGTGATAAGGAATCCGCACCCCACGCACACGACCACCTACCTACACGAGACAGTCAGTGCTGCATTTTACGTAGTGATATATATATATATATATATATATATATATATATCTTTTTTCATCAGTTTTTGGGTTTACAGAATCAGTCACGCTTAAACGTCTCTTTAAGGTTCGATTTGATAAGAAAGACATTGCATCGACCTGCCGTCGACAGCAATGATCAAGTCGAGTGCCTCTTCTGCCGACGGCGCCAAGAAAAGGACTTTGCTATTCCATCGGCTGTCGTGCGAAAACTTGTAAGCATAGCATTCTAGCGAACATTGCAAGGTCGCACTGTTTTGTTTGCTTCTGCCCAAAGTGACGCGAAACAAATTTTGAGTGCTTATGTACACGCTTTAAGCACTCGGCAACCGCCCATACATGGAGCCACTTGCGATTACTGTACTACGTAATCCTCTGAACGCGTAATGTAAGCATACGTTCCTCGTAATAATTTTTTATCATAAGGTCATTCACAAACCATTGCTTAATTATCACGTGCGGAGCACACTTAAGCGGCAGGCGCCAGTATATACCCGCGCCCTGCTGTGAACAACCCGCGGTCTGTCACAGCAAATCGATCAGCCCGTCCCCCGTGACAAGTAAGCATATCAGTGAAGCTGTTATTAAATCTCAAAGAAAGTATCATCGTCAAGCGAACTAATTAATTAACCAACGTGGTATCAGCTCTGTTGAAGGGGTCACAGCTTGCAAACGTATTTCTGGTTCCTGCGCAGTGTGCCTGTGATCAGTGCATTAGTCTTTCAAACATGCTATTTAACCTTAGCAAGTCGTACCAGAAAGTATTAAAAATTGATAAGGCGTAAATTGGCTTATTACGGACCAATGTAGCCCAAAGAAAGCCAACTTAGTAACCCATGTTGGCAAGTCCATATCAAAGTTGGTCCAATAATTCCCGCCTTGTTGAATGGACGAGCTCATATTGTTTACTGAATGTGTAATGCGGGCCAGCATTGGATCTCTATCAGAATGGTACAGCCTATATTCGCGCCACACTGTTAATCTTAGGCCATCATTCGGCCAGGAATTAGAATAGGCCAGTCCATATTGTAACCACGCTGTTAACCTTAGGCCATCACTCGGCCAGGAAGTGCCAATACGTATCGAACGTTGGTCCGAGCTGACGTGCCGCCTGGCTTGGCGCCCCTCGGGTTGTGCTCGGGCTCGGCACGCGCTCATGCCACTACTCCCGCATTTGTTGTCGTCGTCATCTTCCACTGGTGGCGGCGTTGTCGCTCGACATGCCAGCGTAGAATTTCACTTCTCTTTTGTTGTCTTAAAGGGGAGGCCGCGTTTACATGGTTATGATACATTGCTTAAAGGGGTTTGAGCGATGCATTGTCTTACTTAAAGGACAGATATAATTTTGAAGCAATTTAATTTCGAATAATCGCAAGGCGCAATGATGGGCGGATGCCGCCGAGCAAACTACAGACATTGAGCGCAAGCGACAACGGTGGAGTGCGGGCGTATCGTCAGTGACGTCGTTCTCTCCATCGCAGCCGAACGTGTGTGTAACCTCATAATTGAGAAATACTCTAATGATCCCCCGGGATTTACCCAGCAATAAGCACCGAGGCCGCATGTTTTAGCTTCGCTGTTTAACCATCTTCACCGAGTTGAAGGGCCGCCGGATTTTTTCGAAGTCAGCGAAGTGCATAGAAAAATTAGTTGTGAAAAAGAAGTCATTAACATGGACGAAAAAGCTGGGCAGCAAAAGTGAGAAAATATCTGTACCTCATAAGCGTGGACAGAATGCAGAAAGAGGTCAAGAAAGTTGACAACCAAGTACAGGGTAAATGAAAGTGTAAATAGACAACCAGGCGTCATCATAAATGCAGTGAAAGAGAAAGAAAGAGTAAATTATATGCAAAAGACAGCAATAAAAAATTCGTCGGCCCTTCCACTCTAAGAAGATGAATGAAAAGTGAAGCTCATTACCATCACAGCAGATGGAGGGTACACGTACCCGTTCACAGTGCTGAACGCAGGCCCCAAGCATTCCCTTGATTAAAGATTCCTTGCGCGTACTGCAAAATCTAAATTCACCAAGGTCTTCTCGACTAGTAGCGTAATGTTCATTCAACATTTCCAAGGTACTGTGTCGCTCTTCGTCGGAGCGGATCACACTGGTGAGGGCCAAGATGTTGGCGAACCACAAACCCTTGCTTTCGATGTCTCGAGTTTGCTCGGCGGCGTGGTTAGCAGCATCCGCCAGCCATTGATGCTTGCGATTCTTCAAAATAATGTTAAATAATTTTAATCTGATTATTATTGATTGAAATTGCTTCAAAAAAATCTGTCCGCTACGTTAGACAATAAATGGCTCATAGCCCCGTAAACGCGGCCTCCCCATTACGACGACAGAAGTGCAATTCTACGCTGGAGTCCTCCCTGCCTTTCCTCTCTCACTTGCTCTCTCTCTCTCTACGCTGGAGTGATCAGCGGCAACGGAGCAGGCTGTAGAAGACGACGACGACGAACGCCAGACACGGCCGGGCTCGACTGCCGCGCGCGCGCTTGCGAGCGCGCGCGGCAGTCGAGCCCGGCCGTGCGCCGGAGCAATAGACGAGAAAACGACGATAATTTTAGTATATTTATATCCTAAACATCTTAGTGATTGATTTTAGGCCCCTTTACAGCCACATTTAACCACCATTCTTAACTAATTTCTTAATCTGTTAAACCATTCATTGACTACTCATCACTACGTACATGGCGCTCTTTGGCCATATCTGGCCCTTGCGCCAATAAAAACTACACATCAATCAATCAAGACGAGAAAACGATCGCCTGAAGGCGCTGCTGCGCCTCCTGACAGCGCCCCCAATGTGGAAATTTCAAGCAGCGCGGTCGCTCCGTGGTGCAGTCTCCGCTTTGTTTACATTGTTTCGCCCGCGCTTTCCTTCGCAGCTCCTGCTCACGGCGCTCCGCTTTCGACGGCGGCAGATCGCCTGCTTGCTGAACAGCGATGCAAAGACTGCAGTGCGATTTCAAGACGGTTGCCGACGCCAACAGTTTTTTTCGTGGCGGCAACCTCAAGAAAGCGGAGCGTCTGCTTCCACACCTGTGTGGTGTTGAAAAATTGTGGGCGGTGATGTAACAGTGAAAGCCAAGTGCGTGTCGGAGGTGTCCAACAAAATTGTATACGACATCGAGTTAGAGGTAGACACTGAGTTCAGTCATTTAATCACTTTTATTTCTCTATGGTGCAGTCACAAAGCGGCCATGCAAGCTTGCAGAGATGTGCAGAGACGGTGACGATTGCGATTGGTTTCATTGGTGGCTGGGCGCGCACACAGGCTGCTCTCAATTTGGCTCCCAGGGAGTGGCATCAGCACTGTCGGAACAGAAAGAACACATGCATTTAGCACCAATAAGCCAACAAAATTAATTAACGATGTAAGTACTACATATGTGCATAATGCCTTATATCACGCTGTATAATAATTTAATGTATATTATGCCTTATTCAATGCTAGAGTCATGGCAACTCATGGTGTCAGAGAATGTCATTCATGGTGACATCAACGCCTTGTAATCCATGCCAGTTTCCCAAGTAATCCCCTATATATATATTTATATATATATATATATATATATATATATAGTATCAAGTTGAAGTGATTGTGCACACTCGCATCGCCACAGCGTAGGTCACGAAACTCATGTTTACTAGGTAAACCTCTACTTAAGAAACTAACGATCAGAAAAATGATAGCGGCGAGCCCACTCTTCCGTCGTCGAAATCTGATGTGCGGATAAAACGCGTCGGCTTTTATACATGCCTGATCGAAGGTTCCAGCTTAGTCAATGGTGTCCTCGTGCCTTCCAGAAATTACTAACCGATTCATGTCTTGCATACATACGGAATCCACAAGGTTCGCTGACAACACGCAAACGATAGAAGCAGTGATAACATTGTAACAGATATTCCCTGGTGAAACACGCTCACCGAAAACATAAATAATTTATATGCGTATTCAAAGCATCCCCCCCTCTCCCTCTAAAAAGTATCGTACGGATGCCGCGAAGAGGACGCGAAAGTGAAAAATCACAATAGGCGCAGTGTAAAAAACAACGTAAAAATGAGACAGTTCCACAATGTTTGTTACAGCTGGTATAACGGCTCAGGGTCTACAAATTGACTGCTTCACGTCGTGAGCGGCGTCGCTTTCATTACGTAATGCCGTCTGGCACCACCTCATAGCGCAGTGCATGAATACGTCGGGGGATCTTATGAGGTCCAACATAGTGTCCTAAATATTTGTGACATGTCCTTGTTAGCGTATTGGAGTCCAGCCCCGAAACGGTTGTCAAACTGGTACTCGACGTAGCGTAGTGAAATATTGTAGTGCCGGCTGTTAGTCCTCTGCTGATTCTTGATGCACAGGCGGGAGATAGCCTTGATAGCCTTGAGCACGCCGGAGATAGCCGGCGAGGACCAGGTTCTGTTCCTCGGGAATGTGCAGTAGCATGGTGTGGGGCATCGTCGCAGAGATCCTTCCGTAAGCCATCTTGAACAGCGCCATTTGCGTCGTTTCCGGCACTATCGTGTTGCAGGCAAATGTAACTTATGGAAGAACGGCTTCCAACGTCTTGTGTTCGAAGTCGACGTACATCGCTAACGTGTCGGCGAAAGTTCTACTCATACGTTCTGTAAGCGCTTTGGCATGGGGATAATAGGCGGTAGTGCTGCGGTGACTTTCTGGCTACATCGCATGATGGATTGGGTTAACTGTGCTGTAAAGGCCGTTCCTCTGTCGATGATGATGAAATCTGGGGCATCACGTCACAGAAGGATGTTCGAAGCACCATTTCTCAGCAAGAAGAATTTCGCCAGTTCGATTCACACTACCTTTTGGTAGAGCTTTTGTTTCAGCGAAGCAGTTTAGTTAGTCCGCCGCCACGATGAGCCACTTATTTCCGAAGGTTGACGTAAGAAAAGGTCCAACTATGTCCATTCCGATATTTTGTAATGGTCGGCAGTAGCAATCCCGCTGCCTTTTCAGGGGTCTCGCATCGCTATAATCCTTGCACATCTTCAAATATTGGGCGACGTCGGTAGCCAGGCGCGGCCAGTAGTACTTCTTTTGTATTCTCGCGAGCCTACGGGGGAATTCGATATGGCCTCCACTTAGATTATCATGCAGCGTATGCAGAACCCGACTTCAGTGATAAGGGCAGAACCAGAAAGTAGGTAGTTGGTGCGAATTGGGGAGAAATTATTTAATGCCCTTTTACAGCGACAACTCTATATAGGTCAAAGTGATGCTGTACTCTTGGAGTCCGACGCCCCACTGTGCAAGGCGGCATTAAAGCGCCTTCAAATTTTCCAGTCAGCACAAGACATGGTGGCAGCTTATAATTCTGAATGGCCTATCGCACATGTAAAGTCGAAATTTGATGAAGCCAAAAGTATAGCAAGGCACTTCTTTTACTTCATACAATAATTGGCTTCTGTGTCTGATGGCGACTGGTTCCCGGAAGCTATGACTCTGACTACAGAGAACACGGAATTTCGCTATGCATATCCTCGCCGAAGTGCGCGAGTATTGGTGGTGACTGGTGGCATCCTTTGAGGTCGTCAAATGCTGCAAGTTGCGGCGTTTCCCACTTGAACCCAACTGCTGATTTTGTAAGATGGGTCAATGGCTCGGCGTTGCGTGAAAAGTCCTGGACAAACCACCTGTAAGAGGCACCCAGGCTAAGGAATCTGTATACTGCTTTCTTGTCGGCTGGCTGCTGGAATTTGCGATGACAGCTGTCTATTGTGAATTTGGGATCACTCCTGGCTGGCTGAACACATGACGCAGAAACAGAAAGACTTCCTAAACAAAGCGACACTTTCTGATTTCAGGTTGAGTCCCGATAACTTGAATGCCTTTTATAGTTTACGGTGCCACCTAAGGCTACTGCCAAAATCCGCATCAAAGGCTACGACGTCATCCAAGTAGACGAGACAAGTCTTCCACTTCAAGCCTGCCAAGGTATGTTCCATCAGACTCTGGAACGTCGCAGGGGCCGAGCAAAGTCGAAACGACATGACTCTGCATTCTAACAGGCCATCTGGCGTGATAAAGGCAGTTTTTCCCAATATCTCTCGTCGACATCGATTTGTCCGCAGCCTGTTTTGAGATGCTTCAACGAAATATAATTTGCATTACAGAAAGGGTCGAATCTGCCATCTATCGGTGGAAAAGGGTGTACGTCCTTCTTCGGGATATTGTTCAATTGGCGGTGGTCAACGCACAAGCGGAAACTTCGATTCCTTTAGAGCGAAGTTGTTAGCCTCTAGTTGGTCAACATTTTGTGCAGCGTCGCCACCAGCAAAAAAAGAAGCCTAGCTTGCACTGCAGGCGCAATGCTAAAGATACCGGGGAGCTGATGGGCACCTAGCTAGTCCTGGCCTTTGGGCTAGGCCATGAAGAAAGAATAATTCAGGAGGCGCAACTCGGCTCTTTCCCGTGTCTTCATAATGTCACACAGGAGCGCAGCGGCGGACTAAAGCCCCTTAAGCTTCGTAAAGTAGCGACACTCTCCTCCTCCGCCTTCGCTGCTCCTCGTTTCTCCTTTCTTTCGCGCTCCTTCATGAGGCTCCTTCCTCGACCGTGGCGCCGCCTACACCGCTTGAGCGTAGCAGACGACCTTTCGCAGAGTGAATGCACACATAGCAATGCGGTGCGCTTTAAGCGGTCGCGTTGGAGTTCTAGCTCCGAGTAACTTCGTGCATAGCATAGGATTTCTATACCAAGAGGTGCATATGTATATATATATATATATATATATACATTGACACGTGCACTTGTTTATCTTTCACCCGCTAACACATGTTAAACGTCATCGCTCGGCGCAGGACGCGCCTGCATGTGTCGAAGTTTCCCGAAAGTTATCGATGCTCCTATCCATTGTCTGTTGTCACCGACGCTTATGTAATCTGATTGTATGAGCGACGCGAATTGTCTAGTACTTTCTGGAAGACACGCGGGCACTAGGGACTAATCTAGAACCTTCGATGCCTCATGTATAAAAGCCGACGCGTTTCGCCACTGATCAGATTTCGACGATCGCCATTCTGTAACTCTAATGCTCCACCGGTTATCCATCTTACGCATTACATGGCCTGACCAGCTCCATTTCTCCCGCTTAATGTCAACTAGAATATCGGCTAACCCCGTTTGTTCTCTGATCCACACCGCTCTCTTCCTGTCTCTTAATGGTTGGCTTAACATTTTTTGTTCCATCGCTCTTTGTCGGTCCTTAACTTGTTCTCGAGCTTCTTTGTTAACCTCCAAGTTTCTGCCCCATATGTTAGCACAAGTATAATGCAATGATTGTGCACTTTTCTTTTTAAGGACCGTTGTAAGCTCCCAGTCAGGATTTTGCAATGCCTGCCGTATGCACTCCAACCCAATTTTATTCTTCTGTAAATTTGTTTCTCATAATCAGGGTCCCCTGTCAGTAATTGACATTGATAAACGTACTTATTTACAGACTCTAGAGGCTGACTGGCCGGTGATCCTGAATTCTTGTTCTCTTGCCAGGCTATAGAACATTCTGTTTGTCTTCTGCATATTAATGTTCAACCTCACTCTTACACTTTCTCGGTTAAGGTCCTCAATGATTTGCTGTAATTCGTCCCCATTATTGCTGAATAGGACAATGTCATCTGCAACCGAAGGTTGCTGAGGTATTCGCCGTTGATCCTCACTCCTAAGCCTTCCCAGTCTAACAGCTTGAATAATTCTTCTAAGCATGCATTGTGTCTCCTTGCCTGATCCCTTTCTTGATAGGTATCTGTCTACTTTTCTTGTGGAGAACCAAAGTTGCTGTGCAATCCTTGTAGAATGCACAGCGACTTGTAGATCCGTGTGATGATGTGGATAGTGGCGTGTGGCGGTGCCAAGACAAAGTGCGTGACAAGCAAGCTTGAAGTGATGGTGATTGTATGGCAGCACCAAGAAGAGGATTGGTGATGATGATAATTGAAGAAGACCACCACGTGTCACGAACAAAGAAACGACACGAGAGAACGCAGAGCGTGAGAGCGAGCGGCAGCCTCGAACGCCAGCTCACAGAACGGCAGTTCAAGGCTCGGGTACCGGCGACCGGGTGTCCATCTACCATGCGGATCTGGTCGGGGATCCAGCTCGTGGTTGGGCTCTCCTGTGCACCAGCGGCTTGCTGTTCTAGCGGCCTGGTGCAGTACTTCCTGATGGGACCGGGACGCCTGAGCTACCAGCCTGCTGAGCGAGCCCGAGGACCTGCGACCGGGTGTCCTGCTACCGTGCGGACCTGTTCGTGTCGTAGATCCCGCTCGTGGCTCTGCTCTCCTGTGTGCCAGCGGCCTGCTGTGATAGCGGCCTGGTGCAGTGCTTCCTGCTGGCCACCGGGGCGCCTGAGCTACCTGTCCGCTGACCGAGCCTGCCGTTCTAGCGGCCGAGGCGTTACAGGCCAGGCATTGCTTTCCAGCTACAGCAGTGGCCTGGTTTCCTACCGGCCTGCTGTTTTCCTCCTACTTCCACGTCGCAACAAAGTGCGGCGTGGTGGTGAAGGCGTAGGACGTGGCCGTCGCAACATCAAATCAGCTAAGCTGGTGCCCGACAGCAGCTACGTAGCCACAACGACCACCGTCACGGGCACCGCAACGACGATGCACACGGGCGAGTGATGACGCATGAGTGCTAGGCTCATGTTTATATAGACAAGCGACTTCCGAACTCTAGTCCGCATAGATGTAAACCGTCTGTATCGTGTTAGTGTGTATATATAAAGTCTGTGTGTCGTGTAAAAAGCTCCCGAGTGCCGTGTCATTATTAAAACGATCCTGGGCCCAACGGAAACTCCGGCAAGTTAGTAAGTTTGTCGTTGTTTTCCCATCACAATCGGCCAGCAAAATAAACGTAGTTTTTTGCGTTCGTCACCTAGATCACAGCTCATCGATTCACTTCTTCCGGCGGGCATACGCTTTGCGCTCGTATGCAGTGGCAGCACAGTCAATATAAATATAGGCAGCTACTGACGATGCCGATATATATATATATATATATATATATATTGTGAGCAAAATACTCATCCTTCATATTCTTCACCTGTACATAATACTCATCACTGTGCGCGTCGTCTTCGTTCAGCGCGTGGCTCAGCTGAATAAAGGCGTCGAGACAACAGCTGTGCTGCTGCCTTACAAAGTGATGGAGCCTGCTTTCGATCCCCTAGACCTCTACGACGTCAAGTTCCACTGGAGTTTCGTTCGGGTCGCCGTTTGCTCCGCCTGTCCACTGATATGACCCAAGTGTTGCAACCCAGAGCCTCCGGCATCACCCCCTCTGCCCCCCAACGAGCCGCCTCCGCATGGACCGTTACGCCCGGCAGAGTGACCCCACTATATTCTCTGGTCTCCCGCGCGACGACGTCGAGGACTGGCTGGAGAACTATGACCGGGTGAGTGAGTACAACCACTGGGACGACACTCAGAAACTTCGCCACGTCGCCTTCTACCTGTCCCATGTCGCGAAGACGTGGTTCTTTAACCATGAGAGGGCCTTGCCCGATTGGACCACCTTCCAGCACCAAGTCCGGAAGATTTTCGGAACGCCATCCATCCGTTCTGAAGTTTCAAAGCGGCAGCTCGATGCGCGCATGCAACAACCAGGGGAGACGTACACTTCGTACATTAAAGACGTCCTTTCCCTTTGCCGCCGCTTCGACGCGACAATGAGCGAGACCGATCGCGTTCGACACATTTTAAAAGGCATTGGACACGTTGCGTTTAACGCACTAGCAGTTAAAAACCCCACCACCGTAGACGATGTCATCGCGACCTGCCAGCATCTGGATACTCTACAAGCCATCCGGTTACAGCCAGACGTCTGTGACACGCGACCTTCTTCGGATGCCGATTTGCGCACGTTGATTCGGGCTCTGATCCGCGAAGAGCTTCAAGCACAAGCCCTGTCGTGCTCTGCTCTTCCTCCAGCTCACTCTACGTCCACTGGGCTACGATGCATCATCAAAGACGAGCTGTCTTCCTTGGTTTCCGCTGCACGCCCTGACCCTCCGACACCGCCAAATCCGCCACTCACGTACGCCCAAGTTGCTGCCATGCAACTATCCGTCGCTCAGCATGCTCTTCCGCTTCCTGAGAATGACGTAGCAGCTTTTACGCCCCGTGCACCAGTACCTGCATTTTACGCCCCCTGGCGCTCCTCCCGCACAATGTGTTATTACTGTGGCAGTCGAGGCCACATCTCGCGGTTTTGTCGAAAGCGCCAGCAGGACGAACGCCGCAGCTACGATGCTTACGAGAGAGATCTGGTGTCCTTTCCGAGCCCATACCAGCGCCGCCCTTCAACACGTTCTTTCTCCTCACCCGCTCCATCCGACGCTCCTCGAAGCTACCGTCCAGGACGCCGCTGCTCTCCTTCCCCTCTCCGACGCTCAACATCGCCACTCCAGCCAGTAACCCACAACGACTACCACTCGGAATACTAGATGGTGCAGTTTTTGGAGGGAAAGCTGCATCGCTCGGACAAACACCTCCTGAGAGCCCGGCCAATTTTTTATTAGTGTGTGCTGAAGGTGCGCCTGTTCGAACAATAGTTGATACGGGAGCTGCTATTTCTATTATTCATGCCGATTTGTGCTCTCGTCTACGCAAGGTCACTACACCTTACCATGGCACTCCTTTACGTAGCGCTAATAACCTTACGATACGGCCATCATCACAATGTACCGTTCCAGTTTTTATTAATGGAATCCGCCACCATATTCCGTTCGCAGTGCTGACTTCCTGCGCTTATATGTTCATTATGGGTTGGGACTTTCTGCCGCTGCCGCTTTCATCTCTTGCCGACAACGTCTTGTCCAGATGCGCGAGACGAATGACACCGACGAGGGGCCTGAGTCCCACCACCGTCTGCGAACCGTAGCCGATTGTGTGGTGCCACCTGGCCACGAGCAACTTCCTGTGATTGCTTCCGACGTAATTGACAATGGCGATGTTCTAGTTGCCCCATCAGCCCGTTGCCTATCTAAAGGAATTGCGCTAGCGTCGAGTCTCGTGCGATTCATCAACGGCACGGCCCTTTTCGCAGTACTCAACGTCACAGATGAGCCGATTTTGCTTCCCGAAGTTGCTGTCGTGGTTTGCGGTGTGGACACACAGCCTGTCTTGGTGATGGCTTCGAGTACTGATACTGCAGACCCGCGCTCACCTGCAGATGCTGCTCCTGCTACTCCTCTCGCCAATTCAATCAGTGCGGATCTGACTTCGCAGCAAGCACATCAACTACTGGCCTTGTTGTCGAAACATAAATCTTCCTTCGACGTACACTCACCTCTCTTGGGACAGACTTCAGCGGCAACTCATCGCATACACGTCGATAGAAGTTCTATTGTCCGCCGTCGACCATATGGCGTCTCTTCCGCCGAACGCGAGATAATCGACAAGCACGTTGCCCACATGCTCGTGCGAAATATCATCCGCCCCTCCGCCAGCCCTTTGTCGTCACTCGTCGTTCTGGTGCGCAAGAAAGATGGCTCAGTGCGATTTTGTGTTGATTACCATGCCTTGAACAAAATAACCCGAAATAACGTATATCATTTGCCTTGCACTGACGACAACTTAGATTCATTACAAGGCGCGGAATACTTTTCCTGACTTGACTTACGCTCGGGTTATTGGCAAATTCCGATGCACGAGGCCGACAAGCAAAAAACTGCCTTTGCTACCCCTCATGGACTGTACGAATATAACGTCATGCCTTTTTGCCTCTGCAATGCACCAGCAACCTTCGAACGAATGATGGACACTGTTCTGCGAGGCCTTAGATGGACGTCTTGTTTGTGCTACCTTGACAACATAGTGATATTTTCTTCAACCTTACAACTCCACTTGCAGCGCCTAGACGAAGTTCTGACGTGTCTCTCTGCTGCTGGCCTTCAGCTGAATACCAAACTGTGCCATTTTGCCAGCAAGAGTATTATTGTACTGGGCCACCCGTAAGCAAAGACGGCATTCGGCCTGACCCCGAAAAGATTACCGCCGTTCTCCGCTTTCCGAGGCCTCAACGCTCCAAAGAACTTCGCAGTTTTATGGGCCTGGCTTCTTACTTCCGGCGCTTCATACGTGACTTCGCGACCATCGCGGCTCCGCTTCACCGACTCCTTCCTTCGGGGACTCCATATGTATGGCCAGACGAATGCCAAGCGGCTTTTGACACTTTAAAGCGTGCCCTCACGTCTGAGCCAGTGCTTTGTAATTTCGATGACTCCGCACCCACTCTACTCCGTACTGACGCCAGCGGCCATGGCACCGGCGCTGTTATTTTGCAACGACAACGTTTTGAGGAACGCGTGGTCGCATACGCAAGTCGGACGCTAACATCGGCCGAGAAAAATTATACAATCACTGAGCAGGAGTGTCTCGCCGTTGTTTGGGCCATCCAAAAATTCCGACCGTATTTACACGGCCGCCACTTTACGGTCGTGACCCACCACCAAGACTTATGCTGGTTGTCGACGTTAAAGAATTTATCTGGACGTCTAGGTCACTGGATACTTCGTCTGCAAGAATATGACTTCGACGTCACGTACAAATTTGGCAAGAAACACAATGATGCAGATGCTCTCAGCCGCTGTCCGTTACCACCGCAGTCCGACGTTCCCGGCCTGCCTCCATCCGTCACCGAGCCTGTGAACGCGTCCTCTGCAGTTCTTTCACTCGCCGCTCTCAACGGTCTTCCTTCTTTCCACCCTGAGACGTTTGCGTCCCATCAACGCGACGACGCTTACTGCCACACAAAGATGGAATGCCTTCACGGCTCATCTCGTCCTCCTAACGCGCGAGCCCGTCGCCAGTTACAGAACTTCGAGTGTGCAAACTCAATCCTCTACCGATACGTCTTCCACCCCGAAGGACAGCGTTGGGTTCCTGTCGCTCCTCGATCACTCATGGAACAGATATTGAAGACATTTCATGATGATCCCACGGCTGCAGACATCTCGGCTTTCACAAGACCTATGAACGCATACGCAGTGGTTTTTCCTGGCCCGGACTTGCCACCTGCGTAGCGAAATACATCGCTTCTTGCTCGCTCTGCCAGCGCCGCAAGCGGCCGACTTCACCTCCGGCTGGACTGCTGCAACCTCTTCCCTGTCCTGACGCTCCATTCGCAGTAATCGGGATTGACCTCTACGAACCGCTTCCATTATCAGCTAGCGGCAAGAGATGGGTCGTTACTGCAGTTGACCATTTGACCAGGTACGCCGAAACAGCTGCGCTACCTTCAGGATCTGCGAAGGAGATTGCGGCTCTCTTCTTGGAAGCCATCTTTCTACGACATTGAGCGCCACGCGTCCTTTTGAGTGATCGTGGCAAGGCGTTTCTTTCGAAGCGACTCAAGGACGTCCTCCGCACATGTAACACCATCCATAAGACGACTACCAGCTACCATCCTCAGACTAATGGCCTCACAGAGTGCTTCCATCGAACTCTCTCTGACATGATATCCATGTTCATCAACGCTGACCACACCAACTGGGATGCCATCCTGCCATTCGTGACTTTTGCGTACAATACCGCTGCACAGCGCACTACTGGCTACTCATCATTCTTTCTAAATTACGGGCGTCGACCGGCCTTTCTCCTCGACGTCTCTTTTTTGATGTCCTCGTCAACTTGTCCGCGCCAACGAGTGAGCAATTCATACCTCGCCTTGCCGCGTGTCGCCATCGCGCCCGCCTCAACACCGAGGCAAGTCAACAGGATCGGAAGACTCGCTACGATGCATTTCATCGCGTCGTTCTCTTCAGCCCCGGTGATGAAGTGTTATTGTGGACACCCACTCGAGTTCCTGGCCTGTGTGAAAAGTTTCAGTCATGGTTTATAGGGCCCTACACTGTTGTAGAGCAAACTTCCCCACTGAACTACCGCGTCACTCCCGCTGTCGCGCCTTCCGATGGCCGCTACCGTGGCAAAGAAATTGTCCACGTTTCGCGCCTAAAGCCATTCGAGTGACATGCCGCACGGCTATAACCAGCGGCCAGGTTGGCCGCTTTCGCGCGTGGGGGTAATTAGTGTGAGCACAATATTCAGGCTTCATCTTCTTCACCTGTAGATAATCATCCTCACTGTGCGCGTCGTCTTCGTTCAGCGCGTGGCTCAGCTGAATAAAGGCATCGAGACAACAGCTGTGCTGCTGCCTTATAATATATATTGTTACAAGCGTGAAAGTCTTGTGTTATTTGGGTATGTGCCATAAGCTGTAGTGGGACACAGATAAGGGGTGTGGAAGAAGAGGACGTTTGGCCAACCGATCATGGAACCTGGAATCCGAATCCATTGAGCATTTTTTTCCTTTCGGGCCGCCGATTTTTAAGAGAAAGAAAAATCTTAGAAATTGCATTTCTAAAAACTTGGCTTAGTTAACCTCACCAACCATTCCCTCCTTTTGGGCGACTTCACTGGGACACAGTCACAGGGATGCTTTTCTTGCAGTTTACAATTTCATTAGAGACACAAAAAGATTACCTTGCTGAATTTCTAAAATTATGAATTATTCCTATTACTTCACTTCTTTATGACAAAATTGCTTTATCTCAAAATTAAGATTAAATCTCAAATTAAGATTAAGTTTTTGTGAAGTTTCTCATAAACATAGTTGAAACCGCCTGCTTCTTGGCCAATCCCCCGCAGTGGGTATGCGCCAAAGTTTAGGAAACAAGACAAGACAACCTAGGCTGGCGCTCAAGACCGTCGGTTACGTCGTGTCCCAATAAACCCTCTCTTAACAGAATAACCCGTAACAGAGTGGTGGAGGTGCTGGGTACACGACGTCGACGTACTACGGAGTCCCAAGCGCTTGAATTCCGCCGGAGCCGCCGCCTTGCCGGTCTCTCGCCGACAACTGTCATCATGCCACAGCACGGAGGACCAGACCCAGCGGCAGTTGCAACCGCGCTAGGGTCAACGGCCGCTCCACCCACACGGCATTACATGGAACCGCGCTTGTTCGCGGGAAGAGCGGGAGAAGACGTGGACGAGTGGCTTACGCACTACAATCGGTGAGCCGATATAACAACTGGAACTCGGTCACCAAGCTTGACAACGTCGTCCTATTTATGAGAGAAACCGCACTGATGTGGTTCGAGAACCGCGAAGAGTCTTTAACATGGGAACGGTTTGTTGAGGAAATAGGAAAATGTTTTGGCGACTCTGATGCAAAAAAGAAACGTGCGGAGCGAACGCTTGCCCAAAAAACTCAAAGTCTGTGAGAGACATGTACAACTTATATAGAAGAGGTACTCAAGCTCTGCAAGATCGTAAACCTGCGGATGTCTGAAGAAGACCAAGTTGGACATCTTTTGAAGGGTATCGCAGAAGACGTCTTCTATTTCCTGATATGTAGAGAAGACCTCACCTCTGTCTCAGATGTTTTGCGTCACTGCCGCTCATTTGAGACGTTGAGTACCCGTCGTATTGCACCCAAATTTGGACGACTGGCAAACGTGACCACTGTCGCCAGTGTCGACACGATTCCGTCCACCGACCTTGCCTCTACTATCCGGGAAATAGTACGCGAAGAACTGCGGCGACACAATGAATTAATGTACAACACAGTTCAACCGCCGGCTACGTTCCCAGTATCTCACTCAGCGCCCGCAGCACCATGCGTTATTTTCCCACCGTCTCTGTGGGTCACGGACGTTGATGTGGCTGCAACTACGTGGGCACATCCGGAGACGTGTCCGTCAAAACAGCGATATGGGCAACGCTTTCAACCCAACCGTGGTGCACAGTGGCGTACGGCTCCTGTTCAGCGTACTGACATGATGTACCCAGTTCGACGACCTCTGCCGGCTGAGCTCTTTGAGTGACATTTTGTCGATCGCCCTCCTCCCTTGTGCTACAACTGTGGTGTCGAGGGCCATATTTCCAGATACTGTAGTGCGGCCCCACCACGCCGCCAACCGCCAAGGCACGACCGATCAGCAATACCTGGCCAGCAACGCGTTGGCCGTGCGTACACCTATGAAAGCCGTATGTCAAACAAGACCCCGAGAACACTGCGAAACCGTTCCCCTGCCTCCGATCGCAGCTTGACAACACCGCCTGCTCCTCGCGTACACCGGTCACCGTCTCCCCGGCGCCGCTACCTGTCGCCTTTTCCAGAAAACTAGTCAGCGCGGCCGTTGGAGGTGAGGCCGCCGGACAGTCTTCGATTTTGACAGAAATACCTCCGCAAATTTGCATGTTTAAAAATAAGTTGTGTGGGCGTGTAGACGGTGTCTCAACAACGGCCTTAGTGGACACAGGAGCGGCAGTTTCAGTAATGAGTCTTGCATTCAAACGCCTGCTAGGACGAAAGGTGCTGTTTTCATGGGACCGTGCCGATATGTTTCGTGGAGTGAGTGGAGAACTATTAGACCCTCTAGGTATGTGCAGTGTGAAAGTTAGCTTGGGCAGTGAAACATATAACGCGCAGTTCGTAGTTTTACCTCATGCTACGCATGACGTAATTCTGGGCCTCGATTTTCTGAAGCTGTATGGTGTCAATGTTGACTGCCGAACGGGTGAAATAACTGTAGATTCGAGCCTTCCGACCGTATTTGTGGATCACCCGCCATGTTACGAAAGTGAAAGTGCCCTTTGTGTGTCTGCAGATACCGTCGTACCGCCGTTGTCTGCCAAATGTGTCCCAGTCGCTTGTTCTCGTGCAAACAACTAAACATTCGATGCTACCATAGAGCCCGTTCCCCTTAGTTGCATTAAGAAGAATGTTCTGGTCCCCTATTGCACGCTGTCGGTTATTGACGGCCGTACTGGCTTATGGACGATAAATTGCTCCAATGAACCCACAATACTACAAGAGGGTCTGAAACTTGCACCTATTCGTGCACATCAAGTGTTGGCGCTCGCCATCCTCGCAGAAGGCCCCGATGCCACGGATGAGTCCCATTCAGCTGCATGCGCGACGGACACTTCCATAATGGCTATGGTAAACAAATCGCTCAGTACTAACCAAGGTCAGGAGCTCGCGAACATTCTACGAAAGCACTTCGCAGTGTTCCACTTTTCCCAGCAAGAGGCTCCACCGTACTTTCCCCCTTCTCGTGTACAGCACCGCATAGACACAGGATCTCACCAGCCTCTGCGACAAAAGCCATACCGGGTGTCCTCTTCGGAGCGCAAGGTCATCAATGACCAAGCCCGTGACATGCTAAAGAAAAACGTTATTCAAGAGTCGGGTAGACCGAGGGCAGCCCCAGTAATCCTAGTCAGAAAGAAAGATGGCACATGGCGATTTTGCGTTGATTACCGCCGCCTCAACGCCGTTACCAAGAAAGACGTATAACCTTTGCCACGGATTGATGATGCTATAGATTGCCTTTCTTCGGCCTCATACTTTTCGAGTGTAGACTTGCGGTCCGGATACTGGCAGATTGCGATGCACAAGGCCGACAGGGAAAAAACGGCAATCGTTACACCGGACGGACTTTTCGAATTTAATGTGATGACGTTCCGGCTGTGTAACGCGCCCGCAAGTTTTGAACGATTCATGGACAACATTCTGCGTGGTTATCAGCTATCACGCAGCACGATTTAAAAAAAGACGACCGGCGCTACGTGAAGCAAACCTAGTGCGTATTGTTTCCAGTGCAGTGGAGTAGCAGCCAGTATTTTTTCATTACTGAGATTTAATTAGTCATTTGCAAATAATTATTTAACTCGAGAAGTACTGTCCTAATTATCAAAGTGTCAATGAGAAAATTGTAGAGCAACATGAAAAACTCCCGATAAAGCTTTCTCTTGCTCTCTATCTGCTACATAAATGTGTTTTTCCGCCCAAGAATTTCAGCCCGCGAATACGCGCAGAATTGCCGCGCGACTGGCCGCTCGAGGCATTTTGCGTGTATTAGCGGGCTTCTTTCACGCACGAAAAAAACAAATTTATGTAGCACGTAGTGAGCAACAGAAAGCTGTATCGGTAGTTTTTCATGTTGCTCTATAATCTTCTCATTGACACTTTGATAATTAGGACAGTACTTCTCGAGTTAGATAATTAATTACAATTAACAAATTAAATCTCAGCAATCAAAAAATTACTGGCGGCTACTTCACTGTACTGGAAACAATACGCACTAGGTTTGCTTCGTGTAACGCCTTTCCTCTTTTTTTAAATCGTGCTGCGTGATAGCTGGGACACCCTGTATATATTGTGAGACAACGTTTAGGCGGTCACTCTCTTTTTTATTCTCTAGAGAGAGAGGCCCACCACCAGTCCCAGAATGGTGATGATGACTATGTACAAATGAGAATATGAAGCGTATGAATTATGCTCACACTAATTTCTCGCGCGCGCAACCGGCCAGCCAGGCCGCGACTTAGCCAGGAGGCAAACGCCGAACGAATCGTTTGACACGCGAAACGTGAAAGATCTCAGAACCGCGGTAACGATGGTCCGAAGAAACCTCGACAGGAGTAACGCGATAGTTCACTGGGGATGTTTGTTCATTGATAATGTAGGAGCCAAGGAATCGCGATTCAAACTTCTCACACAAACCGGGTGTACGAATGGGCATCCAAAGGAGCACTTCATCTCCAGGACGAAAGGAGACGTCTAGGCGAGAGATGTCGCAGCGTTGCTTGCGGTCTAGTTGACTGACTTCTGTGTTGAATCGAGCACGGTCACGACATTCGTGAAGTAACGAGACGAACTGTGCGGGTATACTGGCCGAGGTGTTAGTTGGGGCAGTTAAGAAAGTCGCGTCGATGGTGCATGTCGGCGAACTGCCGTAAACGAGGTAAAAGGGTGAGTAGCCTGTAGTTCGCTGGATAGCAGTGTTGTGAGAAAACGTCACAAAAGGTAAAAGTTTGTCCCAGTTGTCGTGGCTTGGCCCGATATACATTGATATTGTGATGATTATGGACGTTCGTCACTTGTTTGTGTGTCTTAAGACGAGAAAAACGCACAAGAAACGCTAGTAGGCAAAAAAAATGTTTTTCTTTCAAACACACGATAGGCAAGAAAAGGAAATGAAAACAAAACAAAACAATGTCACAGAGGCGCACACTGATGTACGCGACGCTCAGTCCTACACCACCGCTCGGTGGGTCAAAAGTTCCGAAAAAGCATCTCACGGTTTCGGTCGTGACGATCCACTCGCTTGTCGTTGCCGCGGTACGGTCGCCGAGGCGAGCCGAGGCAGAGGTGGCACGGTTGCTGCTGCTGGAACCGTCGCCGGCACACGGCTGCGCTACCGTGTGCGCGCCTGGCTATGGTGAGGACAACACTGCGTTGTCCGGCCACAACTCACGAGGACCGCGACCCAGGGTCGGCCCACGCGGACAGCACCTCGGTAGGCCTCGACCAAGAACAGCCCTCAGAAACGGCGCCCTGGCAGGAGCCGCTCAGCAGGCCTCGTCCGTGGTCCCAGAACAGGCCTCCGCATCTGGCCCGGGTAGGCACGCCTTGGTCACTCGGCCGCAGCAGGAACCACGGCCCGAGCTCTTCGTCCCGAGCGTCGCACCCGATCTACTGCCACCGTGGCTTCGCCGCTCGAGCTCCTTCGCAAGTTCGCCACGCAGCTCTTCTCTTCTTTTTCTTCGTTTTGTTCTTTTTTCTTCCAGCTCCCGTGCCACCTGCCCTCAGCTCGCCTTCTTCACTTCGGTATGCACTTCTACTGAGTCCACGTAATATATATATATATATATATATATATATATATTGCGTCCTTTGCCCACAGATATCATATCTGTTAGCGTGCGACGAAATGGCTCTGTTAAGCCATTTGTTTGAGGGTGGTATGCGGATGTCGTCTTATGAACTGTGCCGCAAGCTCGGAGTACTTCTTCGATCATTGTTGAAATGAAAGTCTTGCCGCGATCACTCAACAGTACACGAGGTTCACCATGACGCAGCACAATGGCATCCAAAAAGAAGTCGGCAACGTCTAAGGCCGAACTAGAGCGCAGAGGCAACGTCTCTGCACGCGTACCGTGTAAGGTGATCGACAGCTGTTACGATCCACCGATAACCTGCTGGCGTTATGGGCAGAGGTCCGACCAAGTCTATTCCAACGATGGCAAATGGTGTCTCGGGACATGGGATGGGCTGTAAAAAGCCAGCAGGAGGCCAAGTCGGTCGTTTCCGCCGTTGACACTGAACGCAAGAAGTGACGTACTTGGCCACAAAGGTAGACATGCCTGACCAAAAGAAACGGCTCCTAACGCGGTGGTAGGTTTTGTGGAAACCCAAGTGGCCAGCAGATGGGTCGTCGTGAAAGGCTTCAAGGATTTGTGTGCGCAGCGAACGTGGAAGAACAGGTACCCAGTGGTGTCCGTCAGTGTTGTAAATGTAGCGGTGCAGCACATCGTTCTCGAGCTTAAATAGTCGCTGTTGTCGACGTAATCAAGCATTCGGTGCAGAAATAGTACCGCACAGGCGTTGGATGATGCTGCTGTAGTAGGTATCAGAACGTTGACACGACGCAAACTGAGTGCCGCATTAGAAGATGGCATGTCAGTAACAGCTAGCGGTAATAACGGAGGGGGACATAGTCTGATCAAGTGGCGCGGAATGGAGAGACGTGCTCGAAGATAACAGTGGCAGGGGGCAGCGCAACAGAGCGTCGGCATCTTGGTGTTTTTTTCAGGACTTGTATACAACGTCAATATCGTACTCTTCTAATCGGACCACCCAGCGACCAAGGTGTCCAGACAAATTTTTCAGTGACGACAGCCAGCATAAGGCGTGATGGTCGGTTATGACAGTGAAGTGGCGTCCACAAAGATATGGTCGAAATTTTTGTATGGCCCAAACTACTGCAAGGCATTCCTGTTCTTTGATCGAGTAGTTCTGTTCTGCAGCCGTTGATGTGGGACTGGCACAAGCAACAACTCGCTCTCGTGCAGTGGTATCACGCTGTAGAAGGACAGCACCAAGCCCGTGGCCACTAGCGTCGGTGTGCAAACAAGTTGGTGCGTTCTCATCGAAGTGACACAGGACGGGGTCGGATGTCAAGGCTTGCTTGAGGGCCTGGAAAGAACGTTCGCAGTCATCTGTCCAAGTGAGAGCAGTGCCCGACGTCAGCAACTTGTGCAGCGGCGACGCCATGGCAGCAAAATGGCTGATAAAGCGGCGGAAGTAGTAAGCGAGGCCCAAGAAACATGTTAACTGTTTTTTTTTATTTTCAGGGCAAGGGAAGTGAATCACGGCAGCAACCTTGTCAGGATTTGGTCGAACGCCATCTTTACTGAAAAGGTGGCCCAACACTTTAATGTTATTTCTGGCAACATGACATTTCTTTGTGTTGAGTTGGAGTCGGGCGTTAAAAATGCATGTTAAAACGTCGTCCAAATGCTCAAGGTGCTGACGAAAAGTTGCAGAAAAATAACGATGTCATCTAAATAACACATACAGGTCTTCCACTTAAGGCCGCCTAAAACTGTGTCGATCATGCGTTCAAATGTTGTAGGAGCATTACATAAACCGAAGGACATCACATTGAACTCGTAAAGTCCATCTGGGGTTGCAAAGGCTGTCTTGTCCTTGTCCGCTTCGTGCATGGGTATTTTTCCAGTACCCGGATCGAAGGTCTAGACTTGAGAAATAATCAGTGCCCTGGCGAGACTCACTGGCATCACCGATTCTTGGCATCAGATATACGACTTTGCACGGGATCTGATTAAGTGCTCAATAATCGACGCGAAATCGTAAAGAGCCGTCGTTCTTGCGCACCAACAGAACAGGAGACGACCAAGAACTGGACGATGGCCGAGTGATGTCTCTTTTAAGCATGTCATCAACGTTGTCTGCCATAATTTTTTGTTCTGCGGAAGACACGCGATACGGGCGACGGCGTACTGTTGAGCTGCCTTCGGTTTCGATGCGATGCACAGCAACGGAAGTGCGCCCCAGATGCTTGGAGTGAACGTCAAATAAAGCGATGTGTTTTTGCAGTAGAGTCATAAGGTGTTCTTTCTGCGCAGCAGTCAGATCGGGATTTATCGCGGCCGTTGATGCACTGGTCGCAGCATGATCGTCAGTTGTGGTAGACAAAGGGGGTGATTTGGTGTGAAGGGGTACTAGCGAAAAAGGTTCGTTGTCAGTAAAGCAATTCACAGCGGTGCCCTGGGAGAGCAGAACTGAGGAAGAAGTATGGTTATGACCAGCGATGAACGCTCTACCGTCCTGAAACCGCACCAGGCTAGGAGCAATGCTAAGCCCACCAGATATGCACCAACCACTCGGTGCAAGGAACACATCACCATTTACAATCGTATCGCAAGTGAGTGTTAGAATACACTCACAGCCCGGGGAAATGAAACAGTCGGTACACGCGCCACAGCGTAGGATGTGAGAATCGACAGCGGACGAAGATTCAGTGTCCGTCATATGAACAGTTCGCTGACGGCAAGAAATAAAAGCTGACGCTGAGGACAGGAAGTCCCATCCCCAAATCATTGCGTAGGTACACGAAGATAGCACGCCAAACTGAATGTGGTCAAGGATACCATCAATAAAAACACGTGCAGTGCAAACACCGGAGGGCTGAATAAGAACTACATTAGCACAACGTAGGGGAGAACCATTATATGGAGTCTTCACTTTTCGCAAGCGAGAACACAAGTCAGTACTAACAACGGACAGCGATGCACCCGTGTCAACCAAGGTTTCAGTCCGTAAACCTTCAACAAACATCACAAGTACATTGACGGGCGCTCCGGAGGAGTTTCAAGTTTACCAATGGATGCAGCTTTCCCTCCTGAAGCTACACTATTTAGTTTTCTGGGCGGTGATCGGAGGACGAAGTAGCCGGTCGAAGAGGGGAAGAGGAGCGCCGCATCGGTGATGCAGAGTGACGACGCGAGAAGCGCAATGTACCGGCAGCGTTGAATTCCTGCGGAGATGGGGAGCGTCGAGGATAATAATTGTAGTACGGACGCCGACGTTGTGGTACAGGCCCAGAAAACTAATCTCTTTCAAAACCGTCATAGCCACGTCTTTCATCTTGCTGACGGCGTCGGCAAAACCTTGAAATGTGGCCGCAGATGCTGCAGTAGTATCCAACAGGTCGAGGTGGGCTCCATGCGTTGTAAGACTCAAGAGGTGGTGGTCGCGCAGTGAGGGTATTCAGGGACCCGTGCATTGCAGGTGCCTGCTGTGGTGGCTGCTGTGGTGGCTGCTGCGAGGGTGGCACCAGAGAGGCAACCTGAGCATAAGTTGGTGTAGGGATACAGGCTCGGGATTTGCGGGTACGTCACGGCAGCTATCTCTCACGATATGGCGTAGGCCGCCACCAGGAGGTGTCATATGGACTGCAGGAGGGGATGACAAAGCTTGGGCATGCAGTTCCTCACGGATTATGGAGCGAATCAGAGCACATAGCTCGCTATCGTGCGACGCCCTGAAATGAGACGTGTCAGGGTATAAGCGGATCTTAGTAAGCTCATCCAGGCGCTGACACGTACTGATGATGTCTGCGACGGTAGTGGGGTTCAGCACGACAAGAGCATTAAATGCCACAGTCGCAATACCCTTGAGCAGGTGGCCTACACGGTCAGTCACCGCCATCGAGCTGTTCACGCGGCGGCAGAGGGCGAGTACGTCCTCTATGTACGAAGTGTACGACTCTCCCGTGTGCTGAACACGCTCAGAAAGCTTCTTCTTGGCGATATCGGAACGGACAGAAGTGTTCGCGAAAATCTGTCGTAGGTGAAGTTTAAACGTGCTCCAGTTTACGAGATCGAGCGCATGGTTGGAAAACCAAGTTTCTGCGACGCCGGTGAGATAAAAGGCGACGTGTCGCAGTTTTGCAGATTCGTCCCAGTGATTAAACTCACTCACGCGCTCGTATTGTTCCAACCAGTCTTCAACGTCGTCACCACGAAGGCCAGCAAACACCGGTGGATACTTTTGAGGGGTGGTGACTGTCCAAAAAGGGGTTGCCGCCGGAGCAGCCAAGGTGGATGTCGCGGTATTGGCCTGCTGTTCTTGGGACATGGTCGAGTGCAGTTGGAAGAGGCGGCGACTCGAACGGAGCTCCAGGGATGTAGCGTAGGTGGTGTTGAAGATAGACCGGGAGCGAGAGTACGAGGAACCGGACAGCACACTCCACCACTTGTGAGACAACGTTTAGGCCGTCACTATCTTTATTCTCCCAAGCAAGAGCCCCACCACCAGGCCCAAAATGGTGCTGATGAGTATGTACAGATGAGAATATGAAGCGCATGAATAATGCTCACATAATACGTATATATGTATTCTGAGCGCTAACTGTGCAGTTCATCATCGTCTTCATGTGTATATACTCATCCTCATAATCATCATCATTTTGTCGGGTGGGGTGTTCATGGGCTGTCTCGCGCTGTGTGACAATACAAGAGCTCTGCCTTCGTCTCGGGCGTGGTCTCACAATATATATATAATTATGTATATATATATATATATATATATATATATATATAGTTCAATGAACAGGAGAACGTAGTAATAAAGAAGAAAAAATACAATAACACGAGTTTGCTTGCCAATACCTTGCCAGGCAATAGCGTATCGATCATCTATCATTGATCAGTAAATTCCAGGAAATGTTGGCGATGACTTCTAGCCCAAATACATGGCCGATACCTTGTGATAGCCAATCAAGGGCTAATTGATAATCGATAAATTATTAATAAACTCCAGAAAATGCTTAGGATGACTTGGTAGTACTTAGCCAACCCAAATACGTGGCCAATACCATGCGATAGCCAATTGATAGCCAATCAAAAGCTAATCTATCAGTAATCAATAAATTCTGGGAAATGCTGGGGATGACTTAGTAGTGCTTAGTCTAGCCCAAATACGTTGCGAATACCTTGCGATAGCCAATCGATAGCCATGCGATCAATAGCTGATCGATAATGGACAAATAATCAATAAATACCGGGAAATGCTGGGGATCACTTGGTAGTGCTTAGGCTAACCCAAAAGCCTGGGCTAGTAGGTGCCCATGAGCTCCGCTGTCTCTTTAGCATTGCGCCACCAGTGCAAGCTACGCTAATTTATTTTTATTTGAAATCGAGCGAATGGCACGATTGCTGCTTCGATATCTCTGACTGCGTGGAGTGAGGCTAGCATGCCATCTTTTGCGCACCTGCATACGCGCCGCTCTTCAGTATGAGCAGCCGCGATATACTTTCATCAGTGATTCGTACTGGTCGATTAAGCCGTTTAAGACAGTATCATCGCTGTCGCTGCTAGCGATAGCCGAGACCTCCTGCTTATGTTCAATAGCTAATCGATAATCGATCGATGCTCATGTTCGGGTGGCACAGTTGAGCTCCCGGGGAACTTCAGGCTGGCAGGTGAAAATAAAAAAGCCACGTATTTCAGTCTTATAAGACTCTATTTTTTTATTTATTCCCAAGGGCATTACAGAGGGGAGTTGGTTTTGATTACAAAAAAATTGAACGTAAACAGCATTAAATATACATAATATTCTAACTATAAAAGAGGCTAAGAAATTAAAAAAATAGGTTGAATTAAAATTGAATATGGGCTTTTGCGTGCCAAAACCACGATCTGATTATGAGGCACGCCGAAGTGGGGGACTTGGGAATAATTTGTAATAAATTAATATAGTGTACCCTCCGGGGTTGTTTAACGGGCACCTAAGTTTAAGTACACGGGTGTTTTTGCATTCCCCCCCCCCCCCCCCCCTACGAAAAGCGGCCGTTATTCGTCCCCGTGTTGCTTCTCGCGCTCTGTATTATCAGAACCACCTATAATTCCGTTGGATCCACGTCTCTCGAAGCTTTCTCTCTTTAGGAAACACACAGAATCCGAAGCTTTTGGCCCTTGTGTGGTTGTTGTAGCACCCAGGCACGCAGCAGGTGAATCCTCCCATCACACTATGGCTCTACACGAACCATAAACATTGCAAAAATCGCTCGGAAACAGGACGCACAGGCACGCCGGGCGGCTGGAGCAGCCGGATAGTACAAGCATGCACCGCGGCAGCGGTGACGTTGTGAAACTGGCCGGTGGCATTGGTCTATTGAAGAGACGGACAGTACACTCACCTTGCAGGCACATGATAGTAGCACTGTAGTGTGCGCTCGAGAGTTCTACCTGGTCCATTCACTTGAAATTCAGACTTCAAGCAGATGCACGGATTACTTACGTTGAAAGTACTTGAACGTTTCCACAGATACGTGATTGGTCTTTCCCGTAGGAACTGCATCAAAAAGACAGCAGTGTGCACAATGTTTACATGTTCCTTGTATATTACTATGACAAGTGGTTTTTGAGATGATTTCCTTCAGTAAAATGCCGAAATGGTTATGTTTAGCGCCATAACGTTAAGAAGTTTCTCAGGCGTAGGTGATCATGCGCGTGTCACCCCATTTGCTCCTTATAATTTCTTGGTCGAAATTGTTAAGCTATGTTCACGTGAAGATGGCCACAAGAGCAAAGCATTAATCTGTATATTCAGCGACATTGCGTTTGTTCGGAATACGATCATTCCACATGACAGCAATGAATATGTGTGTGTGACACTAAAACGTAATCTAAATGTGTTTCCGATCATAGGCGCTGTTAGATACGGACAATTAACAAACATCCGTCAAGTTCTCCTAACTCAACCGCTCGCTGTCACTTATCGATCCTGGTGCGCAGGGGCGCGTCGACCGTGATATCGGTCTCGTCAAACTGGTTGATTATCCCCACTCATGTGCCACGCGTGGAGCTTTTGTCTCCCCTCGGCTTGACTCTTCCCGAAAGTCAAACGGGAGGGTGTCACATTTCAAGGTGGTTGAGCCAGTTCCAAGCAAAGTTGCTTTGCTACTCTGAAATGCTGTTCGACAGCCACCCGGGACCTACAGCCATCTGAGCGCCTACCAGGCGAGGGGGAAATGTTGGACGAAGGCCACCGTCGGACAATGGAGCCCTTGGAGCGTCTCCATTGGCAGATTATGACTCCACTTCCGCGGGCCCCTACGATTGGATAAAATGACGACACCTGAGCGGACTCGACAATTGGCTGAACATGACGTGACCCCGAGAGACCGAAGGGGTTAAAAGATAGAGACATATCGAGAGGAAGGTGGTTCTTCTAGCCGTGGGCCACAGCGTCCGATTTTCTACCGGCCATAACGATGACTCTTTTACTGTTATCTGCTTTGTTATAATCCTGCGCATAATGTAAATAAACCTCCAGTTCTCAAAGTCCTCCTCACATCGCCGAACTCCCGCACTCAACGGCAAGATCCAATAGCGCCTACATACCTCCCAGAAAGACTTGACCTCTCCTACCTATCCACTTTGTTACAAGGTTACCCAGGGCCTTACATTGTTATTGGAGACTTCAATGCTCACCATTCTTACTGCGGAAGTACCGCAACGAATTGTCGGGGCAGGAACTTGACGGATTTCATAGACATTGAAGGTCTGACTGTCATTAACGATGGGTATCCCACTTACACCTGCGGAACTTCCTACGGCGGTTGCTTATACCTCAATATTGTATCTCAGAGCCTCCTGCCCTCTGTCAGCTGGTGCTCGGATGTAGAAACGCATGGGAACGATCATATACCAACATTTGTGGAGATAAAATGGTTTGCGCAATCAACTGCGTCTGCTGTATGCTGCACTGATTGGTCCACATTTTCTACATGTGTCAAAGAGTATTGCGGCGCCGGCACTTCACCATCTGATAGAGAAGACATCATTGCATCGTCAGTGCAGAAGACATCAAAGCTATCAGTCCACTTACATGCAGAACGGTGATTGATATTGAATATGAATGCTCCGCTTGATCCGTCATCGAGCGGAAAGGAAGTAAAGGGGAATGAAATCTCCATTAGCCCTTGTCTTGTGCCAACGAGCTCAAGGAAAAATACGGCGTCACCTTCAAAAAGTAACAAAGCAACAATGGAGGACCTTCTGTTCGTCGCTGGATCCTCTAAAGCGACTTTCTAGGATCTGGCTTATAGTACGAAGTCTTCGCGCCCCTCCTAAGCAAAAACACCCTTTCTCTGCTCTAGCACATCCCCAATCTCTGACAGAAGTGCAGGTCGCCTAAGACTTCTACAAGAGAGTCACCAGTACAGATAGTTTGACATGTCTAACTTTGGATCGACTCGCGCCACCTCTCAAAGAAGCTTGTCTTGACATTCCTTTCATGATGCCGGAATTGGACGCTGCACTTACTGCTGCGAGACGATTCTATGCACCTGGACCTGACGGTATTTCATATACTACTCTATGCCACCTTGTCGTAGAAGTTCAGAAAGGCTTGCTGTCGTACTATAACATCACGTGGTTATCCAGTAAAGCCCCGAAGCAATGGAAAACCAGCCATTTGGTGGCCCTCCTTATAGCCAGGAAAAGCGCCTTACAAAATGTAATCTTACCGGCCAGTTGCTTTAGGTAGCTGTGTCAGTAAGGTAATGTAATGGATGGTGCTCACTAGATTAGAATGGTTTATGGAAAACAATGAACTTTACCCTGAAATGATGACCGCATTTAGACGCGGACGACCTGCTATAGATGGGGGCCATTGATCTCGTGTCCACGATCGAGCACGAAAAGAGGGGACACCGACTTGTAGGAAAAGTTTTCTTAGACATAAAAGAAGTCGATGACAATGTACTGCGCGAAGCCATTCTTCATGTCCTAAGTAATTTGGGCATTGGCGGCCGTATCCACATGTGGATTGCAAATTACCTAGATGGTCACACAGTCTCCATGTCCACGAATGATAGCGAAACGAGAAGACACGTTGTGGTCCGTGGAGTGCCTCAAGGAGGAGTGCTCATCTCGACCCTTTTCAATGTTGCACTTATTAACGCGACAGGGTAAAGGGTCCCGTGTCGCAGTGACGCCGACAAACCCCGTGTCGGCGTGCATGTCGGCGTCCATGGCGGAGAAAATTATCTGCTACCACTCCGACCGCGCAGGCCCTCCGCGTGGCGCAAGGTGTTAGAGCAGGAGCAGATCATTCCCAACCACCCCGACCGCGCAGGCCTTTCGTCGTGGTGCAAGGGGTTAGTGAACAAAATTTGAATTTCTCACAGTGAAATTTGCGAGAAAAATGTAAACTACAACTTCAGCACAACCTACAGACATGGTGGCGTCGGACTGTTATTTGAATGTACGAGAAAACATAATTCTGCTACGAGGAAACTCAAACACAAACCTCTCTTGCCAGCATTTCTACCATAACACCAGCTCACTTGCGAAAATCTTATGAAGATGGCGCTGGCATCTTCGGCAGGTCAAACGGAGATTTGGCCTGCCAAATGCCTATTGGGCATGCGCGCCCGTTGGGGCAATAGCAAACAATTATTAACATAATAAAAAAAGGTCCTTGGGCCTTCACATTTTAATACAAGACGACATATATTGTCCCTGGAAGCGCGTCTTCCCAGCAATGCATCTCTGTTCCAAAGTGAAGTCGACTTTAAGGGGATCGGTGTAAGCTTGGTCTTTGTAAGCTGGTTTTCCCACGTTCTGTGTTGTAGTGAATGAAGCCTACTGGCCGGATGCGAATGACGCGATGCAAACCGGTCCCGATAACGCTATCGCGTTCTACTCTTAATGGCGAAGCTTAGGCGTCCTCCAATTTTTGGGTTGGCGGAATTGTTTTCTGATACAGTACGCATGAGTACCTACACCGACGATATATGCATATGGGCGCCCACAGTCATGCGACTGCAAAACCGTGCAAGATTGCAGTGAGCTGTTTCTGTCTCGGTGTCAGGGACTGTAACTAGCCCCTGGTAAGTGCACTGCGATAACGTTCACACGGAAGCTTTTGTGTCGGTAACCAATTATTATCAATGTCAATGCCGTCTCATATGCGACCCACCACAGATACCTCAGTGTTGTCGTTGACCCCGGTGTTTCATGGTCGAAGCATGTGGCAATGTCAAAAAGAAAATTAACTGGACTGCTCAAGTTTTTCGCTTTCAGGCAGGTATGAAGTGGGGCCCGTCTGAGCATTCGCTACTCCGGCTGTACCAGGCTCTCTTCGTCGGCTGCATTCATGCACCCTGCCAGTTTTATGAGGTATTGTCCCGTCATGTTGGCGTACGCTGAAAGTGCCCAGGCACAGATGCTGAGAACATGTGTAGGCGTTCCACGTTGCACCTCAAGTGATGATACAATTGACGAAGCGCGTCACCCCTTTGCCTGTATATCTACGATGCGAACCTCTTCGAGTAATTTCGCGGCTGCTGTGCTGTCACCGACACCACCCTTTATCGACTGTTCCTGACATACGGCCGGACTCCACTTTTTCAATCGCCATTAAATGCAAGGAGTCTGCCATACCATTATAAGTTGCCCCAGCTGACCTTCCACGTATGCCCCCATGAGTGATGTCCAAAATAAGGGTGCGTCTACCTATTCCCAGAATTTTAAAAAATTGCGAATACCTATTGGGGGTCTGAGACATTGAACACTTGAATATTTATCGAAAGAATGTGACCCCTTGGTGAATGTGTATACAGACGCGGGCCCTGGCCATGTTACCTGCCCGACCCGGCCCGCCACCCCTTTACCTTAGGCACGAGCCCGGCACCATCCCGGCTCGAAACTGGCCCGAAACCGTGCCTGAGACCGAAAAAGACGTGTTTTCAGAGTCGAGACGTGCGAGGATAACTCGCTGCAAGTTACGTGCACACCACCAGAAAATCCGAGCATGGCCCGGGCCCGCGTCAAAAAACTAGAGCCCGGCCCGGGCCCGGGTCAAAAAGCACATGCCATGCCCGAGCCCGGCCCGAGCCCCTGAAAAAACTGCCCTACCTGGGCCGGGCTCGGGCTTTCGAGTAAGCCCGAGCCCATGCGGTGCTCTAAGACAGTTCACTATATTTAGCGACAGCCTCCTCAAGCATGGACAGTGACGACAAATCCGCTCTGCAACTACTTAGAGTTGTAATGAAAGAAAGCTATTTCAGATAGTTGGCTCTCCAAACTGCCGAGCTATACACTCTAGTGGAAGAGAACGGGAACCGCATTACATTTTAATGGATTCCCAGTCACTACGGTATACACGGCAACGAACTGGCCGATACCAAAGCAAAGAAAGCACTTGAAGAACCAGAGTCACTGCTTACAATTCCTTTTTCAAGAGCGGATTCCAACTACCTTCTCTCAAGTGTCATCCGAAGAGCGACAGAAAAGCACTGGGACAATCCGGATAATCCCTACAGACGACTCCAGAGATTCGTCCCTACCATAAAATTTAGGCTACCACCGAAAACTCAACCCAGCTGTGCCAGTCTTATGCACAGACTAACGCGGGGGTACATGCACCTCATGTGACGCACCGAGTCTTCAGGCTGTGAGCGATGCAACGTGAATGAGACTATGGGTGATGTGCTTTGCGACTGCCCTCAGTACGTGGAAGAGCGTCAAAAGTTGAGCAATGACCTTATGCGCCTCGACAGCCCACTGTTGTCGGAGGACGTTAATTTAGACTCAGCCAGACGTTCAATCGAGTTTTAAGGCCATCCAGGTGTTACTCGACTTCTTAAAAAGTATGGGCTTGGACTGTAGGCTTTGACTTTACCAAACTGCTTGCCATATGTTTTACATCCTCCTTCTCTCGTCAGCGTCACCTGTAATGCGCTTCTTCCCTCTTTCTTTCCCTCTCCACTTCCCCCAACGCAGAGTAGCTGGCTAGAGGAATGCACCTCAGGCCGACCTCCCTTAAATTCTTATCATTAAAATTTTCTATCTACCTATCTCAGTCCCATCGATCTTCCCAGATGCGCTTTTTTTTATTCCGATATCAAGTATATGGACACTCCCAGCTAATTTTCGCTGTCTTCGTCGCCGTTGCCATCGCCTTGGGTTTCCAGATATATTTAGCATATCTATACTATGTGCTTATGTATGCCGCATATGCGGACTGTACTGCTACGTTATTCAATCACTAAAGCTACTCATACCAGGCCTTACGTTCTTGACTAAATTGTTCCTGAGAATTTTAAAAATGGCAACCCATAAGTAGATGTCATGAAACAAAACAATCACATCGCATGCCTTCAATACATCTCCCCAGAGTCTGACATAAAAAACTGCAAACGAATGTAATTGCTCAAACCGGAATGCGATGTAGGTGTACTGGCGCGGTTTTCGCCCTTAGGTGAAAACCTGATACTGGAAAACAGGGATTAATACACCGCCCTCCCCTAACACCCCCCTCAACACCTCCCCAGGAGGATCTCGACACCTCCCCCCCCCCCAAAAAAAAAATTTATTCCGGACCAACCCTCGTACAGGCACTCATCCTGTAAACAAATTACGTGAATCCACGCACTGTGGTAATCGCCTTAATATTTACTCTTTGCGGAGGTGGACGTTATGTTGCCTTCATTTTGAGGCCCAATTTTGATGTTCAAGCGCAGACGACAGTGCAGCACTGCGACCTGCAGGGCGTGGAGAATCCTTGACGTCGTGGTAAACGCTTGCGCGTGAATGAGATGTGAGATTCATGTTTGGTCTTTCTGTTTTTCCATTTTTAAGTCAACGTACTCATATGCACTATACGGACAGTACGAGCACTACCTCTGTGTGCAGTTGTAAAATTTAACATGTGGCACATTTCTCTCGTTATTGTTGAGATCCGAACGACTAGACTGGAGAATGAAAGAATTTACAAAAGGTATCCTGGAGAGCTGGCTTCCCAGCGAGCACTGCTAATGCTTGCCTGTGAGGTCGGGAGAAAAAGAATGTTCCCCACTTTGTCATCAGCTGCAATGATGATACTGCTTCTTCTCGTAGGAATTGCGGCCGTTGAAAGAAGCTTTTCCACCATAAACAGGCTGTTAACATCAGATGTCACATGACGCCGGCCCATGTCGACGCGCTGATGAAAATTTCTATCGAAGCTTCAAGTATCCCCAATATTAGGAGCGCCACAGACGAAGAAAAAGATGAATATTTGCAGTTTGTGGACCAAGCCTACCTGAAAACAAAAGTATTAACTTCAAATTTTAAGATAATACATGAAAATTGATATTTATGATTAGAATTTATTTCATATCTCATTCTTAAATAAGAAAATCCCGTTTAAGTATTCTTCCCTTTTCTACCTACTGTCGCCCGATTCATGGCCAATCCCCCGTAGTGGGTTGTGCTACACATATATGCACCAAAACAAACCAAACCTTTATGATGTGAACCAAGAAACCACGACGGGTATTGTACATACGTGCGGGGTGACACGGTGCAATTGTGTAGTTTGTGTAGTTTGTGTAGTTTAATTAGGTTAATTATTATTTTGAGAATGTGGAAGCCACGATTGGCCTAGTATAGTAGTTTATTTGGATAGTGTATGTACCGGACTGACCTGCTGACCTGCTGGCTAGCTGGCATGTACTCATGATGGATGGTGCACGGCGCTTAATCACCTTTTTTTTTTTGCTGAGCCACCGTAGGACCAAATTGAAGGCGTGGTTGCAGACACGTTGGTTGTGGGAATGTGGAGTACGCGCGGCGACTAGACTGAGTAAAACAACACTCAAATCTCGAGAAAGAATCCATCCGCGTTTTGCTCGCTTTGTAATGTTTAGTGGCGCCACATTTGACAAATGTTGCAAATGACGTGAAACAGCTTTATATGTTTTGTTTTGCGCCGATGGCGCTCCCTCCAAAATACTCCAGTGATATTTATTATTTATTGGAAATCTTTTGTTTCAAGCACTTTTAAGTAAAAAAGGCTATTGCTAGTAATTACAAGACACTCTATGGCTGTATTAATATGCAACACTCGTTGTGAATTACCGTGTACATGAAAAATAATGTCAATTTGCATGGACCTGGCCGGCAGAAAAATTAGGTAGGTTTACTGCTCCCCTGTATAATCCCCAATAAACATAAGACAAGTTTCTCTTCATATAATTCGAGTGAAGGGCTTGCTACTAGATTATTGAAAATTTCAGAGTTCCAGCTTGAATTGTTTTGTCGCCTCTTCGGTAATGCGTAACCAAGTATTGCCATAAATAGCCAATTTGAAATAATAATAACTCATGAAATGTTCATCACAACGAAAAACAACTTCGCATAGATAAGCATACTGTAGCCTAGAAAACCACTAAATATTCTTGGTCTGCCTTGAAAAGAAAAAAAAAAGTTAGTAATTCATAAACATATATTGTCTTGCCCATTTTCATTGGAGCCAATATAAATTTCCACACTTTAGGCGCAATATCTCTTCATAGAAACCTCGTATAACATTTCATTTAAAGGCCCAGCAAACTTCATTTTGTTATGTCGAACATTTTTGCCGGAAACGCCGTACAACGGAGGCTAGTACAGTAAAAACGCAGTTTCTTGGTCCTTCTGTTTTCATTGCCGTTAGGTAACGCTTCACGCTAGGCGATACTACTAGGTGTCATTGGAAAGTGGAGAAAGTAAGCATTCTAGTACAATATGGTTCAAATCTGTCCAAAGCGCGTAGAAAGCACAGTGCGTCCGCGAACAATGTCTAAAATTCGGAGCGCGTGCCGCAAATAAATAAATATATAAATCTAGTATATTATGATATTTCTTACCTCTAAAGCTTTTTCACCAAGTGCAGCGAACCCACTACTACTTGCTTGCTCATCTGTGTCTTGGTGATTGCCGTCTGATGGAGTGTTTGTTGCGAGTGGATATAACTTTCGAAGATCATTTATAGTGCCTGCATAAAAAGCACGGTTATAATCAATGTAACCTAAAATATATAGACATGTGCGAAAGCAAAAATAGAAGGTAACCATTACGCATACATACTTTAGAGCTGAAGAAAAACGATATTTTATGGCCTGCGCATCGCTGCTCAAAGTCTCGATGTGTTACATGGGGCCACATTTCTTCATTAACATGTCAGTGCTTTTTTGGTCACAGAACGTAGCATTTCTGTTGGAGGCTAACTCTGTATAGGTATGCTTGTGATGTGTCAACGCTGGCCATGTCAACAGGGACATTTGTCTTCATTAGGGCTGCGTGTCGAAACGTTGCCTCCTGAGTAACATCTTGTTGTACTAGTGTTATTCACTTACAGCTTCCAATTAACCTCTGCCTTACTTAGTTCTGAATGTGCTTCATACACTCCGTGAGGTATAGACACTTCAGTGAATGGATATATGATATACAAGCAGAAAATCCTCATTTCATAGCCATGGTTCTTAACCTATCCTAGCATATTGTTTAACCCGCCGTGGTGGCGCAGAGACTCTGACGTTGCGCGGCTACACCCGAGTGCGCGGGACAGCATCCCGGAAACGGCGGCCACATTTCGTTGGGGGCAAAATGAAAAAAAAAAAAAAAACGCCCGTGTACTGTGCACAGTGTTGTGCGGAAGGCGTTCCAAGGAACGGCGTTCCTGGAACTAATTACTTTTGGGAGGAAAGGAGTAACGCCACCGTTCCATTTAGGTTCGGTGGAACTGTAACGGCAACTCGTTACGTTTATGAAGGTATGCCAGAGGGAACGGCGTTCTTTCTGTAAACGTTCCACGGCATTAAGCAGACGCACGCACGTACGCAGCACGTCACGCAGGGCGGATGGGCGACCCCGTGAGGCACAAAGAACTACCGCTTGCTTGTCACGTGACTGTGAGGCATTTTTTTCGTGAGATCTATGTTGTATGTTTTTATTGCTAGGCTTCAAGATTGTCACGTGACGTTTCTTCCTGTAGTTTCTTTCCTCCATGCCGGCATGCCGGCCTGCCGAAAAGAAGCTATGAAGTCAGGACCGCAGAGCCACTCGAGGGACTTCGCAGCGCATGGAAAGTTTTCAGTCCTCACGTCCTCACGGGCTGCGAACCTTTCTTGCCGAGGCACAGGATGAGCTGTCGCGGTCCTTGCTGGTATACCAGTTGAATACCCGCAGTCGCAGATGAAGAACTTCGAGGGATTGAACCAAATTTTCCTCAAGTACAACACGGCAACACCGTCAAGCACTTCGGTGGAACGGCTCTTCAACATTGCCAACGAAGTGATAACAAAAAATCACCATCCCTTCCACTGTCGGCTCCGTGTTCTTCACATGATTTCGCAGCGCAAATCATCAAGGATCGCCCAAATTTTGGCACCAATCAACTCAGATTCTCACCCGGAATCTGCGGATACCCGATTCGGAGGTGGGCAACGATTTTTGGTGATTTTACGGCTGAAACCCACGCCATTCTTTCGCGCCGCCTCGGTGGCCGAGCGTGATTCAGGCCTCGGCTTTCCTGAGCCTAGGCGGCGACATGTTATCAAGAATGCAGATTGTTGACCGAAGCGACGACGATATTCGACAGGAAATGGAGGACGATAACGGCTGGAAAGTCGTTAGATATAAAAGACGGGCCAAGGAAGAAGCGAAACGTGCCATGCCTAGCGCTAGCCCTAGCTGACTTCCCAAGGCGAGCGGAGCCAAGATAATCTCGCAACTTAATAGGGCCAGCAAGATGCCTAAACTACCTATGGGAGACTACAAGATTGTGATCAGACCAAGAGGAGGGCTGCAGTTATCCCAGCTAAGCCTACTACACCTAGGACAAACCATCTATGAGGCGGCAGGGATTCGTTACGATGAACGGGAGGCGGATACCATTTGCCCCAACAATTTCCAGAACATTATAGTCGTCAGTACTCCGAATCAGGACCATGCGGACAAGTATCAGTGCATCAAGATAATCAAGTTCAACGGCAAGGAATATGAAGTTGGAGCCTACGAAACGGCCCCGGACGTTACAGCTAAAGGAGTCATCCGAGGTGTGCCTGTCGAAGTTTCCCCGAGAGACATTACGGCAGCCGTTATTACACCAAGAAATCGGACGGCGATCGCAGCCAAATGACTGGGAAACACCATAACTGTGATAATTTTATTCGGGGGTTACAAGGTTCCCTCGTACGTGAATTACGCAGGAGTGCTCACGAGATGCTCGTTATACAGGAAACAAGTTGATTTTTGCAAACAGTGTAATAGACTAGGACACAGAAGTGACGTATGTCCGAAGCCTGAGGATAAGCTATGTGCGGGATGCGGCAAGGCCAACCCGGAACAACCACACATGTCAGCCTAGGTGCCAGTTTTGCGGGATGGACCACCACACGGCCGACAAAATCTGTAAAGCCAAGTTCAAGAAACCATATATAGTCAAGCGCCGAGAATAGCTTCGCCAAGAACAAGCATTCAAGCAACAGGAAGAACAGCAGCAGCAGCTTCGCTTCGCGGACGGGCCTACTGAGCGAGGCCGATCCAGGTCCAGAGGCAGAGCAACGACTAAGGACAGATCCCGATCCAGGTCGCTGGCGAGATCCAGGTCCAGGTCCCGGGAAGACAGGCAAACCCGGCCATGACGCCTAAGGTGAGCTGGTCAGATGCGGTTAAAGGGCCGCGCCCTGGGACACCTGAAGGGACTGCGCATAATTCTAACAGTACTAACGAAATAGCTGAGATAAAGAAAGAGAATGCACAATTGAGAGAACTAATAACACAGTTAACCAAGGAGATTCAGGAGCTTAAGAGGGACAAAAAACAGGCAAACAAAGAAACGCGATCCCCGAGCCCCGGGAGACGGGAGGTAATTTAAGAAACTAGAATGGAAGAGGATAATACTCCACCTCCACCCAAGAGAAAGGCGATCAGCGACACAGCTATGGTTCAAACCCAGAACTTCAACCAGGCAATTTCCCATCAGCAGAAGGCGGCTAAGGAACAGGCAGAAGCTACCAGCAATCTTTCGCTGGCAATCTCGGTGATCTTGAGCAGGCTGGATAAAATGGAGGCCAATATGGCCGAAATTAATACTAGGATAACAGAACTTATCCCGAGAAGAACCCCATCGCCTCCAATCAACAACACTCCTGTGATCAGCTCGGCAGGGAATCTGCAAAATTTACAAGCAGCTGGGAATTCTAGCTCTTCTAACATTTAAAGTCCCTTGATGTAGGAAAGTACCGCCACTCTTTGTACTTTGCCGCCGGCGCGCGACCTCCTCGCCTCCTCCTCGCCCCTCGCGAGTCCCTTCCGTGACAGACGGCCTTGGGCGCGTTTTCCTGCACGATGATTGGTCTCCCTGCCGTTGCGCTTGGAAACGAGCGGAGCTTGCGTTTTGCTTGTGTTTTGCTTTTTCGTTAGAGCCATTTTGCGCCTCAGCTCGGCTGGCTCGGCGTGTAGAGAACGTCGCGCGCTAACATTGCACGCTGTTTCGAGCACTGTCTGCTGGTGCTATGCCGTGCTGCTGCGCATATAACTGCAGCAAGAAGCGTGATGATGGCTATGCAGTTTTTACGATACCGCAAGGAAAGCGTGATGGCTTTCGCAAAGTATTGGTATGCGTGTTGCAGTGTCTACCATGAAGTGAGGTGATGGTGACTATGAAAGATGTAAAGGGGCTCCAGCTGCCTCTATTAAGTCGAATGCTTTACCTAAGCCTTCGAAGAATGCTTAGCAGTCAAGCGTCAGACTCGCTACGCCACTTATACCAGTTAAGCCAGCTTTTTGTGTTATGAAGCCAAGCTCACCAATGTTCACTGCATATATACAGCTATTTTGTAAATGTCACTTGCGCTTTTCATCAACTACACTCGGACAAAACTCAAAACTTTTTACTCATTTACCTTCAATCCAGTAAGTGGCAGCGGCCAATATTAATGATGTTGCGGTTAATGGCATTTCGAAGAAGCTCGTACTAGCCAACTGCGATGTCACGCTAGGGGATTAAGCAGGACGTCATGACAAACGGTCGATACCCTTGGTTGGAAGACACGCTTTGAGGGGTGTTTGCCACTTCGTTCTTGGGCTGTATCCAACTATAGAGCTCTTAAAATTAAGGACTCGATTGAGCATGCGCGCCCAGTATGAAACGAATCTCCTGAGCATTCGCGCATGGCATATTCTTTGCAAATAGTGGCTCGGCTCAAATAAAAACGTGGTATCTCTTACACGTGGAGTGTCGTTTTGATCGCAACAGAGCCGCTTTTTGAAAAGGACAAGCTCTTAGCGCAAGAACGAATTGCCCGTAAACTTTCGGCCACACTGTTGCTGCTTTATCATGTATTAAACGGTGTAGTTTTGTGCCATGGTGTAATGTTACTACTGTTGTTTTCTTGGGCATGTCTTTTTCTCAGCTGCCATCCGTACTGCATGACATATTTGTACACTAGCATTGTTTCTCATTTTGAATATTATATGATACTCTTCTACGTTATCTGTATCTTGTCAAATAACGTTTTCTGCGCATGCACGAAAATAAAGCATCTTACTGACCATTCTTTTTGTTTTTTGTGTGATAAATGTTTTTCTGATGTCTAATCAAAATCACAATTTTAACTATCCTACTACATAATTTAACGGTATGTTGGTGTGAACTATCAAAATACCTTTTCCAGAGGCGTATCTTTTGCCTAAAAATATAGAATACCTTCTCCCATAGGTATACCGAGTATTTTTTAAGCTTCATTGACACCGACGCCTAAAGAATAATCTGTAAATACCTTTCCTCAGCTTCTGTTATTGTGGGTGATGAGTGGCTGCTGGCACCGCTTCATCGCACTGAAATTGTGCAACCGTCCTATTCAATGCAGAAACCACAGCTCAAAAGCTACTTTGACATTGAGAGCAACACATGGACGGACGATGCTCTCGCCAGTAATTAATTATAAGAAGGCACACTGAATATAATACCTGCGGTGCACATGCGTGCACATACAAGAAAAAACTGCCAAACATAGAGCGATCTGCCACAAGCAATACTAGATCAGATGCAAAAAGTAAAGCAGCGTATCATGTGGCAGAAAAAATAACTGGAGTATAGAACTCGCCTCAAAGCTCCTTTTACATCAGTGTGTGTCATTCATACGGCTTTAAGATGAAACCAACCTTATCATAAACGTTGCCTTCAGCATTCTCCATGCTGTTATCACCATTTTTCAAAATATTCTACGCCACTGGAGCGCGCAACTGGCCCAAAATAACGCACCTCCATCGAATTCTGCAGCCCGTCCGCGGGAGCACAGGCGCAATAGCGTGCCGTGCGCAGCGCGCGCAGCCAGCGGGCGAGGAGAATTGAGGAGGAAAGCGCGCGCGCGGAGGAGAGTGTCGCTACTTTCAAGATCAAGGGGCTTTACTAACATTGTTTTAAGAGCGCCCTCCTTCCTTCCGCCCCCCCTCCGCGGTAACCCCACCGTAAGATGGGAAAGCGTGAGAAAAGAGACCTTATCATATGGCAGTGGAATTGCAGGAGCTCCGAATCCAAAAAGGCTGTCCTGCAACAATACCTTAAGAACAAGACTAAACCGGATATGGTTCATCAGGAAACACATGGACTGGCGAAACAGCCGGGATACCAAGCTATCGGGCCCCCGAATTGGAATAACAGAACATTAACTACACTAGTGAGGAAAGGGCTAGTGGTGATTCGGCATGAAACCCAAATCTCAGACATTGAACACGTGCTAATAAAGCTCCTCCCCAGATGGAGGAAATCCTCAAGTATATTTATTCTAAATTTATATAGTAATCCAACCCAAAAAAGACAGCGCTTCATAACTCTCTTTAGAAAGGCTGTGGTGATGGCAGGGACTAGTCCTCTGATCATTGGGGGAGACTTCAATGCCCCGCACGGTGCCTGGGGGTATGGTTATACGAGAGTAAAAGGCAAAATGCTATGGCAAGACATTCAAGATACAGAGTTAACGCTCGTAAATGAGCCCGCCTCCCCTACACGTATAGGAACCGGACTCAACAGAGATACCACACCGGATCTAACAATCGTCAACAAGGTGGTAACCGCCAAATGGAGAAACACGTTCGAAGACCTTGGGAGTGATCATAGAATTATAGAAATCAAGATCGAAGAAAGCGTAGAAGCCGAAAATAATAAAGCCGTTAAATGGATCGACTGGGATAAGTTTCGCAAAATAAGAGACGACAGGAAGCAAGAGCCGATCGAAAACATAGAACAATGGGCTAGAGACGTCATCAAGACGTAAGCGTAGCCACTCACACTATCACGCCGGACCAACCGGTAGAGGAGATTGATAGTCGGCTCGCACATATGTGGGAGGCGAAACAGTCTTTACAATATAGATGGCGTCAACAAAAGTACAATAGGAGTCTACGTAAGCGAATAGCTGAGTTAAACAAAAAGATTGAAGAGCATAGCAAACAGTTATGCAAACAGCAATGGGATGAGTTCTGCAATGCTATGGATGGTCAGATTTGCGCTGGCCAGGCCTGGCGTATACTCAAATACCTGTTAGATCCAGACAATCAAAAACTATGCCAAAAACATAACTTGCGAAAACTTTTGCATGGACACAAAGGGAAGGAAGATGAACTCATCGCGAAGGCAAGCGCTACATAACTTCTCTCCAACCCAATAGTCGAGCATGGGCGATATAAAGGAAAGCCTAATGTGTCCATGGATGAGGACTTCACTACACAAGAGATTAGAGCAGTGCTTCAAAAACTCAATACGAAATCGGCCCCGGGACCAGACAGAATTAATAACAAGATGCTAAAAAACCTGGATGATCAGGCATTAGAGAATATCACGAAATACATAAACGAATGCTGGACGAAGGGCTCTATACCACAACAGTGGAAGAAAGCCCAGGTCATACTTATTCCCAAACCTGTCAAATCAATTAATATTTCAAATCTGCGGCCCATATCTCTCACCTTTTGCGCAGGAAAGCTTATGGAGCACGCATTTTTTATCAGAGTAAACAATTACCTGGAAGAAAACGAAATATATCCAAATACTATGTTGGGCGTTCGGGCTGGTCTTTCTACTCAGGACGTTATGCTGCAAATCAAGCATCAAATACTAGATAGTAAAACGAGGTCCACCAGAGCTACATTAAGGTTGGATCTCAAGAAAGCATTCGACAAAGCAGCACATTCGGCCATACTCAGTCAGGTCAGCCACCTAAACCTCGGAGAAAGGGCTTACAATTACATCCGAGACTTCCTAACGAATAGGAAGGCTACCTTCACGATGGGGGAACTCAAGTCAGAGGTGAGGGACATGGGCAGTTCGGGTACGCCTCAGGGCTCCGTGATATCGCCCATGCTCTTTAACCTCATTATGATAGGATTGCCGGAAAAGCTCGAAGACATCGAAGGAATCAATCATTCCTTGTACGCGGATGACATTGCCATATGGATCTCGCAAGGCAGTGATGGAGAGAGAGAACAGAAATTACAGGAAGCGGTATGTAAAGTAGAGGATTACCTTACAGGCACGGGGCTTGCATGCTCCCCAGAGAAATCAGAGCTTCTCCTTTACAGACCCACCCTCAAGGGCAGGCCGCCCAAGGGGTACATCAAAGAGAGAGAGTACGAAGACATACACATTCGTACAAAGAATGGCGGGGCCATCCCCATCGTTGAACAAATTAGGGTCATGGGACTCAATATTGAGTCTAAAGGAACTAACGGCGAAACCCTTAGAAAGCTCGGGACCAAGGTCACCAACGCTATTAGGCTGATTAGGAGAATCACGAACAAGTATCAGGGAATGAAAGAGGCTAGCATTGTTAGGCTCATTCAATCTTTTGCGATAAGCCACATCATTTACGTAGCTGCTTACCTTAACTGGTACAAGGCAGAAAAGGACAAAATCAATACGCTCATAAGGAAACCTTTTAAGCAGGCCCTAGGCTTGCTCGCGACAGCACCAGTACAGAGAGATTAATGCAGCTGGGCATGCATAACACCTTAGATGAATTGATCGAAGCTCAGCAGATAGCTCAGCTGGAAAGACTCGCCGGCAGCTGGACTGGCAGAAGCATACTCGACAAATTACGAATAAATTACCATAATCAGCAAGGAACGAAGGTTACGTTGACCAGAGAGATCAGGAGCAGGATTAAAATCCCCAATTTACCCAAAAATATGCACCCGGAATTCAATCAGGGCAGGAGAACGAGCAGAGCTAAAACTCTACTGAAAGCCTATGGCAATGATGAGGAAGCGCTGTTCGTGGACGCCGCGGAATATTCAAATCACCCAGCATTTACAGCAGTAGCAATTAATACAAAGCAAGAAAGCGTACGCACGTGTTCAATCAAAACCAGTGTCTCTGCGGTTGCGGAGGAGGTTGCCATCGCTATGGCTATCGCTTCTCCCAAATATAGATACATTATTAGCGACTCTCAATCGGCTATACGAAATTATGCCAGAGGACGGATATCAGTTGAAGCTGCAAAAATTCTAAACAGTGAAACCAAACTTATATCATCTGAGGATTATTACGACAAGGAAATCATCTGGTTTCCAGCCCATACAGACTGCGAATCCACCGCCAACCCAAACCTTAACGAGTCTGCCCATCGTGTTGCGCGAGGACTCACTAACCGCGCCCGACTAGGGGGGGCTCTGGCCGAGGAGGAGATGGAACGGATGGATAGGGCTAGGCTTTTCTCATTCAGTGACATTACCCAATTCTACAGAAAGTCGAGGTGTATATATCCACCTCCTAACCCAAAATTAAACAGGTCTCAGGCGGTTGGCTGGAGGCGACTTCAAACTAGAACTTACACGAACCCGGTACATCTTAACCGCATGTTTCCAGATTTATACCCCGAGGCCAAATGTAAGTTATGTAATGATGAGTAGCCACCCTAGAACACATACTCTGGGATTGTAAAATAGTTCAGAGGAGCATTGCAGTCCCCCCGGATGAACTAAGGGCGCGGTGGAGAACTGCACTGACTAGCTCTGATGTTCAGGACCAACTTTGGGCCATCCAGCAAGCCCGGGAAGCTACCGAGAGGCAGGGTCTCTCTGCTGCCCCCGGCGCGGCCTAGACCCAGACCATCTATTTGCCGGATATTTATTAAGGTTTACTCACTCACTCACACTCCACTGTCGAGAAAATGGGGGTAAGCGAAGCTTGTGGCAAGACGACGCAGTCGCAGGCGTTCCGCTTTTTTTGTCCTGAACTCACGAAGCACGGTTTGGATGCGGGCTAGTTGGTATTGCATTGCAAACTTGACTTACAGCGCATACATAGGCAAAGGGACAGAAAGAATGCCGAAAGACAAGCGCTTACTTCCAACTGAAGTTTTATTTCGAATAACATGCATATATAGCCAAGACACTTCGACAAACCGCCCCCTACAAAACATGATGTCGCCATGAGCAAGCGCTCAAAATTCCATCTAGCCTCAACCGCCCTCTTAGGAAGAACGAGAGCGCATGTGAGACCCCAGAAAGCAAGCAAGAAAACCCATCCGTTAATGCAATCGACGGCTTACTGACCAAGTCACCCTCAGCGACTGCTGCTGCCTCAATGATAAGTCTAGTGCTTTCATTAGGATGCCAAACTAAGACAACCTTTTAAAGAACGGAATACAGCAGCATTATGCGTAATGTACTCCAAGAAACCCTTCTCGGTCTTTTCGCACTTTATTGCTATGTTCTTGGAGTCTAATATTTAGACATCTACCTGTCTGCCCTACATAAGACAGACCACATTTCTGGGGTATCTTGTACACTACATCGTTCGAACAATCCGTATAGTTTTAATATGATTAATACTACAGGGGAGTAAGTTTCTTAGCAGCAGGATTAGTTCTAACGCAAAGCTGTGCAAGTTTCTAGGCGTAGAGAAAACTACACCTACACCTGTAAGTGTGTGAGAGATCCAATGAATGTACGGGAGAACAGCTGTTTTATTTCTTCCATCATGTACTTGATGCTCGATGCTCTGAGGATCATTGCTTCACCTACGGCGGAGCTCCTCTGAGACTGAGACATGAAGGGTGCTATGATACCCAGCTGCCTTCAGCCGAGCAATCCGCGAACCTAAACTATGTTCTATTAAATGATATAATGATTTATTAAGTGCATTATGACAAGCAATTATGATACCTCTCCTGATTTGCTTTGAATGGGCTGACGCATAGGATAATAGAGGCTTATTGGCACGCGGCTTATACATCCAGCATACATGATGCTGAGTAAAGGATAGTTTCAAATCTAGAAACCTAAACTATCCATTCTCCGGAATTTCATGTGTGAGTGAGAGCGGCGCTAGGCCTTCTTCAAACAGGACCAACGCCTGACTAACGGAGGCCGCGACACTGCAGACATCACAGTTTAACAGAATCAAATAGTCATCCCCGAAACGAAAGCCCTTCCCGATTTTTGTATCACCCAACCATGGTTCGATGTTCTTGTCTAGGTGAGCCAAAAACAAATTGCTCAACAAGGGAGTGATACAGGACCCTATGCATATCGCGCTTTTCTGAAGGAAGAACATCCCATTCCATTCCGCGAACGTCGAAGGAAGGTATAGCTGAAGGAATTTTATAAAATCCGACACGGAAACACCACATCCATTTTGGAACGCAACAGCACCAAAACTAACAACCAAGAGTGCCTGATGCGGAATAGAATAATATAAGCCTTTTATGTCTATGGACATGGCCTTAAATGGAATGTCAGTGTTGTGAAAGATGGTGTACAATATCCGAAGATCTTTTAACTAGAAACGGATCATTAACTTATAGCTTCTTAAGGTGAAACTGGAGCCAGCAGGAAAGGGACTTTTGCCAAGTGCCATTTTCCGAAATAATGATACGAAAAGGCGTCTCAGGTTTGTGGGTATTTGCCGAGAAAAACAACCGAAGCACCAACCCTTCCTTCCTATCTACAGATTGTGCAAGACTGCTAAGATTCAAATCCGTTAACATGCGTTTTGCCATTGATTTTAACTTTTTCAGTTCTCCTAATAAAAGCAGAATGAATGGAAGCTTGCGCGTTTTTCAGGAAATTGCTTCTAGGTGTGACGAAAAACCCACCTTTTTGGACAACTGCTGCAAGATAAAGCCCCTCGTCAGTGAGGGGCTTTATCACCCTTTCAACGGGAATAGAATTTCGACGACGAGAGTACAACCGGAGCACATATACACCCTATAAAACGAAACGGTCACTCTCACATTCCGGAGCATGTCTGCACACATCCAGCACCAAAGTCAGTAGCTCCACTGGAGAGTTGCTTCCCACAGTGGCAAACTAAGGCCCAAGAGCGAGGGTCTGTATGACGAAGTCCGGAAGGGTCACACCTACATATGTGTGAACATGCTTCGCTGCATTAGGAGTAGAGAAATTCTATTTAGTAAAGAAATTTATTTACATAAATTCTGTTTAGTAGGAGTAGAGAACTTCGTGGAAATTCCATTACTCATGATGATGATAATTTTCTTTCGCGCCTCTCGGACTTACGGCCGTCACTGAACGTTGCATAGTGCAGCTTGCAACACTGACATCGCGTGCAATGCCGACAACGCGTTCCAGCAGACCCACACCGTGAATGCGGCTCTCTCTCTCTTGCTCGCATAGCGCGCAAAACCTCTTCACCTCGCAGGGCACGAGCGTGCGAACGCGCCAGCGGTGGACGAAGACGACGACACTCGAACGCAATCATATGGTTCGCATAAATGCATGCTCTGTAAGCGTGGCTGTATAGCCTAGTAGATACGACGCTCGCCTTTGGACCATGGGTTCGCGGGTTTGAATCCCCGCCTCAGCAAGAAAGTTTATTTTCTTTTATTTCGGGATAGTAACTTGATACGAACGACAAATTACGGCTGCCTTAAACAGCTTCGCTGTTAAAAAGACTCTATTTAGTCTACTTCCCATATTGTGCTAAAATTTAATTGGCTTTCATCTTTGAACGCATTGCTTAAGCGTACGCACATACACACAGCTTTACGAAACAGTTAGGAAAGCGTCTTAATTGGGTGGTCTGTAATGCGTGATTTATTTTTCTGCCCACCGAAAACTTTGCATTTCAATTCGAACATTTTCATGCAAGGTTTCAACCAGCATGCGCAGGGAAAATATTAAAAAATAAACAACCTACAAAAAAGTTTGCAACCCTATAAAATTCTGCAAGAGGTCACTCGTGCATACTATTAGAAACTAATGATCAATTAACAGAATTTGGTGCAGATTTGAACTTAGCAACTTCAAATTACGCTGAAGTGGTTCCATGAGTGAATGTGAAAGTTTACAGCATTTGTTTTTTTTTTTTGCAAAACATATAAAGATTTAATCACTTACTGCACTGTGATGTCCGCACACATGTGCCGCCCTTTGCCCGGGCGAACCCAGCACTGCATCCACACCATACCTTACGCTTCTTTGTGCACTGCCAGGGGGTGAGATCGACATCATTACAATAAACTTGCGGGGCGAAGTCACCTCCATCGCAGAACATTGCATCTGTATTTTCCGGGCATGCTGAGCAAGAAATAAATAGTAACAACATACAAATGAAATGATCAGTAGAAAAAAAAATCTCATGCTGTAAAAGACATGCGCCGACTACAAATTCTAGTGATATTAACACTTGCGGTTGTTGCATCACAGCGTTGTAGCGTTGTCTAAAGTGGTTGTAAATAGATTTGTGCTTGAAGGCTATCACAGTCATCCTGACAAAAAAAAAGTCGCACTTTTGCCTAACAGGCGAACCATTCATGGTGATAGCAAATTTGTAGGCAGCCATACGAAGTACGGATTGTAGTTTTATCGGCTGTATAAACTCGTAAAATTTCGCTTACTAAATAAATTATCAAACATGGTCTCACGTGCGCACAGGCAAACATAAGCACATCTGATTGGATAAGCTCCGACAGTCGCTGTGAAAATGCTGAAACGAGGAAGAGCAGCACCAGAAGCGAGCGAATTAGCGCTGCTTGCAGTGCGAATTAGCCTAGATTAGCATAGGAGCTGCACCAATCAGAGATAATATATAAAGTAAAAACTATGTCTCCTTGAAAAAAATGCCAGAGACACTTATGACTGCTTATGCGTGGGAATGCGAAAGCTTTATATCACCTTTGGTGACATATTTTGGATGGATGTTTTCACGTGCCCAATAACGCACGCACTAGGCCACTGCTGTGGCGTGTGCAATGACGCTATTTGATTGATGTTTTCACGTGCCAAATGCGCACGCACTGGGCCACACCTTTATGCAGTCAAAGGGCTGCCATATGACATGTGCAATAACCTTCGTGTTTCCGCTCGAAATAAGCGGCGAGATCACAGTGCACAGGAAGCTACGAGACCTCGGCGAACCTAGATTCTGTACTCATCGGAGATTGTTTTCAAGATAAGGCCCTTGTGGCCGCGCTCCCCCGCGCCATGCGCTGCCGTCGCCGGATTAGACCGCCCGGCGGTGCCCTGCGCGCACTGGAAGACGGCTTGCTTCCTCCTCGACCTCCTCCCTTGCGTGCGTGAGATCAAGGCTCCCCCTCGCAACCCCCTCGGCTCCACCTCGCACGCTTTCACTCGCAGCTACAACACACGGCACCCGGCCACAATGTATCGCTGTTCAACTTTACACGCAACATGACGGCGCTCTCATTGGCGAAGCCAACGCCGATGGCGATGACAACGGCGGAAATGTACCTGGAGTGTCCATATCAGCGCTATCGCAATAATATTTGGTCTGATGCCGGTCATTAAAAAGTCAGCTTACAGTGCGAATTAGCCTAGGAACTGCAACAATAAATGACAAGATATAGAGTAAAACTTCGTCTCCACGAAAGAAATTCGGGAGAGGCACCTAAGAATGATTAGATGTGGGAAGGCAAAAGGCATTCTAGTCCAAAGGGCTAGAAAGTTGGGCGTGTTGGTACGCTAACATATCTTGTATTAGAGCTAGAAGGGAGACGGACGAAAACTAGAAACAGGCAGGATGAGCGCTAACTCTCAAGTGTTGTTTTTTATATAGAATTGATCACCAATATATGTGATTGCAAAAACCTAAGCAAGGAAGCATCGCATCGTGAGTGAGTGAGTGAGTGAGTGAGTGAGTGAGTGAGTGAGTGAGTGAGTGAGTGAGTGAGTGAGTGAGTGAGTGAGTGAGTGAGTGAGTGAGTGAGTGAGTGAGTGATATCGATGCCCGGCTAGCGTAAGTCTCTCCCAATCATTCAGTGTGAAAGGCCTCAATTATTTCGCGTTTAGTAGAGCATTCGTTTCTTGAAATGACTTTTTTGTCCACAAACAAAGGTGTACAACCGTAACCGAAACAATGCGACGCTAGATGTAACGTATTAGGATTGGTAAGTAATTTATGTTATTTTAGTCGGCTATTGAGACCCCTAGCGCTCTGTCCAATGTAATATTTCTCGCACATGAGTGAAATTTGATAAACTATGCCAGTGCTTCAAAGTGGAAATGAAAACACATGACTAACACCGTAATATTTTTTTTCTTCTACCGCCCCCTTGTTCTACTGCCCTGTCAGCTTCTAGTCTTCGTCCGTGTCCCGTCGCGCTATAAACCAAAAATACATTGTAGTCCCTTTCATGAAACGTTCTGAATGGATGTTTTCACGCTCCCAATAGCGCACGCACTAGGCCACACCTGTGATGTGCAAAATGATGCTATTCGATTGATGTTTTCACTTGCTGATTGACCCTCAGGCCAAACCTTGAGCCAGCCATATGGCTACGACGTGACGTGTGCAATGACGTGTACATTATAGTCAGCCACAGCCGTGGGGCCGCCGGGGGCGTCAGGGAAGCGTGCTCGCCTCGCACTCCGTAGACCGAAGTTTGATTGCCACCCAGACAGAAATGTACCAAATTTTCTTTTCAAGTCAATTAATTTAGAATATTTACAAGAACCTCCTTGAGAAATCGGACGTCAAACAGAGCATTTTTCACGTCTGTTTACACTGCGCCGTCGGTAATTTTTGTTACCATCGCTTGGTCACGCCACCGCCGACGACGCCAAATTTTCGCGTAATGGGGCATATGATGCTTTCCAATTGAAATTGATAGTATGCCGTCTGTCAAGGAAAGTTATTTCCAGCTGCTGGAGGAAGCTGCCAGCAGGTCAAAGGAAGGCCGCTAGTAAATTTCAATATAAAGATTTGCAGCAGATCCAATTAGTTGGAATCTATATACAGCGAAGCTTTGTGTGAGTGCATGAAGAGTCGAAACACGATTACACGCACGCACGCACGCACAAAAATTATACTGAGCCTTCGTCAAACGGAGTCGCTGACTACTCGCGAATACGACGGACGCCTTGAACGCAGCATAGTTTCAGAGGCAGCGAGCGCATACGTACGTAGCCTAATTCGAATTCATTCTATCCGTAAGGAACGTTTATTTCAGCCTTACCTTGAAGCTGCCAATGCGCGAAGTCTAGCTTTCTGGCTTTTACCAGCATGGCCGACGCCACAGCTGCCGCGGTTGCACGCAGGCGACCGCCATCCGTTGGTGTTGCAAGGAACCTAGCGGCGTGTGCTCCTCTATGATTGGTTCACTTATTTGGCCAGGGAATAATTAGGCCACAGCCACGTTAACAAAACTCAGTGAAGTTCGCAAAGAAAAGCTTAGCTTTTAAACGTCCCAGTTTAGCATTCGACAGCTGTCTGTGTGGTTCAGAATAACTAATTGATAGGACGAAGTGTGGCACCAGCCAAAAGATCTTAATTTTTTTATTCCTGACATTTAAAAGCCGGACCAACTCGTTCTTCAAGGCTAAGCTTTGAAGAGGCAGCAGTGCGGTTATTATACTTTCTTTATTTCACGGCCGTTCTAGCTCCCCATTATGCCACGAAGTCCTTCAGCGTGCAAACAATGGAGGGTCGCTAAGGACAGGTTGAAGTTCCTTCTTTTCATCCGCGTACGCCAAGACTACTGAAAAAGGATCTTGTAGGATTTATCTCCGCTTTTAAGATTGCTACACTTCTCTCCTCTTCAGCGTCTGGGTCAATTAGGTGGTCCTTAGTTTCCAAGTACTCGGTTACCGCGCTGCGTGCATGATCAAAGTTCCGAATATCGTTCGTGTGCAGGCAGAGGGCTCTATAACGTTTTATTGCGATATCAATTATATGGACACTTCACTCAGATTTCTGCCGTCGGCGTCGCCGTCACCGTGAGGTTCCGTATAAAGACCAAGGGCGATAAAATCGTCGCCGCGCGCCGTATGTGCGAGTGAATGCGCGCGTGGGACGCGCGCTATCACGGAGAGCAAACGCACGGCGGAAAGCAAACGCGACTTCCGTGGCGCGAAACGCCGTGGTGTTATGAGAGGGAGGGAGGGGGGGAGTGAGGGGGGCGACTCTTTGATTATTCGTCGCCATGTGATAGAGCTTGGAATAAAGCTATCCTTCAATGCGTGTCACCTTTCTGTATTTAGAATTGGAGTTATGAAGTGTTTAGTTTTACGAATGCGCCCATTAACGGAAGTCAGCTGGCCACTTCATGCTCCAGGCTCAACTGTATAGAAGTTTTAATAGAATGTAGAGGGGAGAAAAGGCTGTCGATTTCTGCAGTATTTAGTACGCGGAAGGATTCATCAACTTAGCAGTCAAACATATTTGCTTTTCGTTCAAACTTGCCCACCACCCGCTCTTCAATGTGGTCCATTGTAAGTGCGGTGACTGTAAAGAACATGCGAGTGCCCATCGTAATCACGGTGGTCTGATTGAAAAACTTCCTTTGCAAGAAAAGCCGGCAGATCGCACGCCCTGTGGAAATTGATGTTCTGCGAAGCAGTGCGCGAGGAGCCTACCAAGTTAACGAAACGACCATGAGAGCACCAAGACTTAGGCGGCTCTTTTATGACCTACGTGACACGCATGTCATGAGATTCATGTCATGAGTCCTCAGGAGTCCCTTTAGTTACACCAAAGAGTCTTTAAGGCGAAAGCCTTAGTCACGCTCATGACTATGACTTCGACAATCAACCTTTAGCGTTTGCCGTCACTTAGTACCACCACATCCGAAGCAATTGCATTGGTTTTTCAGTGTTAATCTTTTGAGTCATTCTCATTTTTGCTGAGTCATACTCACGACTACGACTTCTACCACCATCCTTTAGTGTTTCCGTCACTTAGTACCACACCCGAACCCATTCCATTGGGTTTTGAGTGTAATCATTTTCGCTGAGTCATTCTCATTTTTGCAGAGTCATGCTCATGAGTATGACTTCTACCACCATCCTTTAGTTTCTCATTCACTTAGTTCTCATGTCCGAACACATTTCAGTGGCATTTGAGTGTGAACATTTTTCGCTGTGTCAGTTTCATGACCTCGATGACACGCATGTCATGACCTATCATTTATGTTCGTCATACACTCCTGTCATACTATACCAATTTCGGTACCTACCATGTTTACGAAATGACCATGAGAGCACCAAAACGTAGGTGGCTGTTTCATGACCTACGAGACACGCTTGTCTGGACATTCATGTCGTGAGATATCATTTATGTCCGTCATATACTCTTGTCATAGTATGCTAATTTTGGTACATACCAAGGTTACGAAACGACCATGAGAGCACAAAGACGTACCTAGATAGATACTGTCAAATTAGCAAATGTTCGCCAAGAAATGATTCACATTTAAATATAGGTGCTCGAGAGGCATAGCTTTAATAACTTACATATGTACTCGAACCTTAGTGTGTTTCGGTTTTCAGTGATGTGCTTTGTTCGAGACCTATGCGGGCTACAGACATCGCCAAGGGTGAGGTACGGTGTGGACCAGTGAACGATGCAAGAAGACACAATTGGTATGTTAACGTCGGAGCTAACCTGCACTACACGCTTAACAAAGTGGGGCCTGAATTGCTCACGAACATTGAAGTTCTGTCCAACATAGGACAGCTAGAGGAAGCGGACCTGGGATGGAAACAGGGAAACTGAAGGCTCGCTGGCGCACGGGGTCTTGTTGCTATTTACAGGGTGCCCATTTTTAATGCGTTAGCATTCTTTAGGTACCTGACTCACACTACGGGGGATACAATTCTACTACAATGTTTGTGTATAACCGTGTGCCTACTGCGGATATCTGGGTATTTCGTGATCGGGTGGGTAATATGAGGCTGCTCTAGGTAACAGGGTTTGAAACCAATCATCGGAATAATTTGCGTCACCGACTATGGGGCAGTGCGTACATACTTGCCGCTCTTCAACGAACATCTTACAGGCCAACACGGGTCTCTGCAGACGCGGGCCTGGGTATGTACTGCTGGGTAAGCCACTTGGAACGCTAAGGTATGGCCCACTCGGTCGGTACTGGTCTCCAAGAATCGGTGCGCGACCCTAATGTTTCACTTAGGTAGACTCTTAGTGGCACTCGCACCTGGGCGTTGGTGTTCCTTAGGTTAAGTTTGGATGTGTATGTTTTTAAAGAATGACACAGACACGGAGAACCATCGCCTGGAGGTCTTCTTCGTCGTCTTCTTCTTCCAGCTTCGGCAATTAGGTATGTGCCACTCTAAGTGTGACACCCTACAATGACGAAAAAGATCCCTTAAATTTCTCCGATGCAAAGCGGAATCGAACTCACGTCACAAGGGTTTCTCAAGGGCAGCAACGCAGGGCATTTGCGATCTACGCCCCGAATTCGTTAGGTATGTGCCGCTTTTAAAGAAACGCCTTTCACTCCATCACTTTAGCAAGCTGCGACATGAATAGACTAGGTATTAGGCGCTATTCAGTGAACATTTAAAGCACTTTTGCCGGTAAGTATGTGCACTCAGTGTGCGACATGCGAGGGAACAGTTCTCAGCTTTCGCAGGCACCGGCGCGCCACGTTTGTCGTCACGGAGGCCACGCGCGAACATCTCGGTAACCGGATCACGTGGCGCAGCGTGCCTAGATAGAAACGCGAGAGAGGAGTCCGGTTGTAGCATAACGTGCTTTTCAACGTTAGCACGCACCGCCGCGCCATACAATTCGGTGTTCACGCGCAGGCTTCGTGATGACGGCTTTAGACTGTGGCGACAGTTCTTAGGAAAGCGCAAAAAAAGACTCCCGCTGCAGAACACGGCCCATACATAACTTATTTCAATGGTGGCCATACCTGGAGTCGCTAAATTGACTCAGTGCCAACTCACTGCTGTCGACAATCATCGTGAGATATCTTGTACAGCTTTTTCACGGTATTTTTAAGTGTCACATTGAATAATTCTTGTATTTGAGCGGGATTATTCGAAGCGGCGGACATTACTAGGACGAAAAATCAAAACACATATTCAGCTAATACACGAAAAAGTGTTACCTTCCTAATAATTTATTTAAAGTACATATTGCAATTTGCGAATTGTAGTCAGTGAACGTGCAAAACGCATAAACTTGAAATAAATTTCAAAGATGCCACCAGTTTTGAGATAATATTTCCAGAATTCTGGTGCGAACTTAATGGGCGTTCCAGTTCCTTTTCTGTGGCAATGCATAACAGAGCATTTTGTTTTAAAGTAAGTAGAAGAACAAAAAATTTCTATGGCGAGTTTCGTGGACCATATCTCCAAAGAGGTGTCATTGTTGAAACTACTTCTGAGTATATACGCCTCGCGAACACACCGGGCACAATTCCTAAATTGCACTATGCACCATAAAGTAAATAATTAAGAAGCTAACTTGTAAATTTTTATTTGTTGATTGCGTATCGATTTGTCGTGCAAGTAGTGTCCATCTCTCTGAATAATCAACCTCAAGCAGTAGAATTATGTTATCTGTACCAGGCGATGTTAAAGAATTGGGGAAAACTAAGAAATTATAACCCTGTATAATGTAGCACGCAGTTTCATTTCATATGTGTTTACACGCCACAAAACTCCAGCCTGGTTTTATCATCATTACTTCATCATGTCAGGCCCTAACTTGCAGAATTTTCAACTCGCAATTTTCAAGTCGCAAATCCTCTAAATGTTTGGTGAGATACCTATAAGTAAGAAAAAAATAAAAAGTGCTATATTTGACGTTTAAACAACTTGTTATTGTATGTTTGTCATTGCAGAAAGAAATTTACAGTAATTAGAGTTTCCATATGGACCTTTGCCAGGGAGAATCGTGTTGGTACACACTGTACTAAATTCAATTATGTTTTAAACAAGGGCTCTACTTCTCTCCTTACTTTTCTTGTGTTTCTGTGTTTTAAAACCAATTAGTGCGCAACAGCTCCCAAGTAAGATAATCTGCTTTTACACCTGCTTTAGTAGTATGATGTAGTCAGTCGTCAACGCCGTTTTAGTGAAACGAAAATTCGAATATTAAATTCATCAAGGTATACAGTACTATGACTTCTAGGTTGGCTACAATAATAATATTTCGTAAGAATAAAACTTACATCCCATGAGAGGTGATACCATGGAAGCAAACAGCATAATCATCAGGTTGGCTTCTTTTGTCATCATTTCTATCTCTCAAATTGAGGTCTGCAAGGCCAATATATAAAATATCTATGGATACAGCAAAATGACGCAGTAAGGCTCCTTCCAGCAAAACAATGTGTAGTTTTATGTCTTCTCTGCGCTACCAACCTCAATGGCAGCTGATCCTAACGATCGAAACATTACAAATCATGAAACATTTGCTTATTTGAAGTGCGAAACGAATAGTGCAGTGTAAACATATTTTCACACCTACTTCTGTCTGTCAAGGAATCGGTGATATAATTTTTTATGCGTAGCTCCACAATGTAAAACTGACTGCCTTATTTTTAGTGAAATCAGTTTGCTGACAAAAACCTGCGCTGGTAGCTGGTATTATAAGTACATCATGGCAGTTCTCACTTTGGCATCGTAGCCACTTTACCGCAGCGGCTCGCCTACCGAGTTGATAACACAGTTTGATATCTGCGCTTTTCGATCTCTACTTCTGAGGTTTGGTTCCACAAGTAAAGCAAGCTCGATAGACTCCGGCATCTATATGTCGACTTCCTACATAAAATACGAGAAGCCGATGGCAGTGTAAATAACTCGCGTACAAAATTACTCGTCCTAACTTCATATGACCGTTAAAGAAGAGGAGAATTATGTCCCCTACCGTAAGTTGTAACGCCGTGGCGGAGGAGGAAAAGAAGTAAGAAAATGCAGTCAGGTCAACCAGGCGCACGTCCGGGTTGCTACTCTAGGCGAGGGGAAGGGGGTTTGGAGATGAAATTAAAGAAATGGGTGAAAGTGAGAAAGGTTCTAGCAAATGTGGCACTATATCTGGGCACTATATCGTGCCCAGAAACCGTTGGTTATGAACTACAAGCTCATGGTACACTACGGTGACTTTAATGCATGAAAATGGATGCCTCACCTTTGAAGCCAATGCTCAAATACCAAACTGTCTGAATCCCGCTGTAGGAAGACAACATACATTATTCACAAGAAGTTATCGGTATCAATGTAAATAAGCACTGAAACAAAACTCGAATAAACAGTTACCATCACAAAAGTACTCACTTACCTGGCTTCGGAGATAGGCACAATTTTGCAGTATCCAAAAAGTGCTCATAAAACAACGAATTTACAGCAGTCACAAATTCCCTGTGAAAACCTTTTGTGATAGAACAAAGAAAAACCGGAAAAGTTCTTTTTTTAGTACAGAATTTTTTTTTGTGGAAGAAACAGACAATATTTATTGTAAAGCTCGATTTTTTTCTTTGTGTTGCTGACGACATATTTTCCGAAAGTGATATGATTTCTGCTTGTCTTTTTACTATCTTCAGTTACAATTGGTGTTCCACTTCACTAGCCACGCAACTGTAGGCAGATAAATAATGTATGTGCGAGACAATTAGTCTTACTTTCTGAACAAGATAGCGCTACAACCAGGGCGAGTCATGCCGATGAGAACATGGCTATATAAAATCGCAGAGTAGATACTTTGATATGTCGGGTATTGTTGGATCTCTTGAGGCCTGATGCCTTGCCAACGGTTTCATTTCATATGTTATATTGTTGCGGTACGACGTCAAGAGAGGACAGGGAGACGTTCTTCAAGAACAGCAGGACAACCTGTTCTAGCAGAACAGAACTGAGACGCGTCTTCTTCGTCGTCAGCCAAAAACCCACTGACCCACTAGACGGAGTCCGTTAATGCCCTCATGGTCGTTGTCGTCTGCCTATAGAGCACACGCGTCAGTACGTGGCGTGCCACATGTACCATCTATTAGAACCGTGTCCCAGCATTTTACTCGTTCGTGCTACCTGAAAGCTGCAGTCATCAACGGAGTGAAATTGCTCCGATACTGGAAAAAAATATTTAACTTTCTTTCTGTGAAATTGTGGAGCCAACAAACAAATAATTTGGTCTAAGCCTGGAAAAAAACTGAAAACATAAAAGAATTGAAATCATATTTTGGAAAATGTGCATGCTTTCCCGGTATTTTATTGTTTTTTTACAAGAGTATTACTGTAAAATCGTTCAAAGAGGCAAGCGTTGATTAAGCTAGTGCACTTATCGGGGTTACCGAAGTTATGGCTCGGTGGCTATATGTATTATGTAAACTTTCATTTACTTATTGTGCATAAAGATTTCCATTACAAAATGCATTGCAATATTACAAAGTAAACATGCAGCAAGAAATGTCCATATCTATTGAAAAGTGCATCCAGAAGATTATTTCGGTGAAAATCACATTGAAAACTAATTTGCACCCTGCAAACCTCACGACGACAATTACTGCACATTGTAAATGCCTAATTAAACATTTGTTCAATAGCGCATTTCAATTTCCTATAGAGTACAGATACCGGGGACGTCACAGATAACCTCACGGTGGGCCGCTAGGTAAGCGACACCAAATTGACCAAGAAAAATAAACCATGTTTCCTTTCAGACGTTTTCGCAACAACAACACATTAAAAATAAATTATGGAGTTTTACGTGCCAATAACACGATTTCATTAGGAGGCACGCCGTAGTGAGGGCTCCGGAAAATTTTGACCACCTGGGGTTCTTTAAAGGGATACGGACACAAAATCTGAAATTTTTAGGATAATGCTGAAAGTATGTGATTACACACACTTTCAGCATTAAATAATCCTCCGTGTGTGATTACAGCTCATTTTGGAGCTGGTGGCTTTATTTTTGGCGTTTTTGTGAGCGCGCGCCTCGCCGCCCGACCCGCGGGAGTTGGAACGCGTGACGTCACGACATCCTCGTTGGATAGCCAGCCGGCCGGTCGCGGTCATTCGAAGCGCGCCGACGCCGCCATCGCGAGCTTGGTTACGAGTTCTGCTGCCTCTACCAGCGATGAGTACACGTTTGAAGACGAGAACCATTCCAACTTGGCAAGAAATATTACCGCTTACGGTTACGATCGAGCCTTCGCGTCAAGCGACGAAGAAGAGCAGGCGGCCGTGGAAGTACCGGTCAGGTTCTCGCGAACAGTAGCGCGAAGATTTCGCTCTGCACCAGACACTTGTGCAAGAATTATTTTTTATTTCCTCTATAAACTTGCTTTTTCAAGATCGCACGCAGGCGAGGCAGCTGCGGGATATTTCAGCACTGCGTGGATGACTGAATAGTAGTTTATGGCGTCGGCGTGAGCAACTGCTGTGAGGTATCAGTACTTCCGAGACTCTCACGTCCACTTTGCCAGCCGCCCGACAGATGGCAGCAGTTGTCTGGCGTTCTTCCCAGATTTTCCTGCTTTTAGCCAGTGGAGAGGCAGAGCTGTGTGTGTATCTGCCCCGCTGCCATGTATATATGGGGCTCTTGCGTTGCCCAGGAGGCGCTGCGAAAATGGTGCTAAAAAGCGCCCTCAATCCGAAACTGGGTAGTACCAAGCTCGGTCGTCTGCTTCGGAAAGCACCTTTACAATATGGACCCGCCACTATCGGTTGTGTTGTACCACGGCTTGCAGCCGATTTTTTCAGGGGTTGCACGCTGCGTAAAGGCAGGAAATTATGCAATGCCGTATACGTGTACGCCGTTCAAGAAATAAGCGGCGAAGTTTTAGCGCGGTGTCAATCGCAAGTGAAGCGAGTCGCGTACGAAGTTGAACTTCGGGTAAGATTTGCACGCTGCTATATTCAGGCGCACAAACGCGAGGAAATGCTTGCCTATAAATGAAGTCACAGGAGCGATAAGCAGACATCACGTGTACGGAATAGCTCGAGAGCACGACGGTACGCGCCGCGACGGCAGCGGTCTTTCAGCATGCCGCGATGTACGAACTGCTCGAGCGCACGATCTTATACGCGCCGCGACAGCAGCGGTCTTTCAGCATGCCGCGAAACGGCGCGATTCCTGCAATCTTTGTTGACTGCATGCCGCTAGACAAGTAGTTATGCCTGCGCTGTAGTAGCGGCCGTCTGTCCCTTTAGTAACTGATAAATAACTGATGCAATCCATATGAGCTCGCAGTAACGTACGTACGTGCGAATCACGCGCTGCAGCACGAGCTCGTGCGCTGCTCGCTTGATTTAGCTCTTAATGACAGCGCTCGAACATCGATGTGCAGTAATAAATACTGCCTTGGTGCGCTGCGTTTACGTATTGGCTTGAGGTCAAAGATGATCACATTTAACTCTCGAACCTGTATTGCTCGTTGTGGGATAGTGAAGTTATCCAGCGCGCCCGACGCTCCGCAGCGTGAGGCCTTGAAAACAGTTGAATCTGATGTTGGGATTCAGGCCTTCTTGTTCATGGCAGCCCACGACGCAGTAGTAACGGCGGTGACGCTTTTTCGAGGCTGAGCTAGGTCTCTCTGGATCGGCGTCGCCGATGTCTTCTGCTTCCAGCATTACGTCCCACGGCACACGTAGAGTCCGTTTTCGTTAAACTATAGGCTGCGGCCAGCTCGCAGCGTGGTCTGTGAGAAGTGACGAGCCATTTGGCACTCGCAACAGGGCAGAAAAACGTGCGAATCGACGGAAAACTCTGGCTCGAAACGTGCTTCACTACAGCCACGGCTCAGTACTACCTGAGCTGGTACTACCCAAATGACGTGTTTCGCCGACACCAGGCGCCGCTACTATACCTCAAACTCCAGCGCAAGACGCCCATAGGACTGATCTCGTGAGTCGCGCTCGCGCTCGCTAGCCTTGCATTGTTTTACTGTGCTTTGCCAACATTTTTAGACATTACTGCCTTCGTGCCGAGCCTCGGGCATCTTGCCCTAGCCTCGCCCTCACACTGCTCAAGAAGGCTGTCAGTGAACGGAAACAATACCGACATCTTTTCATTTCTTTTCAAACACTCCGCAGATCATTTCTGTCTTGCGTTTTCGTGAGAAGACCGATGGCACAGTGTCAGGCTTTAGGCGTTGCCTTTTGAGCGGCATGCCGAGGCTTCTCAACACAGCCGGACTGGTCATGTAATCATCGTCAACGAAGTGGTCCGCGCAAATGAAGTCATTTTTAGAGGTCTCTAGGCTGGGCGTGATGGCTGACAGGCAGGTATCCAAAGTTTACGCACATTCTCGTCTATGGGAAACGTGTGCAACGGCGTGTCACGAACGACGATGCCGCGAAGAACGCGTCAATACCGAGCGACGACTGCGGGAAGGCGCAAGTAAGACGCGCCACCTGTGTGGAGTGCCGACAGGGATAATGTTTCAGACGGACCACGTGCGAAGATCGCAGAAAGGGGTTAAACAAACGCTGCAAGGGACCGACACCTCCGGAAACACTCCAACGGCTGTGGCCGACCTTGGCCGCGCGCGCGCGCCCGGGTGGGTGTTATGGCGTCAAATTTCAGCTTCTGCCGGCGGCCGCTTGGAGGCAAGGTGCAACAGAAAATCGCAAAAAAGATGTTTCTCGTTCTTTTTTTTCAAAGCAGCTTGTTGTATTCGTCATTTTCAACATTTCAAGTTTTGTTCCGACGCAAAAAACCACCCCCGCGCGCGAGCGCGGCCAAGGTCGACCACAGCCGTTGGAGTGTTTCCGGAGGTGTCGGTCCCTTGCACGTTTGTTTAACCCCTTTCGGCAATCTTCGTACGTGGTCCGTCTGAAACATTATCCCCTTCGGCACTCCACACAGGTGGTGCGTCTTACTTGCGCCTTCCCGCAGTCGTAGCTCGGTATTGACGCGTTCGTCGCGGCATCGTCGGTCGTGACACGCCGTCGCACACGTTTCCAAGAGACGAGAAGGTGCGTAAACTATGGATATCTGCCTGTCAGCTACGAAGCCCAGCCTGGAGACCTCTAAATATTTAAGGGTTAGGTCCCCGAGGATCGTGTCCGCGTGTAGAAAAAACTATCATGATCAGCATCAGCTCGAGCGTCGCAGTCTTCTTCAGAGCAAGGCCCCTCTTCCCTGCCGGCCGGCTGAGCCGCCGCTATCTCTCTTTCGCCAGTCGACCTTCTTTTATGCCGCGTTCCCCGCTGTGTCGAGTTGGGCCCAGCTGCGAGGCTTTCGCGGCAAGCCTGCTGGAAGATGTGCCCGACTAGAGTTGAACCTTGCTGGGAGTAGCGAGGCTAGGCCGGCGGGGCTCCTCGGTGACGCGCGCTCTTTCCCTCGCTCCTCCGGCTGCTCTGCGTCCGTCTATTGACAGGGCTGCTGATAAATGAAAGGAAGGCGAGGAGGACGTGGCGCCGCGGCCCAATTGCGGGAGAGAGATAGGCAGCTGCCACGCAAGACTGTGGGTGTGTGTGTGTGCCCGCGCTCCGACTGCGGCACATGCGCGCAGCCCTGCCGGCCTCGGCCGCCTGTGACGCCGGCTCACTGCGGGCTCCCGCCTGTCTACGAAAAAGTAGGTCCACGGAAGAGTGGGGCGTGAGAGGACTTCGCGTTAGCATTGCTTATATATTGAGGTACAGGGTGCTATTCTGTCAGAGTCCGCCTAGTGGACTGCCATTTCGGCTGTTTGATTGGCTACAGCTGCACGATCGAGGAGATTGGCTCCTTCTCGATCGTGCAGCTGGAGCCAATTGCGACAGCCGAAATGGAAACTCCACTAGCTCCTTCTCGCTGGTGCAGCTGGGGCCAATCGCGACAGCCGAAATGGACACTCCACTAGCTCCTTCTCGCTCGTGCAGCTAGAACCAATCGCGACAGCCGAAATGAACTTTATGAGCATACCCCTCTTGGTCAAAGACACTTATCTGGAGACGTCGTACAAAAGACGTCGTACAAAAGCGTGAGGAACGCGCTAGGAACACCGTCGCCCGTGGATGCCGATGCGTCACACCCCCTGCAAGGCACTAGGAGCTCCTTCGCCCGTGGACGCCGAGCCAGTTCTTTCAGAGCCGGGCATTGTATCATCACCATCAGCCTATACTTATGACCACTGCAGGACGCAGGCCTCTCCCTATGATCTCCAATTACCCCTGTCTTGCACTAGTTGACACCAATTTGCACCTGCAAATTTCCTAACTTCATCTCACCTAGTTTTCTGCCCTCCTCGACTGCGCTTTCCGTCTCTTCGTAACCATTCTGTAACTTTAGTGGTCTGCCGGTTATCCATCCTACGCATTACAAGGCCTGACCAGCTCCATTTCTTCCTCCTAATGTCAACTAGTATATCGGCAATTCCCGTTTGCTCTGATTCACACCGCTCTCTTCCTGTCTCTTAACGTTAGGCCCAACCTTTTTCGTTCCATCGCTCTTTGTGCGGTCTTTAACTTGTTCTCGAGATTCTTTGCTAACCTCCAAGTTTCTACCCCATATGTTACCACTGGTAGAATGCAATGATTCTACACTTTTCTTTTCAACAACAGTGGTAAGGTTCCAGGCAGGATTTGGCAATGCCTGGCGTATGCACTCCAACCCAATTTTCTTCTGTAAATTTTGTTCTCATGATCAGGCTTCTCTATGAGTAATTGACCTAGATGAACGTACTCGTTTACGTGCTCTAGAGGCTGACTGGCTATGGTAAATTCTTGTTCTCTTGCCAGGCTATTGAACATTATATTTGTCTTCTGCATATTAAACTTCAACCCCATTCTTACACTTTATCGGTTAAGGTCCTCAATCATTTGCTGTAATTCGTCCCCATTTGTTGCTGAATAGAACAATGTCATCTGCAAACCGAAGGTTGCTGATTTATTCGCCATTGATCCTCACTCCTAAGCCTTCCCAGTCTAAGAGCTTGAATACTTCTCCTAAGCATCAGTGAATACCATTGAAGAGATTGTGTCACCTTGCCTGGCCCCTTTCATGATAGATACAATCAAATCCCCTATAGCTAAAGGCCAACATAGCAAAACCCACCAGAGCACCAGCTTTGTTGGACTTCCCTCTTCACAGGGTGGAAGGGCTTGTTTTTTTTGTTTGTGGTGATATGAAGGTGCCCGCCATATATGTAGGAGTCATGAGGGAGGTAGTGGCCGAATACTGCACCAGGGAGGCCAATTCCTGTTCTGGTGAGGGAGTGACTTTGTTGAACTTTCGTGGGCCTTCCTAATTTGGTGGCACCTGGACTAGTGTAGCCCCACTAGCTCTCCGAAAAATATTTTCGCCGGGGTCAGGCGCCACTACATGCCTGAAATAGTAGTGGACTGGCGGAGGATTCGAACTTACGACCTTGTGTTTAGAAGCAGGCCGTTCTACCTCTGCTCCACGCCACCACGCGCGTAATCAAGGAGTACAGGAGGCATACGTGAATATTTTGGCAAATATCTGCAAGGATTCCACAGCTATCTTGGTTCTCCACAAGAAAGTTACCTAAGAAGAAAGGGGTCAGGCAAGCAGACGTAATCTCTGCAATGCTATTGACTGCATGCTGAGAAAAAGTATTCAAGCTCTTAGACCGGGAATGTTTAGGAGTGAGAATCGACGGCGAATATCTCGGCAACCTTCGGTTTGCAGATGACATTGTCCTATTCAGGAACAATGGTGACGAATTACAACAATTGATTGAGGACAATAAACCAAGAAAGTGTAAGAGTGGGATTGAATCATATGGCCGATGTGGAGAACAAGCCTTTGCCGCCAGACGATGGTCATTACCGACGTTACCATCTTGCTGGTGTCATCAGACGTGTCATCATTCGCATGTCACGAATGCACACAATTTCTCGCCTTACGCAAGCACGTCATTCGACGTGGTAACGCTTTAAACAGCCGAAAAAATGCTGATTGGCTAGCTACATGCAAAATGCTTCGTATAGCATCGATTGCCAGAGTGCATGGGATATTCACAATCTCGTCGTATTCAATCAGGAGAGCGGCAATGTGTCCTAAATACGTACATCAACGCTTTGCTTATGAGACGGTAGTGTTAAGTCTCACACACTACGCTGCAATATAGAGGAATGGGAGCTAAAGGTCTTCGTCCACTCTCCTACATACTGGGAGGCCTGAGTTGGGAAGTGAAAGAGAGTACATATTCTGAAGATGCACTTCTTGGAAGCTTGCTGAAGCTGTTTCGTTTTGAAGCACAGCTTCAAATGTTGTGTAGGGGTAATTATTGAGACAATGTAGTATTTCCTAGAAATAGCCTTGCATTCCATTACTATTTGGAACTTTTGCAAGTTGTAGGGGCAATTGGCGATTGTTTTGAATCAAACCTACTCTGCTTAGGCTGTTTATTTGCGCCCAACTAGCTCAGGCAATGACAATCAACTAATCCCGTTTGACATTCCTCATTTTGTTCACATTCCTCTACGGAGCATGTTCTCTCACACAACACCTTAGATACCAGTGTACTGGTATCTAAGGTGTCTAAGGTTATTAAACCTTGATAAACATCGTGAGCCTTTATATCGGACAAAAGTATCAAGTCGCCGTGTTGACTATATCTCAGCAAGGCAAATGACGGATGTTAAAGGACTGACAACCGATATTTATGGGCCCAGTTTTTTATGGCGCATCGAAAAGGTCATCCTCAGTAGTGTTTACACCTGCGGCAGTTACTTCCAAAAGTGCGCGGATATTTTGTAAGCAGAATTTTTCGATCTGAGCAGCCTCTAAAAAATAAAAGTCCCTCCTCCAGCAACGCTGAGAAGTGGTAGCGATGCCGATAGCCCTCCTCGCAAATTGTGAAAGCCACCCATCGTCCTGCTTCACTGGAGGGAGTGCGAATGTGTTAACCACCTATATTGTCACCTTTTCAACGCCTTTCAAAGGTAAATAAACTGGTACAATAAGTTTGCATTATTGTACGGACCTTTTCTTGGAGTTGTACTGCGTTTTCTTTCCGAAGTACACGCCTAAGTCAATGCGGGCTGGCCCCCATCGTCGTTATTCAGTCGATAGACGAGCCAAGCCAAGTCATCGAAAACGAAGGCAAAGGCAGTGCCACTTTTCTACTGACTAAAACAAAAGGCTTATCTGCACATTGTAAGTTAGAAAAAAATTAAATTATAAAGGATGTTACTGCATTTCAATATTAATAACCATACACCAAGTCCAGGAACACCATACACTAGTTGAAGGTCACGTGGTAGACCTCATAAGTACGTTCATGTTTTTGCCGCATGGGGCGCCAAAGGACATTTTTCGCGACTTTTAGTAATGAAATAAAAATATAAATCCATGTTTAATGAGAAAAAGAGGGCCCGTTCTAGCCAATACGATCGACGATCTTTCCATCCGCGGGGTTATCTCAATTGATGTTCTGAGCGGTTGGCTGCCCCTTTAACCTATAAATGGGGATGTTCTTATTTTTCTTGAATGAGAGCGGATTGCTCGTCACTGCTATTCAAAAGATTATTCAGCAAGAAATAACCCGCGAACGCGTTCACGCGTTCTTAAAAACCAGATCGCGTAATGGCGTTCCTTCAGTGAAATACACAGGAATCTACACAATGATTGAAGACTGGAGAGGAAGTATTTCGATGAAGCCTGCAAACGAAGTGTTTGACAAAGGGAAAAGAAAGCAAGAATAGAAAGGAAGCTTTTTGTTACATCAGTTTAGAATATGTGAAGAGTGGTGATTGGGATGATCAGTGCCTTAAAATGAGATCTATTAATAGCTGATTTCGTTAAATCAAGATTGGATTCGGTTAATCTGTGCTATAATTCAGTACAGCGGTTAAAATGGATGCAAAATCACACGCTTCCATTCCGTGGTCCTTTGAAATGGGAAGCATCAATGAGCGAAAGTGCCCTGTATATCCGCGATGGATATTTGCTTCGACCCAATAGCGCATTGTGGTTTACAACCATCTTTGCCCTTGTTCCGGATGGTAGCAGACGTCAGCTATGAATCCAATCCAACTGCTCATATCTCGATTGTTTTTTGATGGGAAATAGTATTTTAATTACAAGATCTAGCCTAATCACCGCTCAACGGCCACATTTGACTCACATTAACTAAATAAGTTCGTATATGGTCCTGCGATGTTTTTTTCACTTTCCTCTTTATAGGAAAAACCATGCCCCCTGCAAATTTTACTGTACAGACTCGCATTATACGTTTACATATACGTCGACAACATTATTTTTACTTGAGTAATTAGATTTTTCTTGTCTTTGCGATACATTTACATGGACCTAACCTGCTTCTTTTGTTTGCTTTGCATTGCCGAACCACAGTGCAAACTGTATAAACAGCTCAACCAGGAGGTGCGTGATTAAACCATGGTAGATAAGCGCAAATTGAAAACGGATACAAATGGACAAGGACGACCGCTTCCTCGTCCATGTAATTCCCTTCCCCAGCGACCATCCTTGTCCACTTTGTTCTTTGTGACCGTTATAAATTTGTGCTAATTCACTATCGTAATTGCGCAAGACTAACTAGCCCAGCACTGAGCCCTCCTGAAGTATGTGAATATACTCACCAACCTTATTCCAGGTAGAAGACGTTCTTGAATAAATATTGCAACAGAGTCACACCGCGACCGCACACTTAGTAATTTGCAATACGTGGCCTCTTATTGTCGCAGTGCCGTGTTTTTTAGTGTGGCCGAGGTAGCTGCTTTGAAATTCAGTCAGCAAATTTATATTCACCATCAGACACCTTGTGGAAACTACTACTAAGCTCCGGGGCAATATCCCTGCGAGTTAATAATGCAGTCGGAACTCATTCAAACAATTTGATTGACGAGCCAGAGATTCGTTTACCACATTTGCATAAAGTATTTATACCGATCTTAAACCACGTGAATCACCATATGCTTTTGTAGGTTTCGTGACACCATTTGATCAACTTTTTTTGTAACAAGCCCGCGCACAATAAAATGAAAATAATCTAATGTTGCCATTTCAATCTCATTATTTATTCGATTTCTCTCTCCCTCTGCCTTCCCCCCCCCCCCCCTTAGTTTGTTTACTGCGGATTCTGGCTCGTCTTCATAACTGCCTGAGCCTGCTTTACACCCCCGCCGTCGTGTTCATCTCTTCTGGGATGTTAACAAAAGCATTGTTACAGACACTTACAAAACGGTGTCATTGAGGCCTACATGCCAGAAACAGTCTAAGTTTCCCTGCTGGCTTGCTCTTGTGCTAACCCAGGATGATCCTCTGTGATTGAACTCGAGCTTGGCAACCCTTTTCTTACTAGCACCAAGTTTGCAACTTCCATTCTTGTTGTCCATGTGATTAGTTTTTTGGCGAAATTTCTTTTCATCCTCTAACGGCGTTGCGCTCTGGTCAGGTCTGCGCACTTCTCAGGTGCATGAGTGTTTCCACTCCTAGAAACCTATCTGCTTATAATTGTGCTGGGTTTCCAGTATCAGCAAGGAGGCGGTGTGCGCCCGAAAGTTGTATAGGGCTGGTTATCATAAACTACCGCTGCCTAAAGTCAGCAATTACATCGACCTTGGAAGTGTGCGCAGTTTTCTATGTAGTGTTATGTCAAGAATAGGTCGCTCAGCTAGCCCATTAGCTGCTTCATGATACGGTGAGGTAAACCTGAGCGTAAATCTACGTCACTTTCCTTTAGGACCTTCTTCATTTTTGTGGCTCCGATGAACTGGCGCAATGTACAACAATTGTGTACAGGTTGTCCTCCACCGCCTCCACAACCGCTACATTGGCCGTCAGCTGAGCAAGTTGGCATTCCGATGGTAAATCTTGTACACTTGCACAAATACCAGAAGTGGTTAGATGATAGCAGCAGCGGTACCCTTTTTGATAAATTAGCGAACGCAGATGTAGAAACTATCAGCTAGTTTTCTTCTACCTCTTCTACAAGCCGCTTCCTAGACGGGTCATCAAAGCGCACACGTTGGCGAGGTGATGTCAAGTCTACCGAGTTGCTCCCAAGCTGGAGCAATCATTCACCATTAGTCTTTTATGTGTGCACAAAATGCATCACTATTCATTTCCTGGACTTTTTTCTGCCCTAAGCAAAACATGCGCTGGTATTTACTTCGCACCCCAAAACCACTCTCAGCTTTCAGTGCTCAGTTATTTATGAAACAAATATTTTTGAAAATGTCAAGAAATATAGGATAAATGCGAAAGTCAAAGCGGTATTCAAAAACTAATCTTGCCCGTATGTAGTCTAGATTAGCAAACACCGTATAACAGAGGTATGTCCACGAGATTTAAAGTTTGATTTGAAGCAGCAGCACACGCTGCCTGCCGATGGTCAGCCCAACCTGAACTGGTGGCACCAAAGCTGTATTTGTTTTGCCCAGTTTCCTGATTTGGTTGTTGCAAATATTGGGAGCAAATAGACCTATTGGAACAGAAGGTTGTGCATCGTTAGCGAAAACCGCATGCAATATATGGCTGCGCAGCACGGTTCTCGCCATGTCATTTGTTTCTCTGATGGTGTGCGCGTACATAAATTGTTATATTACCGCCGCTTTCGTCTCATTGTAGCGTGATGTTATTTGTGCTGAATGTTTTTCACTTGTTCTTGAAATCGTTGCAGTAAATGGCATCAAAACATTAGCTGTTCTGGTGCGCGTAGTGACCTAGCTGAGGGCTCCTGCCAGACTGCGCTCATGGGATGAGCCGTGCTCTCGCGTGCTTGCACTTTATGATAGGGTGAATCCCTTGTCTTTTGAGTTTCTCGGTTTAGGCAGTGTAGCGTAAAAATACGTTATTAACCAGCTTCACGCACGTAAATATATTTATAAGGTGCCATAAACAGCGTTACATGACAATAGCAACGACATATCTTTATTGAAGTACCGTTCCGATGCTTGCATTGTCACTATTTCTAAAATCGTAGGATATATTAGGCGCGCAGTTTTTATTGTGCAATCTCATTTTTAATACGTGGCATGTAGGTTATCACATACGTCACACAGAAACCTTCGCTTACCAATGAATCGAAGCAGGATAGAAACTTTCAATAGGTTACAATAATCACTGTTACAAGTTCCAGTAATACTGATCAAGTTGGCTGAGTTCTAGTTTACCAGAGCTCGCCAAGAGAGTTCAGTGCTTTGGGCAAATTACCTGCACATGCTAAAAAGCTTGTGCAGACATGAGGCTATGACCGTGGTCGAGACGCTGGGTCATAATTCACTCTGTCCGAATCAACCGGAACTGAAATCGAAAGTGCCCGCGTTGCAGCATGGAATGCAGGTGCATGCTCCAGACATTGTCTACTACGTTATTGAACGATTAAACATGTTGAAGCATCAGCATGGTATGAACTAAATTTTCGTGGTCCCTCATCAAAAACGGGGGACAGCACGTTTAATTTTCACACTGACGCCTTTTAACATTGACCATTCGGAACAAAAGGACCGGCATATAAAGGCTTTATTTTGGTCGGAGTTCTTTCGTGTAAATATTGAACTTAATTCTGTGGCTTGGATCAAACGTGTGAGCAGTGTATACATATTTCCGCAAAGAATATATGGCAGAAGGCACATTTCAACCTATTACAAGGCAATTCGCACCATCTGAATTGTTCGTGGACTCATGCTCTTTGCGTTTTCAGGAATAACACTTATTGGTACGTGCTCCTGTTCGTGGTGTTGTCATGCATAACTTGCATGTTCAGATTACCTCTACTTCCTTAAAAGACAAGTTACATGCCAAACATACGTTGTACATTCCCGAAAACTTGGTGCGGGGGGGAGGGGCGGAAGATCCTACAGGCAAGCAAGCTTTAGTACAACTTGTTTGTCAGCACACATAATCAGAATCGATTTATTCAACATTGACTTGAGGGTGGAACGCGATTATTATATGCACCCATTGATTTCTAAGGAAATGACTCGCTGTCTTCCTCCAAGTTTCCTGCAATGATTCACAAATGTTGGTGTTAAATTTGCGTATAGTGTGGAAACAAGCAATGCAAGCAAGTGAATAAGGCTACGTAAGAACGACACGTTTGACTCTGTCTAGTGCACTTATATTGTATTTTTTATTTTATGATCATATAAATAAATTCACAATCATAAAAAAAACCAAAGATAATTCTCAGAGACTTGCTGTGTAAGAACCGGCCGTTGATATTCGGGAGGTCAAAGGTTCCTAATTTCATAGATAACAAGGACGGCGTGCAAATCCCACACATGTTGAAAATCACGCCATGAGTCACACTTGAGAACCTGAAAGAGAGTCGACCACAGCAAGGTTTATTGAGTCATTTATAACACCAATTAGGCTGCACAAGAAGGTCAGCAAGGGGCACCTGGGAAGAAAGGTTGTTCCTCTGTACACACAGAGAAATAAACTAAAATAAATATGGTGACTATGTCGAACGTCTGACATGGAGAGAATATTTTATTCAAATGATGGCTCTGTGTGTGTGGAGAAGTTGTTAAGGGGAAGAGAAGCTTAGTCACTAAGGAAGCTTTGCACACGACGTGCTATAGTGAGACAAGCGCTCTCTTGATGCTAGGATAAATATCAGAGGCCACCTAAGCACTGCTTACGAGTTGTGAATGAGAAAGCATTAATGTCCAATTGGGTGCCGCTGACCTGTTCATCGAATTATGAAACCCTCATGGACAAACGAACGCATGGACAAGTTTGTCAAAGGCCTCATATATAGCAAAATGCAAGTGCACTTCGATCCGAAATGCCATGCTATCTTTCCCGACTGCCATATAATCTAATGCGGACGCTTCTGACTAAGCAGCAGGGATTTTGGCGTCACCGCTTTCATGCTGCTGGGCTTGGCAAGGAAAATGTCGGTCCATGTAGCATGATTTCATAAAGCACAGTGCACCGGCCTGCTATCTAGGAGGTAATGCTTCAGCCCAGTGGGTAAGACACTCGGCTGGTGTGCGTGGGGCCAAAGGTTTGAAAGTCACTACCGCGGAAATGTATCCTTTAAACTGAACGCTCTACTATGCCTTGTCTCGCAAGGTCACTCATCTCGTCGCAATCACGCCGCATGATCCACTGCGGAGAAGCGTCGCAGCTGCGCTCGCGCGGAGCCTGGCCGGTGACCACGTTTAAACGAGGCGAGGTTTTAACGGCTGCTTCGCTGGTTCTTGGTCGCTAAGTTTCGCCATGGATGACGCCCCGGCAGGGCCGTCCGTACATGCTGAATCGAATCATCCAGTAGATATATCTAGACGGCAGGCTGCAAAATGTCAAGCAAAGGCAAAGTTGGCCTCGGAAACACTGTGTGCTTGAAATGAAACGCTGTGTGCATAGCCTTTGCGAAACCACGCCGAACAGATCTTCCGCTGGTTATAACTAGGTTTACAAGAGTTAAACATCAGCCAATCTTTGAATTTATTCTGCTTTTACACTTTATTTCTTTATATGGATTACCGTGGCGAAGCTACAATGAAGGCGAGAGCGTGTGCGGGCAACGAACGCGCGGATAACACAGGCTCGCGAGAGCGAGGGTTACGTGGCGTAGCGGCAATGCCCTCTCCCCTCAAGCAACACGTGGCGCGCCAGCCCGGCAGCAGGTGTTCCTTTTCGTCTGTTCTGCTCAGTCGAGGGACGCACGTGAAATGGCGTCACAGCCAATGGGAATTTAGGTACCGTTTCTGAGATACAGACGCTGGCTTTTAGCCTCACTCTAAGATTTGGGGCTTTCACATGAAAACAATTATGGGGTTTTATGCACCCAATCCACAATCTGATAATGAGACACGCGGTAGAGGTGGACTCCGGAATAATTTTGACTACTTGAGGTTCTTTAACGTGCTGCCAATAGGCGGTGCACGTGTTTTTTTTCTGCATTTCACTCCCCCATCAAGCTGGGGGGCCATGGGCATGATTTATTCCGTTGACCTCCTCCTTTGTAGAGCATTTCCATAACCGCTAAGCTATCATGGCGTGTATACTAGCTCATTGTTGAGCCAATTCCTCGAATGATGTCACCTCCTTAAGCCGGAATTATATGGGAATGTCTTTTTACCCTTCACATTCTCACACCAGGTGATGAAAATGTGGAGCTACCTCCCTTAAAATGCATAGCGTTTGATATGCGGAGGTTATTGCGGGTGGTGATCACAGCTAAGAGGTATTCTCTGTGAAGTTTCTGGAGGCAGCACTACTAGTGTTCCTGGACAAGCCGTATTGTATCCGGGGACAAAAAGATCAGTTAGGAGTGGTAATTGAGTCGTACCTGATTCGCGTGCTCGTGAGGCTGCTCGTTAGCGGGACTTTTAGCATTGCCTGGTATTTATTTTACAGTAGGCTTAGGGCCTGTTTTCCTCAAATCTTTATGTGGTACGTGAAAAGGGTCCACATTAGACGTTGCTTTAGATAATGCGGTGTCAAAATGATGTCTGAGGACGGGATAATATTTTTGGTGTGCACAATCACTTGACCGCGGTCGAAGAATCACCGAGCAAGTTGAGCGCCATGTAAAATAGCATAATGTTCCAGTTACATCATCGCTCGTTTAAGCTTTGAATACATCACTCTGGTTGAATGAGCTTGTTTTTCCCAGTATGCCACGATCACCACCGTTGAGGTGCAAAGGCTACATGGACAATATTGTACACAGGGACTGCCTCACCAGTTTAGTCGAGGTTATATCTGCGATGATCTGGCGTTGGTGCACGTGCATTCACCGGATTGTCTTAACTGACCAGACCTTCGTGTCCACAACGAGATCATCTTCCCAGGTGGCGGGGGGGGGGGGGGGGGGGGCGTATAGTATTCTATACTGTATCAAGTGCCACAACAATATTAGTGCTATGAAGGTACATAATTTTTCATTGGGTCGTTATATGCTGCCCCGGGGCAATGCTCGTCAAGGTCACATTTCTCCGATGCGGCTGCAAGCGTTGCTTAGAATAATTACTAGGCGTAGTGTTGGGACAGCTGTCGTGCATGGCAGTCTTTTTCAGTGATTTTCACGATGTAAAGAAACAATTTCGTTTCCATGCATCGAGTTACTTTACAAGAAGAACTACTCAATATCTTTGTTTAGACTCTCGTCACCCTTTGGTGTCAGTCAAAGCTGCTTTCATAAAAATTGTCGCAGTTTCACCTGAAAGGCGAAGCATCAATTGCGATAGCAAACTTGTAGAGAGCTATACGGAGTAATGATATTAGCTTTATCAGCTGTATAAACTTGGACATGCAGCAGCATCGGCAACACGCTGAACTGTTGTCGACGCCATCGGCGTTTTGCCCGCGTTCGCTCAAAATGCGTGCGGCGTTGGTGACTGTTGCCGGAGCCTCTGATATAAATAGGCACTGCGTGCCGCAGCTAAACGTCGCCTCCCTTCCCTCCCCCTCCCCCACCGCCTCTCGCTCGTCGGAAGGCGCGTTTGCTCTACATACATGGTGATTGTGAAGGAGAACAGAGACGCCTACTTCTGCAGCCCTTAAGCGAGCACGGCGCAGAACGCGCGTTTGTTCTCCGCCGTGCGTTCACTCCCCGTGAAAGACGCGCCCCTCGCGCCCTTTCACTCGCACATACAGCGTTCGGCGCGCGGCGACGATTTATTCTCCAAATGACGTCATACGGAACCTCACGGCGACGGCGACGGCGACGCCGACGGCAGAAATCTGCTTTTGAGTGTCCATATAATTGCTATCGCAATAAAACCGACTACCACCAACCTTAAGTGGCCACTATGCAGATTAAAGCGCGAAGATTCTACGCAATATCTCAACATCTTACAGGCAATGCATTTCTCCAAGAGCGCTGCTTTCCACCTGGAGAACACTTCAGCCATTAGCATAGTTTCAAAGCACACGATACGTATGTTTCTTTATTTGCGTCATACTTTAAGCTATTAGGTGGTGGAGACAACCTCACTGCCATTAAATTTCGAAGACTGTTCAGCACTGTCAGGGCTGGTAGGGCATTTTACTCTTATCAGCGCATGTTAAGGTCATCTTACCACTGACATATTGATTAAATACTAACCACTCTAAATAGGATTCATGCAGTTTATTACATCTGTCACACAGAAACCTTCAATCACAAATTATGCCCAATCATGGTAGAGTTTTTCAACATCTTACAATAATCACTGTTACAGTTTCCACTAATATTGATCAAGTTGGCTGAGCTCTAGAGTACCAGTGAGTTCAAGCGAGTTCAAAGCATTGGACAAATTAGCTGAATAAGTTGAAAAGGGTGTGTAGACATTAGGCTATATTCGTCATCCAGACTCTGGGTTTCGATTTCAATTGCGCTCAATTCGAACCGAGTAAATTGTGACCCAGAATTTGGATCACGATGATAGCGTAATGTCTACACACCCTTTTCAACGCGCGAAAAACATGGTTTTAGTCTTGGAACATGAAGCACTTCAGTTTGAGGAAGCCTTCTGGGAGAACCTCGTAGGTAACGTCACAGAGTCGCCATACAATCTTGTAGGTACCAAAGTAGCGACGCAGCAACTTTTCTGAAAGGCCGAGCTGTCGGATGGGGGTCCACACCCACACTTCATCGCCAGGATTGTAGGCAACCTCGCAGTGGCGAAGGTTGTAGCGCCGTGCGTTTGCGGTTTGGCGACACTGAATACGGCATCGCGCGAGTTGACGGGCCTCCTCGGCGCGCTGGGCGAACATGGCCGCATCCGTGTGAAACATTCCCAAGTTGTCGGGAAGGAGCATGGCATCGAGCATCGTGGTGACCTCTCGACAGTGCACTAAGCGAAAAGGTCTGAAGCCTGTACTTTCTTGAATTGCTGTATTGTATGCAAAAGTGACGTAAGGAAGGATATCGTCCCAGTTCTTGTCACTGGCCACATACATTGACATCATATCCGCGATTGTCTTGTTCAGGCGTACAGTCAGTGCATTTGTTTGGGGGTGATAAGCCGTCGTTTTGCGATGTGCTGTGCCACTTAGCCTCAAGACTTCCTGTAGCATCTCCGAGGTGAAAGCTGTCCCACGATCAGTAATGATGACAGCTGGCGCACCGTGACGGAGGACAATGCTGCGCACGAAAAAATGGGCGTTGTCTGCTGCGGTACCTTTTGGGAGTGTCTTTGTTTCACAGTACCGTGTTAGGTAATCGGTAGCGACCACAATCCATCGATTGCCGGACGAAGACGTGGGGAAGGATCCCAACAAGTCCATACCAATCTCATGAAATGGCCTCTGCGGTATTGCTATTGGTTGTAGCAGTCCTGCTGGCCGCACAGGTGGAGTCTTACGTCGTTGGCAATCGCGACATGTGCGAACGTACTGCTTCACAGTCTTTGCGAGACGTTGCCAGTAGTAAAAACGGCGAATTCGTTCCAACGTGCGTGTGTACTCCGGGTGTCCGGACGATGGTTCGTCGTGAAAGGTCACGAAGCAAGGTCGGCGCAACTAGCAGGTATGTGGCTTGCGTATGATCAAAGTTCTTCTTATAAAGGGCGCCATCCCGGAAACAAAAAGAGGCTAACGCGCGTGGGAATCTTCGAGGAAAACTTGCTGTGCGCCTTTTCAGGTATTCAATGAGAGGGCTGAGCTCCAAGTCGTCGCGCTGTTGTTGAGCCATGTCTATTACAGATACGGCAGAAAGAAAACTGTCGTCCTCTTCAAGGTCAGCGGGGGCACGTCCGACTGGTGCATGTGAGAGACAGTCAACGTCGGTGTGTTTCCATCCTGACTTGTGAACGATGGTGACGTCAAATAAGGCTTCATCGCGCCAGGCGATCTCAGGGATCTTTGAGATTTGCGAGCCAGCAAAGCGAATGGTGGTCGCTGACTACTCTGAATGGGTGACCCTACAAGTATGGCCGAAACTTGGTTATGGCCCAGACAACGGCTAAGCATTCTTTTTCTGTGACAGAGTAGTTTTTCTCGGCAGTGGATAGCATTCGGCTCGCATTGGCAATCATACGCTCTACGTCATTTGGCCACTGAACCAAGTAAGCTCCAAGGCCGTTGCTGGCGTCTGTGTGCAACTCGGTGTCAGCGTTTTCGTCAATGACCGAGTACAGGTGGGGCATAGAGAAGGTTTCGGAGGGTATCGAATGCGAGGCCCTGATCTTGAGCCAAAACAAACCTGATGCTTTCCTTCGTGAGTTGGTTGAGGGGTTCAGCGATTTTAGAAAAAATTTTGACAAAGCGTCGGTAGTAGGCACAGAGCCCCAGAAATTGGCGTAGATCGCGCTTATTTGTTGGCACGTGAAATGTGGCGACGGCGCTCGTTTCCTCGGGGTCTGGGCGGATGCCGGCATGGCTCACAACGTGACCTAGAAACTTCAGTTATTCGTACCCAAAATACCATTTTTCAGGTTTTAGAGAAAGTCCAGCTGTTAGAATTGCCTGAAGAACTGTCACAAGGCGCTGGACGTGGTGTGCAAACGTGTCCGAAAAGACCACCACGTCGTCGAGGTAAACGAGACACGATTGCCATTTCAGCCGAGAGGGAACCGTCTCCATCATCCTTTGAAAAGTAGCTGGCGCTGAGTATAACCCAAAAGGAAGCACCTTGAACCCGTAGAGGCCATCAGGAGAAATAAAAGCGGTCTTTTCACGATCACGCGCGTCAACTACGGTTTCCCAGTATCCACTGCATAAATCCATGGAAGAAAAGTAGCGAGCGTCGCGTATACGACCCAAGGAGTCATCTATTCGGGGCAGGGGATAAATGTCTTTCTTCGTGGTCTTGTTTAATTTTCAATAATCCACGCAAAAGCGCCAGGTGTCATCTTTCTTCTTTACTAACACAACTGGCGAAGCCCAGGGACTGGTCGATAGTTGGGTGATGTCATCTTTAATCATCTGCTGAACTTGGTGACGTATAGCGTCTTGTTCCTTTTGCGATACCCGATAGGCATGTTGTCGAACAGGCCTTTGGGTAGGTTCGGTAATGATACGATGCTGGGCAAGCGGCGTCTGGTTAACTTTCGTCGTTGTAGCGAAACAATCTCGAAAAGAATGAAGTACTTCCAGAAGCATTTCTCGTTGTTCTGATAGTAGGCTCGGGTTCACATCGAGAGTGCTCGCAAACGCCTTGGCAGAGTGGTCACACGGCGAAAGAGCAGCTAATACTGGCGGACCGTTGACGTCGGCAATTTCAGCAAAGTATGCAATCGCGGTGCGTCTTGTAAGATGACGATAATCCTCACTGAAGTTCATGACCAACAGGTGAGCCTGCCTGTTTCGAGGCTGAATAACTCCTCTGGCAACCCATATGTGTCGTGCAAGGAGGAAAGACAAATTTGCATCTGTAATTACAGCGTGGGAAACGTCCTGTCCACATTACACACCGATGACAGAGTCACAGATTCATCGGGCACACGTAGCGCGGTCTTCGGTAATTGGGTGATGTTGTCAGCTTCATGGAAAAGTTCCTCGAACGACACCAACAACTCACCTAAGTCAATAAATGCGCCGTATTCACACAGAAAGTCCATTCCAAGGATTATAGGGCGGGGGCACACAAGTAACACGAGGAAAGACCCCGTGAACGTCGACGCACGGATTCGAATACGTGCCGTGCACACACCAGTTGGCATCACCGGATGGCCGCCTGCCGTGCGTAACTAGGGCCCTTGCCATGGCGTGGTGACTTTCCTCAATTTAGATGCCAGTGCGCTGCTCATAACTGAATAATCGGTACCGGTGTCGACGAGGGCAGTGACAGCATGATTATCAACAACTATGGCGATGTCGGCAGAAATAATCTTAGTACTGCCGGAAAATATAGGAAAAGAGGTACGATCGTCGTCGGGTCCTTGCGTCGATGGAGGTTCTTGGAATGTTCATTGGAAAGCGACTTCACCCCCAGAAGTCGCGGTTCCTAGTTTCCCCTGTGGGGACTCGGTGAGTGGTTCATCAGGGGAGCGTAAGACGACCGGTGAGGGGATGGTGATCGCGATTGGCGGCACTGAACAGTCGATGGAATTCGCTGGCCCGTCAGATGCGCTTTGATTTCGCGGGGACGCTCAGCATAACATGGGCACCGCGCGCCGGGATGGAAGCCGCGGAGACCTAGCTGGCGGTACTGGCAGTCGCGGTACACGTGACTCGCTTCGCCACAGTGGTAGCATAGTGGACGGTTATCCGACGAGCGCCATACATTTGCCTTAGTAGCGCTCTGTCTTGCGTGATCAGGTGGTCGATACGTAGGTACGCTCGGGTACCTTGAGTCGGCTAGCGGATGCGAAGAGGTCTCCGGGAACAGATGTGCAGCCTGGTCTACTGTACGCATGATGGGATCTGTAGATGGTGGTGCAGGAGCCCTCAATGCCGCCGCATATGTTAGCACAGAGACTTCAGGTCTTGGTGGCGCGAGTGGTTGCACCGGCTGTCTAATTCCACTCCGGATGACGTCCGCAAGTGCTGTCATAGGTGGTCGGGGTCCCACTGGTGCCACTGCTTGGAGTTGCCGCATTTCGTCACGCACAACGCTTCGTATGAAGTCTGCGAGGGCCTGCTTCTCGCTGTCGGACCCAAGAGAGCACGCAGTATCCGTTATGTCGTGGCGTTCGTACTGTGACGACCACTGATGGAGAGCACGCTCCATTGTGGTTGCCTCACTCACTAACTCGGTCGCAGTTGTTGGTGGATTGCGTACGAGTCCGGCAAAAAGCTGTTCCTTGATTCCACGCATTAAATGTCACACCTTCGTTTCCTTCGGGCATTGCAGGGTCTGCTGCGTCTGAAAAGACGAAGCATGTCCTGGACAAACATTGAGACTCTCTGGTTGGGTCATTGGTTCCTAGAAGAGATGGCTTGTTCAGTTCTGTCCTTTCTTTCGGCGTTGCGGTACGCATCGCGGAGCTGTCGGCTAAACTCTTGCCATGTCACGAAGGAAACTTAATGGTTCTCATACCACGTCTTCGCAGAGTCGTCTAGCGCGAAGTAAGCTCTGCGCAGCTGGCGAACATCATCCCATTCATTGATGCTGGCAACCTGATCGAAGTGGTCCAGCCAGTCGTCAACACTTTCAGAAGTGTCTCCGTGGAACGGTATGGGTGTCTGTGGCGCATGAAAAACATGCGGGAGAGAATACTGGGCATCGTGGGTTTGGCTCACCTGGTTTGTAGTGGTCGTTGACATTGTGATTTCCAGTCTCGATGACAAGGGAACGAATTCGGGTGGTAGTCCTTGAAAGCGGCGGCTGCTTCTTGCTGTGGGAGCTGTGGCTGTCTGTAAGGTGCTAGGAGTGCCGGCGGAAACTTTGGAACGAAGGTGCATTTACCCAGCATCTCCACCAGTAATGTCGCGGGACGAAACAACAGAGACAGCCAGAAGTCCCCGTCATTACCGAAACCAGACCAAAAACACGAGCGTTCTCTTTCTCTTCCAACTCCCAAGCGTATACGTGCCACAGCAGATGGCTCATATGTGACGGCATATGCCAATATTCCGCGGTCCAATTCTTTCCGAATACTTTAACTAGCTTAATTCACTGATACTCTACAGCTCAGCCGACTTGATCAGTATTATTGGAAATTGTAACAGTTATTATTGTAAGAGATTCAAAAATTGAATCCTGATTGGGCATAATTTGTAATCGAAGTGCCCGCTTAGCAGCACTCAATCTAGGTGCATGCTCCAGCCATTCTCCAGCACGTTGATCGACGGTTGAACAAGTACAAGATTACTGTCGTATCAGTCTAAATTTCTTTTAGCGGTCACTTATCAAAAAGGAGGACTGCATGTTTCATTTTTCACACTGAAATCTTTCAACATTCACAAGGCAGAACAAAGGACCCAGATTACAAAGGCTTTACTATTGGTCGCAGTGGCTTCGTGTAAATATTGAGCTTATTCCTGGGGATTCCGTCAAAAGTATGAACAGTGTATACATATTTCGGCCGAGATTATAGGGCAGAAGGCACGTTTCAAGCCATAACAAGGTAATTCGCTGCCATCTGAATTGTTCGTTGATTCATGCCCTTTGCGTTTCCAGGAATAACATTTATTGGTACGTGCTCCTAGTCGTGGTGTTGTTATGCTGAATTTGCATGTTTAGATTACCTCTTCTTCGTTAAAAGACAAGGTACAATCAGAATATTGTAGAAAATTTGGTGCGGGGGGAGGAGTGGAAGAGCCTACAGGCAAGCAAGTTGTAGTGCCACTTGCTTGTCGGCACATAGAATCAGAATAAATTTATTCAACATTGACATCAGGGTGGAACGCGATCCTTATATGCACCCAATGCTTCCTAAAAATGACGAGCTGTCTCCCTCCAAGTTTTCTACAACGATTTACAAATTTTCGTGTAAAATTTGCATATAGTAGGGAAACAAGCACTCTAAGCAAGTGAATTGAGCTACGTCAGAACGACATCTTTGTCTTTTTCTAGCGCACTTCAATTGCGTTTTCTTGTTTTTTATTATATAAATTAATTCACTATCACATAAAACATCAAAGATAACTCTAAGAAATTTGCTGCGTAAGAACCGGTCGCCTATATTCAAGAGGTCCAAGGTTCCTCATTTCATAGATAACACGGCGGCGTGCTAATCCCACCTATGTTGAAAAACACGTCGTGAGTCACACTTGAGAACCTTAAAGAGAGTCGACCATAGCAAGGTTTATTGAGTCATTTATAACGCCAATTAGGCTGCACAAGAACGTCAGCAAGGGGCACCTGTGAAGAAAGGTTGTTCCTCTGTACACACAGAGAAATAAAGTAAAATAAATATGGTGGCTATGTCGAACGTCTGACAGGGAGAGAATATTTTATTCAAATGATGGCTCTGTGTCTGTGGGGAGAAGTTGTTAAGGGGAAGAGAAGTTTACTCACGAAGGAAGGAAGCTTTGCACACGACGTGCTATAGTGAGAAAAGTGCTCTCTTGATGCTAGGATAATGAAATATCAGATGACACCTAAGCATTGCTTAAGAAATGTGAATGAGAAAACATTAATGTCCAATTTGATGCCACTGACCGGGTCTTCAAATTATGAACTACTCGCGGGCAAGCGAGCGCGTTGAAGCGTTTGTCTTACGCCTCATATATAGCAAAAGGCCGGTGCACTTCGATCCGAAATGCGATGCTATCTTGCCCGACTGCCACATAATCTAACGCGGATGCTTCTGACTAAGCATCAGTGATATTGACGTCACCGCTTTCATGCCGTGTGGCTTGGTAATAGAAATGTCGGTCCATGTAGCATGATTTCACAAAGCACAGTTCACGGGCCTGCTATCTAGGAGGTGCTGCTTTAGCCTAGTTGGTAAGAAACTCGCCTTGGGAGCGTGGGGCCGAAAGTTCGAAAGTCACTACCGCCAACATGTTTCCTTTTCGGGCGAAAGCTCTGCTACGCCTTAGCGAGACAATTGTCTCTCTAGGTCATTCATCGTGTCGGAACGAGCTTGAGCCGCCAGAGCGCGAGTGTGGTAGGTGTGACGTCACAGCACGTGATCCATTGCGGACAGGCGTCGCAGCTGCGATCGCTCGGAGCCTGGCCGCCGTGGTACCACGTGACTAGGCGAGGGTTTAACGGCTGCCTCGCTGGCGCTTGGTCAATCCGTTTCACCATGAATCACGCGTCGGCTGGGCCGCCTGTGCATGCGCTTCAGGGCAAGCGACACGCTGAATCCAGTCATCCAGAAGATATAGCTAGACTGCAGGCGGCGAAACGTCAAGCAAAGGCGAAATTGGCTGCTGAAACACCGCAGCAAAGGGAGGCCAGATTAGCACGTTATAGAGAAGGTTTCCAAGCGCGGAAGCTTGCAATAATGAAAAACTGTGTTCATAGCCTTTGCAAAACCAAGCCAAACGGACCTGTCGCTCATGCTAACTTTGTTTACAAGAGTTCAACTTCTGCCTATTTTTGATTTCATTCTGCATTTACACAGTATTTCTTTATAGGAATTACCGCGGCGAAACTAGAAGGCAGGCGAGAGCTTGAGCGGACAACGAACGCTCAGATAACACAGGTTTGTGAGAGCGAAGGTGACTTGGCGAAGCGGCGATGCCCTGTCCCCTCAAGACACCGCGTGTGGCAGCATCGGCAGCAGGTGGTCCCGTTCGTCGGCTCTGCTCAGTAGCGGCGCGCACGTGAAATGGCGGTGCAGCCAGTGGGAATTTAGGTACCGTTTCTGTGATACAGACGCCGCCTTTTTACCTCTATGGGCCATTTGGTGCTTTCCCACGAAAACAACTTTGGGGTTTTGTTCGCCCAATCTCCAGTCTGATAATGAGGCACGCTGTAGAGGTGGACTCCGGAATAATTTTGAGTACTCGAGGTTCTTGAACGTGCAGCCAATACACGGTACACCTGTGTTTTTTTTTTTTGCATTTGACTCCCCCATCAAGCTGTGGGACCGTGGTCAGGATTTAATCCGGTCATCTCTTGCTTTGTAGCAAGATTCCATAACCGCTAAGCCACCACGGCTTGTATACTAGCTCATTGTAGAACCCATTCCTCGAGTGATGTCGCCTCCTTGAGCTGGAATTTTATGGGAATGTCTTTCTTCCTTCACATTCTGACACCAGGTGATCAACATCAGGAGCTACCTCCCTTAACATGCATAACGTTTGAGATGCGGAGGTTATTGTAGGAGGTTATAACAGCCGAGAGGTGTTCTCTGTGACGTTTCTGGAGGCAGCACTATTAGTGTTCCTGGACAAGCGGTATTGTATCCGGGGACGAAAAGATTAGTTCGGAGTGGTAATTGAGTCGTACCTCATTCGCAAGCTCGTGAGCCCGCTCATTACCAGGACTTTTAGCATGGCCTGGTATTCATTTTATAGTAGGCTTATGGCCCGTTTCCTTCAAATATTTATGTATTACGTATCAAGGTTCCACATTAGGGGCTGATTTAGATAACGCACTGCCATATTAAGGTCTGAGGTCAGGATAATATTTACAGGATAAAGTGCCCGCATAGCAGCACTTAATCTAGGTGCATGCTCCAGACATTCTCCGGCATGTTGTACGACGATTGAATATCTTCAACATCAATATGGTATGAGGCTAATTTGTTTGACAATCACTTCTCAAAAAGGAGGATTGCATGTTTAATTTTTTACACTGATACTTTTTCACGTTGACCATGCAGAACAAAGGAACCAGCTAATAAGGCTTTACTAATTGTCGGTGTGGTTTTGTGTAAATATTGAGCTTATTCTTCTGAATTCGGTCAAACATGAGCAGACTATAGAAATTTTCGTAAGGAGCATAGCCCTGAAGGCACATTTCAACCCCTTACAAGTTAATTGACGGTTTCTCAATTGCTCGTGTATTCATGCTCTTTGCATTTCAGCAATATCATCTCTTTTGTACATGCTCCTCTGGTTGGTCTTGTGATGACAAATTTGCGTGTTTAGATTTCTACTTATTCGATAATAGACTAGTTACACTCAAAATGTTCGTTGTACATTCCAGAAATCTTCCTCCATAGGAGGAGGGGGGGGGGGGGGGTTGTTTCCACAGGCTAGCAAGCCTTTAGTACAACTTCCTTGTCGGCACATGCAATCATAATTGATTTCTTCAACATCGACATCATGGGGTAACACAAACCCAATAAGCACCCAATTCTTTCTAAATATTCATGCAAGCTTCCAAGAAGTTGTGAAGAATAATGATGTGCGGCCTCCCTGCAAGTTTCCTGGAATAATGTACAAAGTTCATTGCTTACTTTGTGTTTACTGCGAAACGAGCTGTCTCGAAAGGTCTATAAGGTTGTGTAAGAACGGCGTGAACAAGGGGGCGTCATTCTTGAACGGCTTGTTTCCTCGTTCTAGTGCACCTGTGCAACTATTTTGCTTTTTAGGTTTCTTTTTTTTGAACTACTAAATTCACAATAATAAAATCTCACAGATGATTTTAGATTTTTTTTTCACAGATGATGCGTCTACGGGTTCTTAATTGCATATATAAAAGGCGCGGGGTGCATAATCGACACATGTTAAAAAGCGCGCGGCGAATCAATCTTGAATGCCTTAAAGACAGTCACACACAATAAGGTTGCTAGAATCATCTACAAGCGAACTAACCAGCGGAAGAACGTCAGAAAGGAACCCCTGTCATGTAACGTCGTTGCTAAGTACACACAGAGAAATAAACGACAAAAATTATAATGTCTATTTCAAACTTCTGAGCAAGAGACAGAATGACTTATTAAAATGATGGCTCTGTGTCTGTGTGGGGAAGTTGTTAAGCGGTAGAGAAGCTTACTCACTAAAGAACCCTCGCACACGAGGCGCTATAGTTGCTAGGCCAATTAAAAATCAGAGAAGAGCTAAGGCATTATTATGAGTTGTGAATCCGAAAGCATTAACGCCAATTGAATGTCAATGCCTTCTAAATAGCACAAGGCCGGCGTGCTTCGATGCGTGACGTCGTGATATCTTGCGCTACTGCTGTAGAATTTAATAGGGGGCGTTTCCGAATAAGCCGCAGTGATTTTGACGTCACTTCCTTCGTCATGCGGAACCTACCAAATTGGAAATTTTGGCGAAAGTAGCATGATGTCATGAAGCAAGGTTCAGAGGCCTCTTTTCTAGAAGGCGCTGGTTTTGCCCAGTGGGTAGGACACTCGGCTTCGGAGCTTGTGCCCGTAGGTTCGAAACTCACTACCGGCAACTAGAGTAATTGGTCGCTTAGTGCATTTTGATTTGTGCATGCGTTTCATGGTGATTAGTGTGAGATGTTTGGTTGCACAATATCGGCACCTCACATGTTATATACATTCTCGTTAGGTAGTCGACCCGCATGGTGTCACGTCGCGCTTTTAATTATATCAAAGTCAGCCTGTTAGAATATTTACCGGTGCGTAAAGAATATACGCTAAACGGAAATTGGAATACATATGTACGGCAATGACCGAATGAACATGCTATATCTACTATAAAGAGATTCCTTTGTTCTCTAATTGCCCGCACATTTTATTGCGATAGCAGTTATGGGGACATTCCAGGCGCATTTCTGATGTCGCCGTGAGGTTCCGTATTAATTCCAACGGTGCTAAAAATGTCGCCGCGCGCCGTATGCGCGTGTGAAAGCGTGCGAAGGAAGCGCACATAAGAAAGGAAAGGGGGAAGATGGATGATCTACAGCACGTGATAGCACGACTTTCAACAAATACTTCCGTGCACTGTGATCCGATGCGAGCGCAGCGACAGTACCTGAGGCTTTTTTTCACGAGCCGGGTACAAAGAAAGTGCCAACGGTCGTAACTACGATAATTATCGCCGTAGCAAACGAAAGATACTGCACTCTATATTATGCGGTCCCAGGGATTTTGGATCATTAATACACAGAAAAAGCACCACACTGGGTCGGCATAGCGTACACACGAATAAACAACACATCGGCCGGCATGAATGCAGCGCGCACGCACATGTAGCGACATGCCGACAGCTGAAGACGGTAAAATAGCAGCAACTGTGATTTTACCGGCACTCCCGTGCTCCCAGTGCCGCCATCTGTTGGCCGGTGCCAAAAGCGACCATGTTTTCGGTGATCGCATGGCGTTGTGTGGCACCCTGTATATGTGTATGCTAACATCCAGGCTGTGAATCGAGCCATAGTACAACTGCTGTATTTAATACAGGTTATGTAGCAATTACCTCATTTAAATTATTAATAAATAAGTGCCTTAGGTTACTGCCATTGTCTGACTGTGTTTATAGCAATTACTGGCTTTTTGTAATGTAAAAATTGCCAAACTAACCGTTTCTTTAATAAAACCTGTCATGGTTCAGAATATATATACTCACCTACGTATACAGACAAGACACACACGCACTGGGTGTGCACGCACATTATACTGACAAGTATGCAGGCTGTCTGCACGGAGTCTGCAGAAAATCTGCAGACTAGGTATACAGGAAGGTGGAGTTCACAGGGAGGTGACTGGGTTGACTGGATGGTGACTCGCGGTTGACTGAAAGGTCAAACCCATTTTTGTAAAGGCAAGTATGGATACGATGAGGTACAACAGATGTATCGCCCAAAGCGCAGTAGCCTAAGTCAAAGATGTCACTATAGGACATCAACAGGTCACGGAGAGACCAGCAGAGTGGGCTCTGATAAGGTCAATTGCTATCATTTGGTCAAAACTGGCATCAGCTGAACAGACCGAGATGGTGGCCGCAGCGGAAGATGAGGAATCGTCAGCAGCGAATGCAGAAATAACATGCTGGTCGAGTGAAGCAGACGTTGGCCTGAGCCATGCCTACGGGGTATAATTGACGAGCACTAGCTAAAGATCAAGATGGGCAGTGACATTGTGTTATTGGTGATTGTAATGAGAGTGTAGAGAACGGCAATATTTCGGGCCAATAGAACATCGGAGTTTGGAGTCAACAAGTAATCATAATCGGAAATGGAAGGCAGGGACGTCTAATTCGCGTACGTAGTGGCTTGAGGTGGCAGTTAAGCTTGATGGACGGAGCACAAACGCGGTAGTCATGTGCGTAGAACGTCAGAGTGAATAGGCAGGTCAAGCTGGAGCACACTACTTCCATAATACACAGGGCGGAATGGACTGAAAGGATGTCCATGCCGAGAATGAGTTTATGGGAGCACTGCTACAGCACAGTGAGTAGCAGCATCATGGAGTGGTCGGCGACACTTATGCGTACTAAGCACATCTCGAGGACAAAGAGTTCCGCCATCAGCGACACGCATGGGTGATAACGTGGGCTGTGTGAGGACTTTCTTCAACTGATGATGTAGCTCGGGACACATTACAGATATTTGTGCGCCAGTTTCAAAGAGAGTAGCTACGAGTACATCGTCCACCTTAACATCTGGTAGGTTACGTCTAGTCGGCCCTGGGGTCAGAGGATTTTGCGGGCAGATCATGAATGCAGCGCCACCTCCGGGCGCTGGGCGCTGCATTGTCTAGTATTCCGAAGGCAGACGTTCAATAGGCGACGACGAGTGTCAGAATTGCGGCGAGTGAGATCACGGAGCACGAGTCAGCGGCGAATGGGAGGGTGTCCACACGGAGATGGTGAACGTTGATATGACATGCTGGGGGTGTCGTTGCTGGTGGCATGCGATTGTGCTAAATTAGTTTGAAAAAGTCAAGAATGCTATCAGGGCGGCGGTTATGGGCATAGGGCATATAGAAAGGCCAGGACAGCGGCTGTTGCAATAGCGCGCGACGTGACGTATATGACGGCAGCTAACACAAATAGGCCGGTCATCGGCAGTCCTCCATTCGGCCGAGTTGTGATGACGTAGTGCGGGCCACAGTCCTCGAGTATAGGGGACTTGGAGGCGGCTCAATCAAGCATGAGGAACCGACGGCAGACACAGAGCCCCGGACAACACAAGACAGCTCCTGACAAACGATGTACTTGGACAAGTGGTACCATCGTGCACGTAGACTCAAAGGCGCGGGAGCACATCGAAGCAGGAGACATGAAAGCAGGAGACAGGGGACCGAAGTACACATGTATCTACAAATAGCTATGCGAGTCATCTGCACCATCGTAGTGATATGGTGTGGGGGTTAACGTGTTTGGTTCTCATGCGGTGCATCCGCGTTCGATTCCCAGTGTTTCCATGTTTGTGTGATGTGCGTTGCCATCCTTGTGTGCTGTGTGTTATCAATTTGCTATAATGCGGTTTCCTCTGGACGGCACCTGTCTGTAAATAAAATATTTTTTTAAATTAAAGAATACGATTTTGACTTTATAATTTCGAGCAGAATAAGATTTGAGCCGCTTAGTAACCCGGACGGATTTGATCCAAAATACCGCATAAAATTTTCGGATTATGCGTGCCGTCTTCCAAGCGCCCTTCGTCTGGGCCGTTTAGATGCAGGCCGCATATGCAAGAGCCGCATAAAATAGGCCACATAAGCAGTAGCTCACTTGCAGTGAGCCACTTACAAGCGTCGAAATTTTGATCTACTTTCCGCGTTGTATGCGTTGTTTAAAGCCGCTATTGACTAAGAGTGTACTATGTTATTTCCTATTTTTTCTGAATTTTGTCCCCGGTCGTCTCAGGAGCTGAACCGAAAGTTCTGATCAACAAACACGAGCGTTACTCGATGCTCGTGCCACTAAAAACTATGGCATGATGCAAATTGCGCAAGCTGACATTTTTTAGGGCGTGAAATGCCCAGCGCCAGGCCTCCTCCGTAACGCGAGCGTCTATGGCGAATCCCGCGAGCCGTACGCTACAACGCCTCCCGTGAAGGCACAACAGAAAATCCCCGTTATCGAAGCAGAGTATACGTAGTAGAGCACTGCACGGGCCTGATTTTTCGGCCCGAGCCCGGCCCGGGCCCGCTTTACGAGGCCCGAGCCCAGCCCGGGACCGTAATACAAAGCCAGAGCCCGGCCCGGGCCCGGGCGTACATGACCGAGACCAGCCCGTGCCCGGCCCGGGCCTGTGGTTCCATGCCCGACCCGGGCCCGTGTTACTGAGCCCGGGCCAGGCCCGGGCCCGGACGTTCATTACTAAGCTTAGCTAGGGCACGAGTGTGCATGACCAGGCCCGGCCTGTAAGAAAACAAATTCTTTTTTTTTTACTTACAGATTGTACCGTATCTGTCAGCCTCACCTTCTCGGGGTTTAATCAGCTGCAGTATATAAGCAATAAAAGGCCCAAAATCTTTGTTTCTCCCAGGGGAACATCAGTAATCCGGCCCACTGCCTGTGCTACTATTTTTCTGGTGGTGCGCATGCACTTACCTTGATTTGTACGATATGGTTTATGATGTCATTTAGCATTGAAATATACAGGGCGTTTCATTTTAGCTGAACCAAATTTTTAAAGATTGCCTGTGGCAGATAGCACAGTTATAATCATTGATCTAAACTACTCGATGAGGCGGCCATTACTTCCACGAGAAATCAAAACGCCTAAATGAAGAATTACCATAATTACGCTAATTAACGTTTTAAATAACTATTTTATGGCACATCGTTCATCTACGAATTAAAGCCGCCGAGTTCGCAAGGAGTATCCACTTGGAACGAATTCTCATCACTAAACCAGTTTCGAGATAATAATTTCCAATGTATCGAACGAAATCAATCAAATCAAATCAATTTATTGTCCAGTATACATGCTGGACGGTCATTTTGGACTAAAAGCTACATATGTAGCTTGACGTGACACATAAGACCAGGCAAGGCAATAGTACAGCAAACAGTGTGCACACATGCACAATAATTCACGTATATTTCCAGCTATCGCTGGAATTCTTCATAGACGAAATAGCTATGAACAGAAAGAGAAAGAATATTTGCGTCACGGCGAGTTCACAGAATTGGAAAAAATTTTAGCAGAATGCATTTTAAACAACACTACAATAACAATACTAGCTATACAAAACAACGCCACACCAGCTATACAACATAGCATGAGACTGAATTTTACAAGATCAACATTTGCTAAGAAAACGAAACAGGATTTATATTATATACTCAGAACCATACACAAAGGCAGAATAATAATCACATCAGATACATTACAAGCGACCAAAGTGTCAGCTGAGTTCTTTCTTACTGAAATTACCGCCATTTTTGTAACTGTTCAAAGTGAATGATAGGTAATGTATTAACGACTGATGCTTATAGAGTGTTCTGAAGTATGGAATTGACCGTATCTCAGGATTTCTTGTGTTCGCAGTAATGCGACGTCGCTCTAAGGAGGCTAATTGTTTTATGTAGTTCCAAGCTAATTCTGACATGGATGGCCTAATGAATGATCAAAACGCCTAATTGAATATTTAACATAATTACGCGACTTAACTTTTTAATTAGTTATTTTACGGCACATCTTTCAATCTACGAATTATAGCCGCTGAGTTCGCAAGGCGTATCCACTTGAAACGAATTCTCAGGACTGAACCAGTTTCGAGATATAATTTTCAAAGTGTCCGACGAAATGCATGGGCGTTCCAGTTAACTTATTGAAGAAAACGCTGTTTTAGGCATTGAAGCACAAAAGAAACTGGCCTTAGCGCTAACATAATGCCATAGTATCGACACTGGTAATAGTGCGATCGCAAAAGCGGTAACATGGAACTGGTTTGAGGAGTGCTTCTTTGTATAATTAAATTTTCCTTACGCGGAAACAGTGTTCATTATTGCGGAAAAGAGAAGAAAATTAGCGTAGCTTGCACTGGCGGCGCAATGCTAAAGAGACAGCGGAGATGATGGCCACCTAGCTAGTCCTGGCTTTTGGGCTAGACTAAGCAGTACCAAGTCATCCCCAGCATTCCCCGGAATTTATTTATTATTGATTGATTATCGATTAGCTATTGATTGGCTATCGATTGTCTATTGCAAGATATTGGCCACGTATTTGTGATATGCTAAGCACTACCAAGTTATCCGAATTTATTGATTATTGATCCATTATTGATTAGCTATTGATTGGCTGTCGATTGGACTACTGTATGGTATTGGCCACGTATTTGGGACTAGGCTAAGCACTACCAAGTCATCCCCAGCATTTTCGGGAATTTATTGATTATTGATCGATTATCGACTATCTACCTGATTGGCTATCATTTGCCTATCGATAGGCAATTAGTCCCCACCATTCTTAGCTAGACTTACCCAGGCTCAGCTTCGCTAGATCACAGGTGTATGTGCCATTGCGCTTGGACCCTTTCTGCACTGCTGCCAGGATCGGCCCACATTTTTGGATTCAGCAGACACATTAGGCCCGGTTGAAACAGCTTCGCTTATAAAATGAGAACTTCATCTGTTTTACTATTTTCTTTGATAAGATATAGTCATACGATAAGATACACAATCAAGAGAGCGGTGTGGATCTGAGAACAAACGGGGATAACCGATATTCTAGCTGACATTAAGCGGAAAAAATGGAGCTGGGCCGGCCATGTAATGCGTAGGATGGATATCCGATGGACCATTAGAGCTACAGAATGGATACCAAGAGAAGGGAAGAGCAGTCAAGGAGGGCAGAAAACTAGGTGGGGTGATGAAGTTAGGAAATTCGCAGGTGCAAGTTGGAAACAACTAGCGCAAGACAGGGTTAATTGGAGATCGCAGGGAGAGGCCTTCGTCCTGCAGTGGACATAAATATAGGCTGATGATGATGATGACAGTCATCTTGAACGTGTCACTTCAGCTTGGCACAGAATGAATTGAACCATGCAATGCATAAAGGTCGCGTGTGCTCGAAGGCCTACTTAGGCCCTTCAATGAGCGGGCCCGTGGCTTCAAGCCCGAGTCCGGCCCGGGCCTGCGACCTCAAGCCCGAGCCCGGCCCGGGCCCGCGGCTTAAAGCCGACAAACGCTCCGGACGGCCCGGCCCGCGGGCCGGGCCGGGCCCGGGCTTTCGGGCCGGCCCGTGCCCGTGCAGTGCTCTAATACGTAGTAAAGAAAAGCATTACTTACTTGGTCACTGTATTAAGGAAGAAAATAATGCGTGAGTTAAAGTTGTGTGGGGTTTTCCGGCGTGCAGCCGAAAGTCCGTACTGTCCTAAAGGGAGGGGGAATGGCATATATTGCCCCCCAGTAATTGCGCCTATGTTTTCGTACCTTCTATTCCGGTTGCATGCGGCAAGGTATGCGTTGGCCAAAGGGGACCGCGTCTCAATGACACGCTTAGAGAACACCGATACACGTGCCAGTAGATAGCCACTTCTGGGGACCTAGTCAGTCACTGTAGAATGCGCAAATGAACGCCAAACTTGGAGAAGAGGACAGTCGTCGCCAAAGAAAAAGAAACATGGCCAAGAGAAATCCGAAAATCTGCAGAGATAGATGAAGAAAAAGACCAGCCTGGTGAGCGTGCCTTCAGTCGTGCTCACTGACGCGGAATTCCCATACGCACGTGTATTGGGGGAATCATAACAAATACCGAGCAAGAAATGTGAGGATGCGATCTCAGAGGATCTATTATTCGCTTCCACACTTTGTTCAAGCAGACGCACTACATCGTTGTGGTCATTTAAGAACCTCATCTCATGTTACAATGAACCATTTGGTGTTTTGCGCTGCTTCGTGTCTGCGTCTTCGTTCCCAGTAAGGGTACAAGCGTTAGGGTGTGCTGTACATAGCTCAATAACAATTAACGTACGCTATCTAGCTTAATTCATCACTCGAGTATATATCACCAGGCTAATCGTATTAAAAACAATAGGAAAATGTTTATGTACATCAATTCTGCCGTGATTTCTGAGGTCCTCACGGGCTTTAAATAAAAGAATTCTCTAGCTACCCTCCCAAATTTGGTGTGGCTGCAGCAGGCTACTGGTCTGCTTGCTGCTGCGTGCTACTAGGTTGGTCAGTATCTAGGTGGATATGGTTGCAGTAGCTATGCACGAAAGTGCTGTCTTTGCATGACTGACCCATGCCGGATATACTGCAAACTGGCCCCGGCTATATAGTGCCAACCAATGCAGCATGGAGCAGAACTAGAAGTACGTAAGGGCGGACGTGCCACACAATCACGCCATCATGCCTATCCTAATCACTTTTTGGGTACACCCCCCTTGTGATGTTTCTCCTGCGCCGTCAGGTCTTATTCCTACGTCTCATTCTCTCTTTCGTAGTCACTGCTTTCTCACTTCGTCCCCACCGAGCTGCGATTGTCACGCCATTATCATCAATCTGTCGTCCTGATTTCGTTATTATTTTTCGTCATCATATCGTCGTCGTCAGGCCTTCTTAAATCGAATGGTTCTCATTCTGTTGTCATCATACATTTGCTGTCGTGCTGACGTAAGCCTGCCGTCTTTGTCAGTTTGTCGTCATGATACAATTCTCGTATTACCACCGTCGTTACAACGTCGTCAACATTGAAGAGGGAATTGAGCTTGCGCATCGCTTAGCTGCCTTTGTAAATAACAAATGCCGACCAGTGGTAGTGAAACTGGCCTGATCTAAAGTAAAGGAAAACATACTAACACAAAAGAAGAAACTGAAAGGATCCGGGGTATTCATCCAAGAATTCTGTCGGGCAACTAGAATGAGTAGGAATAAGTGAATTGCATTTAGGAAGTCCTCCGGCCAATTGTATCATCTAAGGTACAACAAATTGTTCATCAACAAAACGTGCTACATGTATTGCTCTCAAACCGATACTATTTATGAATTTCAGCAAAACAGTATTACTACTACCAGCGGTAATGTAGGCAGCAGCGCAATAAATTTCCCTGCGAATACCCCATCCGCTGTTTCGAGTTAGCATCGCGCGGCCGTACAGAATAAGCATGACAACGATTACTCTATTCTGTTCACTAACATCCCCTCCATCATGAATAAGCGCGATGCCCTGTCTGCGCTGATCGGCACGGGTAATGCAGATATTGTTGTTTTAGTCGAGACCTGGCTTTCAGTAAACATTGAAAATTCTGAACTTTTCGCCTGCAGTAAGGCTTACAATAGATATAGAAATGACCCAATAGGACGATGCGGCGACGGGACCTTGATCGCTGTTTCATCTGATATCTCCTCTTTTCATATACACCTGCCTTTGCAGATTGAATTATTGTGCTGTTGTATTCACATAAATAACAAAGACGTGATATTTGCCGCTTGCTATCGACCACCCGATAGTACATCCACATTTCGCAATTAACTATTTTACTGTCTTAACCAAATCGTTGCTGAATATTCAAAAGCACCAATACTCTTGATGGGTGATTTTAATTTCCCCGGTATTGACTGGGTTGTTGACTTCCCATCAGTGACTTTATCCTCATCCCAATGTTGAATCTTTCTTGATATATGTTCGACCTTTGGCCTCACCCAGTGTGTTAAAGAGCCTACCGGTGTCACTGCAATTTCTGCCAACATCCTTGACCTCGTCTTCACCACATCTCCTGATTCAATTTCTTCATTGTCAATTTTACCTGGTTTAAGCAATCATTCCATGATTCATATTGTAATCCCCTTACGCTCGCCCCAGCGTCTAAAATACTATAAGAAAATTCGTGACTACAGTAGAGCAGTTTTTTCCTTGATCAATAACGAGTCAAAGCGTTTTGCCGATTTATTTTTCCTACAGTTCTGGGAAAGGTCTATTGCAGAAAACTGGCTCCCTTTCAAAAACAAGGTTGAAACACTAATTGAAATATAAATTTCAATTCGCCTATTATCTCCTTGCAATCGGGCTCCTTGGTTTAACTTGTGCTTAAACCGGCTTCCTAACAAGAAAAAACGCATTTTTCATGTTTCAAGCTGTCTGGGGAAACCAAAGCAAAAGCTGGCTACGTAGCTATCGCATTTGAATATAAAATGGGCATTCGCTCAGCCAAGAATTACTTTTTTTCTGAAACACCACCACATCTGCTCACAACTAATCCTAAGAAGTTTTGGAACGTTATCAACGTACGCGAAGCTAAAGAAATGGTTCTGAAAACTAACGCTGGATTTCCTGTCCCCCGTGAGATTTGCTCAACGGCTTTTAACAACGCATTTTCGCTATCTTTTTCTGACGCCCTAATAGATACTTCACCGTCTGCACATGCCTGTACGTTCCTTGAGATGGAGCGGATTTCGATCGACGTTGATGACATATACAATTTGATTAAAAAGCTGAAATTTCCTCATCGGCAGGTGTTGACCACATAAATTACAAATTCCTTAAGAGTACTGTAGCTTATTCATCTGCTTTCTTGTCATATATTTTTACTCAGTCTTTGCAGAGTTCAACACTGCCGGATGACTGGAAGATGGCGAAGGGGATTCCAGTCCACAAGTCTGGTGAAATTCGTAACTCCGTAAACTACCGGCCAATCTCCTTAATTTCCATTCCATGCAAATTATAAGAGCACATAATCTACTGCAACCTTAATTAGATTTCTCGAGTCTAATAACTTTTATTGCGTCAAAGCAGCATGCTTTTCGTAAAAATTATTCTTGTGAGACTCAATTACTAACCTTTACTAATGAGTTGTCTTCCGCTTTAGATCGAGCTTCAGTTATTGACTGCATCTTCCTTGACTTTGCGAAAGCTTTTGATACCGTCTCACATCGACTAGTATTACTGAAACTTAGTGCACTCCATCTTGATTGTAGCTTGCTTAAATGGATTGAATGTTTCTTGCAGAATAGAACACAGTATGTTACTGTTAATGATCATGACTCTAAATCCTGCAATTTAACATCCGGTGTTCCTCAGGGGTCCGTCCTTGGACCTCTTCTTTTTCTAAGTTATATTAATGACCTGCCTGATTCTGTTATTTCTAATATGAGGCTCTTTGCAGACGACAGTGTTTTGTACTAGAGCGCTGCACGGGCCTATTTTTCCCGCCCGGGCACGGCCCGGGCGCGTTTTTCCGTTGGGCTGCCTGCCCGAGCCCAACCAAAAGTTTTATGGCGAGACCCGGGTCTGACCCGGGCCCAGAAATAATCTACGTTACCCGCCCGGCCCGGCCCGCCACCCCTTTATTTTGGCCCGAGCCCGGCCCGGCCTGGCTTGAAACCGGCCCGAACCCGGCCCAAGACCGAAAAAGACCACCGAGCAGAATTAAAAAAATAAAGAAGAGAATGAAAGGAATTTATTTTTAAGGCATAAATACATGTCATATGCAATTATGAACACCATTTGAGCGGTCTCAACGCAAATACGAGCGCGCAAAGTAGTACGAATGACCCTGCCGAGCAGTATATTCCGCAGTTTTCGACGGAGGGACCTTGATGCGGCCCAAACCACTTCTATCGCGGCGCCGCCACAGTATTTTTCCACGTCGCACGCCTCACTGCAAAGTATGTGCCGCCCCAGCCGCTCCTCCCTCTCAACTGTATTCTAGTACACTCTAGGCGAAGCGCAGCCACGACCTATCATGAGAGGAGCGCATGGATGGAGTAAATGGAGAAAGAAAGCTTCTCGTACCTCCATGGTGCAGCGTAATGCGCTGCTGCTAGCCGACCAGTTGAGAACCTGCGTGCAATCATGGATGGACGCAGTGCCATAATTCAGCAGCGTGACGAATTCAATCAATCCATCAATCAATCCATCAATCAATTCAATCAAAGCAACTTTACAAGAGGAAAAAGGTGGCCGAAGAAAAAGCTGCTACACTGCAGCTTGACTGGGCTTCAGCCACCCGTCAGCAATGGGGACGAAACACATTTAGCATTTCTAAACCTTCATGAAAAGCATTGTACCAGACAAAGAATGAATCCAAGATTACATTACAATCAAACACGCGTCTCTAAGGACATGTAGAAAGTAAAAATGAAATAGAAAGGCTAAGTACTCATAGTATGCATACATAATACAATGGCGAGACACACAAAAAAAATTTAGTAATATTTTTATTGCGTGAATAAACTTCTTATGTCCTTCATCGTTAACGTTGTGATGTCGATATTCAATGTGTCATAGTGATTTAATGTCGTTGGGAATCTATGCCGAATGCTCTGTCGGCCGTACTGTGTGCGCGAAAAACGAACGTGCCATGGTGGTTGATAGCGAAAAGGAAACGTTGTCGGGGTGTGCTCAAGTTGCGTAATATCGAGAAAAGCGTCTAATCAGCCCTGAACTGTTTTCTTATATGAACACAGTAAAGTGGAAGTGTACAAATCTGCAACTTTAAGTATTTTATGTGTTTCAAAAAGAAGCGCGGTGTGTTCTAAATAAGAAGCACTTGATACTTGATACTTGATGAATTATCTTATCTTACCACTCATCGTTTTACTAATTCGCCTTTGAAGAATCAGCAAGTCGCGAACGCGCTTACACCGCGCTGAAAGCATTAATTACATTGATTTAGGTAAGGAATACAATGGCATTTTTGGGTTGAGGTGACTTCGGTCTTTCTGGACTTTTACATTCAATTCGAACAGCACAAAATACGACGGAAGAAGAAAAGGGAAGTTCACAGGAGTAGCACTGCTAGCTTTCAGATGCACCGGGGTAACAGGTTTTTCAGAGTCGAGACGCGCGAGGATAACTCGCTGCACGTTACATGCACACCACCACAAAGTACGAGCCCGGCCCGGGCCCGCGTCAAAAAGCACATGCCGTGCCCGAGCCCGCCCCGCGCCCGTGAAAAAACTGCCCTACCCGGCCCGACCCGGCCAACGGGCCGGGCCGGGCTTTCGGGTAAGCCCGAGCCCGTGCGGTGCTCTATTCAGTACCGCGTAATTTCTAATGAGTCTGACTCCTCCGTTCTTCAATCTGACATAAATAAAATTCCTTCTTGGTGTGATACATGGCTTATGAAACTAATCATTAACAAATGTAAAGCAATAAGGGTGTCTCGAAAAATTGACCAGTCCATTTCTCAGGGCTATGAACTTAACGGTTGCCCTCTTCAGTTCGTCGACAGCTACAAGTATCTAGGCGTCCATATCACTAATAACCTGTCATGGCAAAAACATATCCACCATGTTATTAACAAACTAACAGTACCCTTGGTTTTCTTCGGCGGAATTTCCACCTCGCTCTCGTTCCCTTGAAACTACTACTATATAAAACGCTCGCGGGTTATAAACTAGAGTACGCTTCAACCATATGGGACCCGTACACTAGCTCGTTAACACTGGCCTTAGAATCGGTTCAAAACCGCTCAGCTAGGTTTATCCTCTCTAACTACTATCGCTTAGCCAGCGTTTCTGACATGAAGCAAAATCTTGGCCTACCTCTCCTTTCTACTAGACGTCGAATTTCACGCTTATGCCTGCTTCATAAAATATACTACGATAATAATGACCTAAAAATTACACTTTTTTCGCCTCCGACCCATTTGTCATCCCCTATTGATCATCAAATGAAGGTTGGAGTGCCTCAGTGTAAAAGCAATGCATACTTTGAAGCCTTCATCCAGAAAACAAGTCAAGACTGGAATCGCCCTCCCGCTTCCATCGTCACTATCACAGATCATGATGTGTTCAAGTCGGCTATCTGTAATCCTGTGCTGCATCTTTAGCCATTTTTTTCTATTGCCACTCCTCTCTGTAATGCATGTATGGCCTTTGAGACTAAATAAGTAAAATGAAATGAAATGAAAATGAAAAAAAAAAAACATTGCAGCATCCTTATGCCATTCTCGTGTTTCATGAGCGACCGGGAAAACACGTACGAAAAATGGTGAAAAGTGAAGACGGCGACGCCTGTCGGTGAAACCCCTTTGTGTTCTTGGTGCAATGAGAGCAAATTTCTTGCAACACTTCTTTTTGACATGCCGCCGGTTCATTATTCCAAGGAAAATATTTTTAGACGAACCCTTCCGAAACCTCGGTTTGAATTTGACTGTTCCAGTATTTTTTTTTTTTTTTTTGGTGCTACTGTACTAGGTTACAGCCACAGGAACGTTTGTGAAGCCCTCTGTGTCTTTCTACGCGAGACAAAAATAATTGTATGCTAAAATACTTCTATATAGTTATGCTCGCAAAAATGTATCTGTAATACATAGATATGTTATCATTGTTATCTGCATCAGTAGATACTGATGCACTGATAACAGCGTTTTCACCGCATGATTCATAACCGATCCCCCCCAGTGGGTTGCGCCATTTCACTAGGAAACAAGAACAGGAAATGAACTGGGAGTGGACACGTGATGCGCGAAGCACGTGAAATGCGAGAGAAGTTGAAAAAAGTTGTCGCAGTTTCACCCGAAAGGCGAAGCATCAATTGCGATAGCAAATTTGTAGAGATCTATACGGAACAAGGATAGTAGTAGTTTTATCAGCTGTTCAAACTTGGACATGCAGCATCACCGGCAACACACAGAACTGTTGTCGACGCCGTCGGCGTTTTGCCCGCGTTCGCACAAAACGCGCGCGGCGTTGGTGACTGTTGCAAGAGCCTCTGGGGGCGGCTCGGAGGTTTTCGACGAGATCAGAACGGGACACTCGTCGAGCAGCGTCGGAAGTCTTTGCCACCTTCTTTGAAGTCACTAGTATATTGGCACCAACTGGTGCGCTTCCGCTTTATTTCCACTTCTTGGACGTCGTCCGCCAGTGTGTTGGTCAGACGACATTTGTGGCCAAGCATACTTTCCGACTGTCTTATATTACCCATAGATGGCTTGCACTGATGTAATTCTAGCCACCATGTTGGGTAACTTGCACTGTGAGCAGCTGCGCCCATTGCATCTCGCGCCGCTCTAACACCCTCCAGCTGAGGCGGTCGGGAAAGGGCCTCGCCTAAGCTTTCCTTCTCTACTCAAGCAGGTAACTCGCAGCAGTGAATATGTTACACGGACGTCATCCTAGGCGCCACATTGGACAGCCATATTACAGTGGGCTTCTTCGATTATGCGTCCCTGGCAGTCGCGGACTGTCCGAGACGCAGCACACGCAATGCTCATTGGCTGAAAGCTTAACCTCGGAGGACAGTCCGGGACTGTCAGAAACGGATAACCGAAGATGCTCGGGGAAAAGCTACGTGTCTGACATCACGCGCAAGCTCTCTACCGACGCCGCGTTGATAAAAACACGGTACTAGTTCCAATGACGCAAAATGTCCCGTTTGAAATCAATTCATTGCAGTCAACCACTAAAAACAAAGCAAAAACTTTCTAGGTGGCATTGCAGCCCGAAATGATTTGGAGTTTTCTCAATTAGATACGATTTTGTCGCAGATCTCACTGGCGCTTACTTTTAATGACGTTCTCTCGGCATGACGCAAGCAGTAGTTGCCTAGCAGAGCGCGGCCACCTAGATCCACAGCATACCTATGTAAAGCAAGTCACTACACCCACTAGGCTCCTGTTACTCCTTTCTTATCACAACTAATGCAAAATACCAATAATAAGTGAGACACCGGCATATGATTACAGAATCCCACAAGAGCTTGAGAAACCCTCCGATACCCACGAAAGACACTGAGATAAGGCCAGTATCGACCGTTGCCAACGCGTAGCTTTGCAAAAGGGTTGCTTCCTAGTCCCATGAGTAAAGTTGACCTAGTGGCCTGGAGCTTGACCAGGTCGATAAGTGGAAAAGGCCCGGGCGAAAACGAGGTGACGTAGAACATCCCGGCAGAAACCACAGCATTCAATAAATGTAGCGACAGACCGTATTGCCACCGTCGAAGCGCGTCATGCAGGAACCGGGCACAGCCGGGCTCTGGACACACCTCTCAGATTGCATTGGTGGTGCGCCGGTGCGTGCTAATCCAGAGAATTCATCCCTCGTTGAAAGCGGGAATTCGTGGCGCAGTGCTATGGCATCGGGTTGCGGAAGCCGTGTGACATGGGTTCGAATGGCGGCAGCACAATTTTAAACTATGTTTTTTTAACAGCGAAGCTGTTTGAGCCAGCGGCAATTTGTGGTTCGTATCAAAAAAGTTGTCGCAGTTTCACCCGAAAGGCGAAGCATCAATTGCGATAGCAAATTTGTAGAGATCTATACGGAACAAGGATAGTAGTAGTTTTATCAGCTGTTCAAACTTGGACATGCAGCATCACCGGCAACACACAGAACTGTTGTCGACGCCGTCGGCGTTTTGCCCGCGTTCGCACAAAACGCGCGCGGCGTTGGTGACTGTTGCAAGAGCCTCTGGGGGCGGCTCGGAGGTTTTCGACGAGATCAGAACGGGACACTCGTCGAGCAGCGTCGGAAGTCTTTGCCCCCCCCCCCCCCCCCACGGCCTTTCGCCTGTCTGAAGAAGTCGCGTTTGCTCTACATATATGGTGATTGTAAAGGAGGAAAGAGACGCTTAATTCTGCAGCCTTTAAGGGAGCACGGCGCAGAACGCGCGTTTGTTCTCCGCCGTGCGTTCACTCCCCGTGAAAGCGCGCGTCCCTCGCGCCCTTTCACTCGCACATACAGCGTTCGGCGCGCGGTGACGCTGAGCCGTGCTCCCTCAAGGGCTGCAGAAGATAGCGCCAACCTTTCCCTTTCCCTCAAGAACCACTTATCATCATCGCGGTGACGATTTCATCTCCATTGACGTCATACGGAACCTCACGGCGACGGCGACGGCGACGCCGACGGCAAAAATCTGCTTTGGAGTGTCCACATAATTGCTATCGCAATAATAAAAGGAGTAAAGGCAGATGAGTCGGCACTTCTGACTTGGACCAGGAGCAGGGTAGACGCATCCCCAGCTGTGCTCTGGGGACGGGAAGCAGCAGCTTCGGAGACCACGGACCCGACAGGGAAAACTGCAGATGACCAGCAGTGGAAACACAGAATGGGGATACGGCTTTAGCAGTAAGAAAGGCACAAACTTAGCCGGTTGTGCAGCCGATTCCAGCCTCACACTCATCACGGATCCTAGGTTTCCCACAAGAAGGGGTAACTCGGTCAGTCGCGACACCACACCCGACCTCGCGTTCCTCCGTGGTATCGAGGGTACGTGGGATAATCTCCAGGAGGACTTGGGTAGCGACCACTACATTCTCGAAATCACGGTGCAGGTAAAACCAAAACCACCAGTTAGATACGATTACGTTGACTGGGATCTTTTCAGAAAAATTCGAGGCGAAATGGCCCCTTCAAGTGAATCTTTCACAGAACTAATCGCAAACCTTAAACAGGCTGTCAAGAGCGCAACCAAGGAAATCACAACACAGCTCGAAGTTTCCAAAATGGACTCGCGGTTAGCGCACCTCCTGGAGGCTAAACACGCCCTCGCGGAGAGGTGGAAAACGCAGAAGCTAAATCGCCGACTTCGAGTTAAGCTGACGTCAGTCAACAAGGAAATAGAGTCGTACTCCAGGCAGCTGGCCCTACAGCAGTGGGACGAGACGTGTAACGAAATGGACGGTCGCATGAGAAGAGGCAGTAAATGGAACTTGCTCAAAAGCCTCCTCAACGACAAACAGTCCAAGAGCACTCTCAATCTTGCCGTGGATAGACTCATTCATAAGCAGATCGCCACGGGCCTCACGGAAGCAGAAACTATCAACATCCTGGCTCGCACCTATCTCCCCATTAAGGAAGGAGATTCGCAAGGCGGAACGGTGAGAGCAGGATACACGGGGCTAGACAGGCCAGAGCTAGACGAACCGTTCACTGTATCAGAAATTAGACACGTTCTCTTCAACCTAAACGGAAGGTCCGCCCCTGGACCAGACGGAGTTACCAACAAACTCCTCCGAAACCTGGACGACAAGGCCATAGAAATCATAACGGCAGAGATAAACGAAGTATGGAGTTCGGGGCAGGTCCCGCCGGAATGGCGCACCGCCAAGGTGGTGCTTATCCCCAAACCGGGGAAACCCCGCATATGGATAACCTGCGTCCCATCTCTCTAACATCATGTATTTGCAAAGTGGCCGAACATGCTATACATAACAGAATCACAGATCACATAGAGAACAACGAACTCTTTAGACACAATTTAATCGGATTTAGAAGAGGACTTTCAACACAAGACACAATGCTCCTTCTAAAAAGATCCATATTCGACAACGCGTCGCGTGACGTTAAAGGCATACTTGCACTCGACCTCGCCAAAGCTTTCGACAAGGTGGCGCATGAGCACATCCTGAAAGAGATTTCCTCCCTTAATCTAGGGCGGAGATTCTTTAACTTCACTTTTTCTTTCCTGTCGAAAAGAAAGGCGCTCCTTCGACTGGGTACGATCTCGGGCGGTCCTTACAAACTGGGCAACTGCGGAACACCTCAGGGCTCGGTCCTATCCCCGTTACTCTTTAACATCGCCATGCATAAACTTTCTAACAGGCTAGCCGAACTCCCAAAAGTGGGCCACGCAATTTATGCCGACGACATTACAATCTGGTCTCCGGGGGGATCTCTGGCCGAACTAGAGCAATCCTTACAGGGGGCCATAGAGGTGACGGAGGAGTTCCTCACAGACACAGGACTAAAGCTCTCGCCCAGCAAATCCGAACTATTACTCTACAGGCAGGCTAGGCAAGGCGTTAGGAACCTTGAGCCTCTGGAAACACTGCCAGTCCAAAATTACGACTAGAGAAGGACACCCCATTTCGAGGGTGAACTCCATCAAAATTTTAGGACTTTTAATGAACGCCAAAGGATGTAATGCAGAAGCTCTAAGGAAGCTCGGCGCACAGGCGCACAATATACTCAGGCTACTTGCCAGAGTTACAAGTAGAAAGGGGGGACTCAAGGAGGACAGCCTACTCAGAGTCTTTCAGGCCTTCTTTATCAGTCACGTTAACTACACGGCGCCTTTCCTCAATTGGAGTAAAGCAGAAAAGAGGAAGCTCGACACACTCATTAGGTCCGGTATCAAAAGACTACTCGGCATCCCACAATGTGCTAGCACGGAGTAACTATTGGAGCTTGGTGTTCACAATACTATCGACGAATTAATCGAGGCACATCGCACAGCACAGATCACCAGGCTTTCGTTAACTAAGCCGGGTAACAAAATCCTAAACGAAGCAGATATATCATCCATACAACCGCCGCTCGACAGATACCCCCTGTCCAAAGAAGCCAAGGAAGCTATAACGGTCGATCCCGTACCGAGAAACATTCATCTGATATATAACGAGGGCCGAAGAATCGCACGGGCTAAAGCCATCCTTCAAAGAGTTAATCCGTACGGGGCAGATGCTCTCTTCGTTGACGCGGCCAAATACGGCAGCGAAAACAGGTTTGCTATCTCGGTCGTAGACGCGCGCGGAACGCTGATTAGCACTGCATCCGTTTGCACTAAGCACGCAAACGAGGCGGAGGAAACCGCGATAGCCTTGGCCCTTAACGCTGCCAAAGGCCCAACGACTGTTTTCTCCGACTCACGCACTGCCGTCAGGGCCTTCTCGTCAGCCCTAGTGTCTAAGCACACGGCTAGCCTAGTAAACAAATCTCTTGAAAACACTGCGGATAACGAGACAGGAGGTCACCACATCGTCTGGTTCCCGGCCCACGTTAGAGGCGTAGTTAATCAAGCGGGATGCAACCCCAACGAGCAGGCCCACTGCCTAGCGCGTGAATTCACGAACCGCGCCCGGGCTAGCGGTCCAGCTCTCTCACAGGATTGCTCCCCTAAAGACCCTCTTATCACCTTTAACGAGATCACATCCCACTACAGACTGAGCAGAAGGAAATTCCCTCCCCCTCACCCAAAATTAAACAGGGCTCAGTGTGTCACGTTCAGGCTCTTACAGACGAGATCGTACCTCACCCCCAGAGCGCTCAATCGGATAGATTCTAACTTCCCGCAATCGTGCTCCAAATGTGGGCACGACTTCTGCTCTTTCGATCATATGCTCTGGCTGTGCCCGTCCAACGCGGGCTCTGATCTTCACGACAAGTCCAAGTGGGACGCCCTACTGCAAAGCGCGGACTTTACGCATCAACGACAGGCCGTCCAGAGGGCCCGCGACGTCGCCGAGAGTCACCAGCTCCCGGTTCCGTCATGGGCGGAGCCACCAACTTGATTGGGGTGCCTTCGGCTCCCCCAATCTTTTTCCTCAGGACTTTTTAATAAAGTTCTTGTGAACTGTCAACTGACAAAGTCAGCCACATACTTAAAGGTATCGCCGATAAAGCCTTTATTTCACTGATATATAAGGACTTATCTACCGTCGACGACATCATAAAGGAGTGCCGACGCATTGAGGAAGCGAACAGCAATCGTGTCACGCAACAATTTGTGCGGCTTAATAACACCATCATTACCTCAACGTATGGGGATGTCCAGCTGCCTGGTACCGAAAGCCTGCTGCAATTTGTGCAGCTTGAGATTGAGGCCGCGTCTCCATCTGTTCCTCAGGCACGTTCTTACGAGGAGTGCCGTCTGGCAGTATCGTTCCAAGCCGTTGTACGCGAAGAGTTCGCGAACGCATGAATTCATCCTATCTGCGCGGTAAGTCACCCTGCGGTTAAATTTTCTTTCGAATGCTCCACCCACAATCGACGCATTCCGGATACCGCGATCCACGCTAGTGGCACACCTGCGAAGACAGGCCAATATGCTTCCACTGCAATGGGATAGGCCATATTTCCCGCCATTGTCGCTATCGCCAGCCGTTGTCACCTCGTCCCGCATACACTTACCGCCGCGAAGAGAGCCTGTCGTCTTCGCTTCGTTATCGCGATGACTTCCCGCACTCTGATGCTCCTGCCCCGACTTCACCCTACGACCGCTCGCCTTCTCCACAGAACCAGCGTCCGTGCTCTCCGCTGCCACGTCCCTCACCGTCGCCATATCCCCGTCGTCCATCCTCGGAAAAGTGACCAGTGCAGCTCCCAGAGGTGATGCTGCATTGGCCAACCGGCACGGAAATCCTCTGTAGACCCTGGCTACCCGACAAAACATTTGGATGTAGAAATGAACGGCGTGCCTGTTTCGGCGCCCATAGACACTCGTGCGCAACTACACGTAATGAGTGCGCGCCTTTCTTGTCATCTCCGCAAGGTCCATGCGCCCGCCACGTCACCTGTCGTTCACGTTGCCGACGGCGGTACACCTTGCGTCGTGGGCATGAGCACTGCGCGTGTGGCTTGGCTGGGCACCAGATCTCAGTTCCATTCGCCATTCTACACCAGTGTCCCCATGACGTCATCCTATACCTTGACTTCCTGAGCACCCATTCTGCCATCATTGACTGCTCATCTGGCGTTCTACAGTTGGAACTCCCTTCTGTACCCGACCTCAACACCGCATAGCTACGCGGTGTTGAGGTCAGGTACAGAAGGGAGTTCCAACTCCGTACTATCGATGCTCCACAGTCGTTACCTGAAGGTCGGGACACCAGTATACTACGCTTGACTGCGCTTATGTGTCGTCCGAGTTTGTTCGTCTGCGACCAGATACCGTGGCGTATGGTACGTTGACGGCAGATTCCCCTGTTTGTGACGGTGCCTATGTGATCTCCCCTTCTCTAGACGCGCTTTTGACGCGGTGTGTTGTGCTCTTGTGACTGTTGTAGAGAACCGGGCTTTTATGCCGATGCTTAACCTTGGACGCACCACACAATTTCTTCTCGAAGGCATCATCATGTTGCGCACCATATCACCTTTAGGCACACACGACCCTCTGGCTCTGACTATCGATGCTCCACAGTCGTTACCTGAAGGTCGGGACATCAGTATACTACGCTTGACGACCCTCTTCACGGTATGATTGCCCCTGATCTCTCCCCTTTTCAGTCCCAAGATCTTCGCAGCTTGTTAGACCCATGCATAGGCGCCCTTACCGAGTGTCTGCGTCCGAATTAACGCTGTGTCATTCAAACCGAAATTGAGAAAATACTTACTCAGGACATCATTGCTAGTCTTTCTGCTAGTCCTTCATCTCCATCATCTGCTAGTCCTTGGACGTCCTCTGTGGTGCTCGTCAGAATAACAGACAACACCTGACGGTTCAGTATCGACTATCAGCACCTGAACAAGATAACTAAAAAGGACGTCTGCTCTTTGCCGCGAATAGACGATACGCTCAACTCACTTCATGGCGAAAGGTACTTTTCTTCCATAGATGTTTGGTCCAGCTATTGGCAAATTGTTGTGCACGAACAGGGCAGCGAAACTACCGCCTTCATTACGCCCGATGGGCTCTACCACGAGAACTGCAGCGCTATAAAACACAAAAAACGACCAGGACGAGCACTGTGAGCGCTCGTCCAGGTCATTTTTTGCGTCGTGCTCGTGTTTTACTGCGCTGCAGTTCTCACAATGATGTACCAACACGCGCAACTCGCCACGTTAATTAGGCTCTACCAGTGTAAAGTCAGGCCCTTTGACTAAAGTCTGACTATGCGATATTTTGCAGCGTTATCGCAGCACCCGGCTTCAACTAAACTCCTCAAAATGTCGCTTCGGACGCCGAGAGATCACCGTACTTGGTCATCTTGTTGATGCGGCCGGGGCTGTTACCAACTTTCCTACGCCCCGTTCTTCGCAAGACGTTCTCTCGTTTTTTGGCCTCTGCTGTTACTTTCGTCGCGTTGTGAGAGACTTTGCAGATACAGCACGGCATCTCACATGCCTGCTCAAGAGAAAATTTGTCGCAGTTTCACCCGAAAGGGGAAGCATCAATTGCGATACCAAATTAGTAGAGAGGTATACGGAGTAAGGATAGCAGTTTTATCAGCTGTATAAACTCGGACATGCAGCAGCACCAGCAACGCGCAGAACTTTTGTCGACGCCGTCGGCGTTTTGCCCGCGTTCATACCGAACGCGCGTGGCGTTCGTAGCTGCTGCCGGTGCCTCTGGGGCGGATCGAAGGTTTTCGACGAGATCAGATGGGACACTCGTCGAGCAGCGTCGGAAATCTTACCCACCTTCTGGCCTCGCAACGTTTTATATAAATACGCATTTGGTGCCGCATCTAAACGTCACCTCCCCTTCCTCCACCCCATCCTCCCACGGCATTTCGCGCGACGGAAGAAGTCGCGTTTGCTCTCTATATATGGTGATTGTAAAGGAGGAAAAAGACGCTTAATTCTGCAGCCCTTCAAGGAGCACGGTGCAGAACGCGCGTTTGCTCTCCGACGTGCGTTCGCTCACCGTTAAAGCGCGCTTCCCTCGCGCCCTTTCGCTCGCAAATACAGCGTCCGGAGCGCGGCGACGATTTCATCGCCGTTCACGTCATACGGAACCTCACGGCGATGACGATGGTGACGTCGACGGCAGAAGTCCGCTTTGGTGAGTCCATAAAATTGCTATCGGAATGAAACATTCCTTTTACCTGGGGTCTTGCCCAAGCGTCTGCCTTCTCGCAGCTCATCGCACTACTCACTACGCCACCCGTGTTGCCTCACTTTGACGATTCTGCTCCCACGGAAGTCCGTACAGACACCAGTGGTCATGGCATCGGCGCTGTTCTAGCTCAATGTCAACCTAATTAGGACTGTGTTATTGTTTATGCCAGCCGCCTCCTTTCCGCCGCTGAGCGGAATTATTAGATTACAGAGAGAGAGTGCGTCGGTCTGGTTGGGGCCGTCGCAAAATTTCGCGCTTATCTGTATGGTATTGCTTATCTGTATAGTCACTGATCATCACGCTCTCTGCTGGATATATTCGCTCAAATATCCTACGGGTCGCCTTGGACGCTGGGCATTATGATTTCAAGAATATTCATATACCGTCATCTACAAATCCGGCCGTTTGCATCGGGATGCCGACTGCGTTTCCCGGTTCCCCGTCGACCAAGCGGAACCTGCACCGAGTGACTACAGTCTTTGTGTGCTTGCCATCTCCGGACTCTTCAGCATTGCTGCTGAACAACGCCGGGGCCCGGCCCTACGCAAGATATTCGACCGTCTGAGCTTCCAGGCTCATGCTGCCTCTCTCCGACTTATTTATGCTACACAACGACAATTTACATGGTCAAAGGTTTCTTCCTGGTGGTCCTTACCTCTTACTTGTGATTCTGGAACACCTTCGCTCAACTGTTCTGGCCCACCTTCATGATCATCATTTGTTTTCCCTTAAAAACCGCGATGAGGCGTTACATAAGGGGGAGGGGGCAGCATGAAACATTACAGTGCGGTATTTGACAGAAATGACGAGCAACCCCAGCAATTCCGGACATCGCCTTTAGTTCGCAGCTTTTACACCACGTGGCGTACGGACCTTTAAGATTCGAAATTCGCGCGATGACGCACGAAGTGTACTGGACGATAACAGAATACACGTTGTAACAATAAAATAAAAATAAAAATAAGGACCACGCCAACAGCTTTCACCGTCGAGCATGGACGAGCGCGAATCAGGAATAACTGATCTGATAACCGCCGCGCGTATAAGACGAGCGGCCAGCTAGTCTACTGTGAATCAGCAGTTTTGCTGCTATTGATAGTCGTTTAGAGGCTCAGCCCCGCTTCGAGAAAGCGGGTGCAGAATCTTGAAAGAGCGGCCTCCGCCCCCCCCCCCCCCTTCCGTCCATCTTTTCCTCGTCCATCTTTTTGTCCGATCGAATCAAAAAAGCAAAAATGCCCTTTTGTCGCTTCATTTCTCGAAAGCTGATTCTAAAATAATAATGTAAGCTTGCTAAATGGTCGCGATGGGCGCATGTTTCAGGATATGCATTCGCATGATTGACACCCTTAATCTCGGTTGGCCTCAGTTTACGAGTCCATTTGCGCATTTGCGTGCAGGTGCCTGATCGAGTTATGTTCACTGCCACGGAATTTCTGTTTTTCGAAGGCGAAAGCCTTAGGTGCATGGCTATATTTTCGGTGCCATTTGCAGTGACCTTGGCGAAACCGCGCCATAACGAAAATGGCCGACACCGAAAAGAGTAAAATCACGTCAACAAAAGCTCGGATTGACGTCAGTTTTCTCAGGGAGGTTCCTGTGAACAAAGTAAATTAGTAGCTCTGTAAAGAAGATTTGCTACATTTCAGTCGAACACCTTTTCTAAGTTCTTGGTAAGCGACGGGTGTAAATGCAGAAAATCATCTGTAACTGGTCAGTGTTCGAAGACCTGCTTCACTGCACAGTGGCATAGCCAGAAATTTTGTTTGGCGAGAGGGGGCTCACGTTGCAGCGCGGCCTCCTCCCGACAGAATTTGTCGAGGGATCAAATACATGAATAATAACGGCATTTCCATTGCCAATGTCATTGTGTATTAGAGGCTGCAAACAAACTACCGAATGCTACCCACTGTCAAGTAAACTATGTATTTTTTCATAAAAGAATATATTCGTATGTCCCAAAAATTGTGGCAGAAATAACTGATATCAATGCTTCCGCGTTTTTTTTGTCTATTTAATAAGTAATGAAAATATCACACGAACTTTAGAACATCAGAATATCATAGAATTCCAAACCAGCAAAGCAGTGCATACAGCTGGTGCGAAAAACGCAAGGGCCATGAAAAGAACAAGTTGGGCACAAATATTTTGATAAATCTTTGTCATTAAAGAACCTTGTTTACTTTTTGTACAGTCGCGAGCAGAAGTTTGGAGACCATGGCATCAGCAAAAATTTTAAACATATTCAAGCGCAGCTGCACGGCCCCGAATTGGCTTAATACGTTGTATTGGTCCATCAAGCGCACGTAGGCTTGCGCTCTTGATTTCAGCCGGAATGCCCAGGCTGCGAATGGAAAAAAAAATAATATCGTGGCAGCAGAGAGGCTCGGCCTTTCTGTACCGACGTGGGAGCGGGTCGCTACGTGCTGCCGCGCGTTCCGAGGGAACGTGATAAAGCTTTATCATACCATCCTACCATACCTTTGGTCCACAAACTTTTGCTCGTGACTGTACATATGCAACGGCCAGGGAAAAACCTCAATGGCGCTGTCCTTCGTTGCAATAGATTGCGCATGAGCAGTTGTTACCGGTCGTGTATTGTAATTACACCGATAATATAGTCGCAGGAGTGAGCGCACATAAGAAGCAGGAGTTCTGCAAGATGTAGATTAGAATTGCGAAAATAGAATGGAATATACAAGTGCGAAGATACAAGTTGATAAAGGGCGCAAAAGTGTCACTGGTAACAAAATGCACTGTTTGTATACACAAAGCCTCGCAACAAGATGTTTAAATATATGTATAAGTATCCAATAAATCCACGTATTTAAGTAAACGTCACTGTATGTAATGCGTCAAACAAGACAAATAGACATGTTGCGCAGTCACACATAGTAGTAGCTTTACGCATAGAAAGACAGACGATCCCGGCAAGAACAAAACTATGATAGCAGAAATCGTGATATGTTCCACAAGGACCGCCTGTTGGGCTAGTTGGTCTAACATAGTTACTTTCAGTTTGGCAGAACAGTTTGGTTCTCCTAGAAGCTGACAAGGAAGGTGGATTTGTTGTGATGCCGAAAGGCATGTTCAATGAAAAAACCCAAGCGGCAGTGGACAAGAACTTTGTGGCTGTTTAAAAAAAGTGCAGTGAGGGTTAAGACTAAGTTCATCAAATTTTATAAGGACTTGGAATTGAATGTTCTTGCTAGTGCTATTAGAAATAGTAAGGGGAACCGTCTGAATGTTTTCTTTTCTGCAAAAACACGTAAGGCAGATGTCCCTTTCAGAACCATTGTGAGCGAAGGGGGGCTTGGAAAAAGAAGGTTAGTCAGTTTTTACTGAAGAGCCTTAAGTAACTCACGGTTGTTGATCCTTTCCGCGAGAGGAAATCTGAAGAAGTGGCCGAATATGTGAAACACAACGAGAGTATAGATTATGACTTGTCTGTGGACGTTGAGGACTTGTTTTATTCAGTACTTCAAGATGAGCTTTTAGTTGCTGTTAGGAAGTGCATTGAACAGAGTGGCGAATGCGATTTCCAAAACTGCCGCTTGCTTGTCGATTCATAATTTAACGCTTTTAGAATTTTATCTTAGTGTAACATTTATTGCTTTTAACGAGCAGCATTTTCTGCAACGCAGAGGAATGTGTATTGGGTCTTGCGTGGCTCCGATTCTATGCGACATAATTTTAGCTGATATTGACAGTGCGCTTGATTTGGCTTTTAATGGGGGAATGGTATTCAAAGTGCTTCGGTACGTCGATGACTTTTTAATTCTTTTAAAGAAAGAGGACGGTTTCACTGCCCTTGGGAGTATTTTAGATGTTTTTATTCAAGCGGGGCAGGGTTTGAGTTTCACTCATGAATTGCTTGGAACTGAGGGGTTACAATTCCTGGATCTCAGGCTAAAATTTAGTGTAGGCCATGTTTGCTGAGAGTACCTCCCACGGGTTAAGAAGTGTCTCCTGCCTTTTGACTCTGCCCACTCTAAAATAGTAAAAAGGGGCATCGCATTACAATGTCTGGATGCTGCGCTCAGTAAGTCATGCCCGCATTCAATGCAGCAAAGCTTTCCCAATCAGATTGGTCGCCTTTTAGCAGCGGGATTCCCTGAGTTGCTTGTTGTTCCGGTGGCCGAGTCTATCCTGCAGAGGGTAAAGAAGAGAGCTGGAGCGGAAAGGGCTGCGACCCAGCGATGGATGGCGACACCCGTAGCCATGCCTTATATGCATCAGGTCTCGCACAACCTGAAGAAGGTCGCGAACAGGCATCGTATTCATGTGGTCTTCACGGCTCCTAATAAGCTATCCAGGCTCTGCCCTCGAATTTGCGGTGACAGGAAAGAAGGTTGCCAAACAAGCCAAGATAGCCGCTTCATGGGGTGTGCGACAGGAGTGGCATACTCCGTCCCCTTGTTGTGCGGGAAGGTGTACATCGGCCAAACCGAACGGTGCATAAACGACCGGCTCAGGGAGCATGCGCTAAAAGTTAATAAAAAAAGGACAAGTATGCACATTTCGTTGCCCACATCATTACGTGTGGTTTTACGTGTGGTTAGGCACGATTTTATGAGACCACTATCTTAGGCAAATCAACAAACTACACGGCTCGAGTGGCTGTAGAAGCACTCTACACCCACAAGAACTCAGATATTTGTATAAGCGAAGCGTCAATTCTTTTGCACAGTGCTGAACTGAACTATTTGAACTCTGTTACCTGAGGGACATAGTACTGTTAACTTTTTTAGATTTCTTTTTATCACCTCGCATGGGAAAGGGGCCTGACACTGGCGTACGTGGTTCACCTTAGAAATCGGAGGGTTTGTTGACTGAAATAAACGGTTGGTAGTAGCGCTCCTCCGCGTCTGTCGTGTCTTCGTGTGTGTTGTGCGTACTTTTTTGCGCTATGTCTGAAAGGAACTCGTGATATGTACTTGGGCCATGCGGCGGTCGCGACAGCACCATATGGGTAGATAATAGAGGAATAATGCAAAAATCAGTACGAAAGTGTGTAATTTAACTGCCTGCAGAGCGGCGACAAATTTTCTGCACCCAAAATTAAGGAAGGGTATTGCTTCGGCTCAAAACAGAAGTAAAAGCGGGTAGCTAAAAAGGAAAGAAAAGACCAAACGAAAGCCACAGATGATGCGGCAAGTTAAACTACCCAATATCCGAGTGTGTTTGTTGGGAAGCGCCGCGAGGGCCGGCTTTCAATAAACAAGGTCGGTAAAAATTGATTATTGATGTCCTCGTAATTTTCGTTTTCACACGATAGCTTTGATCATGATGCTACCTGTTTGAATAAACGGAGATAATTTCTGCGGTTTTACAAACTAATGAACAGTCATACGTTTTCATAATTACGCGTTTATGTACCTGAAGGAACAGAACCTTTACTTGCATTGATTTTTGCCGCTTCCCTATCTAAAGGACAAACTTCACTCGGCGGGGAAGTTTAGTGAAGCGGTCAATGACTTCGGACACGTTGATGCCGACGTCTCTGTGGACGTCGGCATCCTTGTCGAGCCAGACCTTGTCGTCCGCAAAAAAGAACCGCCTCAAAAATAGGCCGTTAACTTTCTTCTGTTTTCTCGTATTTTACTTTGCCTGCCTAACCATGTGTTCCTCAGACATTGTAGAGCGCAAGTAGTTTTTCTAATGTTATGTTAAAAATATACTATCTGCGCTTGAAGTGGTCACTGGAACGGTGGCTAGAATCTGAAGCCGTTTCTACACATTTACATAGAACCTGCAGTCGCAATGAGAGAGGGCATCTTTTCCGGTGCTAAAACCTAAAAGTATTCCTTGGATGTCGTTGGCATCCTTGTTTAGGTACCTTGTAAAGAACCGCCACAAAAATAGGCCGTTTACTTTCTTCTGTTTTCTCTTATTTCACTTTGCCTGCCCTGGTCCAGCTTATCGATCACATCGGGCGCCCTTCCTGATAATGTTTGGAGAAAATTATCAGCTGCCAGTTGGCAGTCACGGTCATATTTAGTATTTTCGTGTGTTTGGAAGATTGCGAGCGCGGCCTTCCATTTCTGAAACGGCTTGGACACGAGGGCTCCAGTGCGCGCATGTTAGCTCAAGTTTATAAGAACATTAAACCCATAAAGTTCCAGAATTGAAAATCTAAAGCACGCCTTTGGAAATGTCAGTGCACCTTTCGCGTCATAAGTTTATGAGAACTTTATACCCATAAAGTTTCGGAATTGAATTCCATGCGCTCCGCAGATTCCGCGGCCGCTGCGAAATGCCACAACGCGCCCGCTCGCTATCGAAAAACCCTTGAAAGTTTGTGCTCGGATGGGGCTCCTTGGGTTATGCGAGTCCAGGGGCGCGATCTTGTACGCGTTCCAAAATGGAGCGGAGGCGTTCCGTTCCGTCGAGCCGCACACGATTGGTCCATTTGAACCGCGACGTTCAAATTGACCAATCGTGTGCGGCTCGATGGAGCGGAACGCCTCCGTTCCATTTTGGAACGCGTACAAAATCGCGCCCCAGGTGCCAAGGGCGTTGCGACGAAATCCAGCCCGAGTTCGCAAAAGTGCGTGCCGAAATCGGTTTTCGAGCGTGAAAAGGACATTGTGGACAAAATCCAGAATTATTCCCGGCGCCGGTGGTTGTTCTGGTCGGCGGTTCATACCAGCACGAAATAATTTCGGGGGGGGGGGGGGGGTCTGAAGTCCCATCAGTGCTGCTACTGCTACTACTACCTCTACTACTACTACTATTACATTATTAATAAATAATTATTATAGAGGAAGTACAACAACAATGACAGCTTTACATGAGATCCAACGCAGTGTTTTAGCATAAGTGATGCGAATGTTCCATTGCGATTATAGAAAAGTTTTCATGTGTTAAATTTGTCGATTTGATGCAGATTGACAGTGGAATCAACATTCTTTGGCTTACTTATCGTGATTATTTTTTTTTCATTTACCATAAACCACATCTCCACTATTAAATCTCTTAAGCAAACTTTAGTGGACTCTGGGCTTGGGCTCCCGTGTACTGGTGATGGATAGTGCCCCTGAATACGCAGGGCCTCTCTTTTCCTCGCGCCGCCGGCACCGCCGTTGGCCGAGCGTCGTCACGCCGTGACAAGTAATATAAGTCGTTCTACTCGGCACAGAAAAGAGAAAATGGCGGAAACAACGCCGGTATACCACTTGCTTCAGCTCTTGTGCCATCCGTATTGGCAAAGGCGCGTTCCCACCACGGCGTCAGGAAGCACATCTGGCCGCTTAAGCCGGAGCAGCGGTCTCACTCCTATCGCGTGCACTCGAGCAGTATACACGCTCCCCCTCGTCGCCGCGCAAGAACTATCTGCAGCAACTCTGAGCATGACGGGACGCTGCGCACCGAGGCTGCGCAAATCGCAATGAAAGTGGGAAAGCTGTTTACTCTGCGCCGTACAGACGGACCGTTGTGGTCTACAGTAGTCATTAATGCGAAAGCATTACATGAGCCATGAGGCAGAAAAGCCGGCGTCATCCACAACGAGTGGTATCAAAAGTCAATGTGACTTCATCAGCGTCTTGAATGAAATCAGTAGTAATAGAGAAGATAGTAAATGGTATGACGACTTTAATTAGTAGTAATTATGGGTAGTTATTGTGAATTAAGGTGAATTACAGTGAAGTGAAATAAAGTTACAAGTTAGAGAAGGGTGACTTAAGGTGGAGTCAAGTGAATTAAGGTGAAGTAAACTAAATTAGAATGAATTAAATTTGGTTAAGGTGGATTAAAGTGGATCACCATATCAACTCGTAGCTACTTGGCGAAGAGTTTTGAATGGTTGTGCTCTGGTGATTAATGAACGCAGAGAAAATAAAGTGAAGGAAGGATCGCAAACAGGTTGTAATACTTAAGAAGTCTTTATTGGTAATGACTAAGAGGAGTCATAATGCTTTCTCATTCAAATCACGTAAGGATACTTAAGGTACAATTTTTTTTGCCCATGGGTCGCCACAGGGCTATCGCTTTAAACCCCACCGCGCCTCTGCCCGCCATATAACGCTTTGCAGCAAACCTTCTCTGTGATAGCGTTCATGATCCACCAATAAAACCCGCCATGTTTGGCTACGTCACAGTGCACAGCTGTCGCATTAATATCAACAATCTTTTTAATCTTCGGCGCGAACGTCCGTCACATCCAATTATCCTCGCGTTGCAACGGCAGCCCCCGCCACATCCGAGTTGCACCCCACCGCTCGTATACTTCGGCCGGCAGCATGCTGCACTGTCAATGCTTGAAGGGGTCTGCTGCGTCACGGCGCGAAGCTCCCCTCACTAGAAACCGGCGAAGTTTCTGCGCGCGCTAAGAGTGCATGTTTATTTCCCCTTAAACACTAGAATTAGCAACATCTAGGTTTCAAATTTTTAATTAAATTATCGGCTTTTACGTGCCAAAACCACGATCTGATTATCAGGCACGCTGTAGTTAGGGACTCCGGAATAATTTGGACCACCTGGGGTTCTTTACCGTGCACCTAAATCTAAGTACACGGGTGTTTTCACATTTCGCCCCCATCGAAATGCGGCCGCCGTGGCCGGGATTCGATCCCGCGACCTCGTGCTCAGCAACCCAACACCATAGCCACTCAGAAACCACGGCCGGTCGGAACAGATAGGAAATTGAAATGAATCACATGCATCAAAGTTTGCATTGCGAGTATTATGAAGTACATTTTTAGTTTTTTTTTCTTGCAATTTATGATATATGACAGTCTTTGTGATGACTTCAATTTCCTGTTTTACGTTTAGGCTACTGACACTGCAGAAACTATATTTTTTGTCATAATACAGAATACAGGCACCAGAGTGCGGCTCATAAACACATCGGTATAATGAGGTGTAATTTGTGGATACATTTCTCGCTATGGGTAATAATGGAGCTCCTTTCTCGCGAATATGCGTCTTTGGTCAGAGCGCTTATGCTGAAAGTGGACTGATTTTCCGCGTTTTCCGTGGAGCTACCGAAGTGACTGTGAAAGCCTTTCGCTGTTTAAAGGTGTAAGCCTTTCGATGCCAGGCGCCTGAATTATACACAAAGAACGCGCTCGTCCGGAACCAGAAAAGTCGCAAGCATCATGCCAAAGTCGGGATTACCCTTCTACGGGTTAGTCGCGTCCTTGACAAAAAAAAAGAAAAACCGGGGAGTGACAAGTCATTTTTAACGACGGGTGGTCGTTCTTATCGTGATCACACATGACGACTTGCGCCAACGTACCGCGCTTTGTCGGGAAGCTGTGATGGTTCATTCTTTAGAAAGGGTATTTATTTTTTCCGCAACGTAACTAACGTCATCGGGGCAGATTTAAATATATAAAGGTCACGAGTCAGGCAGTGGTACCCTAGGTGAAATGAACGCCCGAGAAAGATGGACTTGTAGTCGCTTTCTTTTGGAAACGCTGATAACGTTGCAGTTTAAACCACAATTGAACTTCGTACAGAGCATTTTTACCAACAGCTTAACAGAAGGCTATTCAGTCGTGATATTAAACTTATAACTTTTTAGCAGAGACACTCTCACATGACTTCAACATATATACAATAAAGGGCTCTGTAATTTCCACCGTGACTTAACCTAGGTACGTTGGCGTACTTGATGTAATCCCGTCAGCCTACTCACATATACCGCATTACTAATCACATCTACCATGGCCTCGGCTACATCCCAAGAAGCAATTGCCTACCTCTTCTCATTGCTAAAGATTCGGTAGGCGTAAGACAGGCCAAAATTAGAATATGAATGCCCTGTATGGAATTAGCATGGAACCTTCAGTGATATAGAACGTATGCATTACACTCGAGTCTGTCCAGAAACGGGCAGTAACATTAATTTACTCTGACTATTCATTTATCATCAGTTTTAATAAACAAAAAGCATACTGAGCTTCTATCGCTAGGTTTGCGTCGTGAAGTCACCTGACCTTGCACAAGTTCTACAATTCTACGCTCTAATATTCCATCATCAAGAGCTCGGCGCTTCTCATCACGTATAAGCTAAAAAGCAGCCTGGCCTTCAGGACGTATAGTCAGCGTCCAAAGCTTTCGCATGCCTCAAGCTGAAAAAATATTATATTTCTACGCCTGAGGCACGCATCGTGGCATTCGGATTAACAGCGTGTACTAGTCTAGAGTAAACAAAAGTTTTGCATACTTTTACTGGCTGTGGGCGTGGCTGCGTTTAAAATGAACTTATTCGCAGAATCTCGGCCGCGTAAACTTTTGACGGTGACTGTGCCATTGAACACCTGTATTTTCTTTATTCTGCACATGTTTTTAATGAATGGCCTTCCAGGCAACGTCATGCAATGCTTACACCTGGTTAATTTTCTGGACAGCCATCTCAGACATGATGTATTAAGTATAAGAACTGAACTACTATGTAGTGTCATTATTATCACCAATGAGGTGTAATAAATTTGTAAACAATTAAAGGATAATAATATTGCCTATGAAATTTTACTCAAATCTCAGGACTACTTCGAAATTTCGCCTGTTCGTCTTGTGTACCTCCCTATGCTTTCTAGGAAACTGAAAGGGCGAAAATCAAGTGTGAAATTGACATGTCCTGTGGCACCATGGCAGAAAAGGGAAGGTTTGGCTTAGTAGGACCATGTGAAAGGTTCAGCTGCCATGTGCTACTCACACACAAGGAACGACACTTTTGTATTTTATTTATAGGCAGTAGACAAAATGATAAATGATGCTCAGTGCACGCTGGCGTGATCATGACAAAACGACCGTACCGATATGGGTCATAAACGATTATAATAAAGGAACATTTCTGCAAACCGTCACGGTCCTTTCTCATGTTTCTTCAACTATTCAAACACGTTAAATTTAGGGTAGGAGAATATTCGCACATAATTACTAAAGAATTGCACCAGTAATCATATCATGGTGCTTTGACCTGATTCAGCAATAGAGTTAGTCAAGAACAGAACAGCAGAATGCTATATGGCAACTTCGGTAATTGTAGCCGAAAACAGTGTCTTCTTGCACAACTTTGTGGGCATAATTCAAAAAGGGTGTGGTCTGTGATTGGAGTCGTTCTCTATTTTTACACGACAGGCTACATTAACACGTCCCAGAGTCTTTTCGCATAATTTCCAATACTCCTCTGCGTAAGTTGTGGTAAAAGGGTAAAAGGATATGAAGACTTTTAGTATTTCTGGAATTTTGTGAAGGTATATGGGAATGGTTCAAATGATAGGACACGTGCGCTGCATATTGAGGGTAGAATGTTTATGTTTCGAGGTACTGGTTTGTACTAAGCAAACACGCTTGTGCAATAATTCGGATATCCTTCATTTGCACTGAAGGTCAGGTATACGCAAAAATTCTGCTTTGATATAATGCAAATACACTCAGTGAAATAGCTTCAACTGTATTCCTTTGTAAAAATACTACGTCTGGGGCTGCAGCCAACTTTTCTACTTCTGCGTCTTTTAATTGCACACACTGGGCGCTATTTATTTTTGTGGCACGTTTCAAGCCGCACAATAGTTGCACAAAACACGCCTTTCTCAAGACGTAGATGAAAAAGCAAAATATTTCTTAGTAATGTCTTCATAAATATTCACCTTAAGAAAGAAATGTACTTTCAAAACACGTTACCTGGGTTTATTTTCCAAGATACAATATACTTAAAGTGCAAAAGATGATTGGAAACACGTTCGCATGTTCTCTAAACCAGCCAGCTATTTTTTTAGGAAGACGTTGGTACAGTAGAAAGAAACTAAACAAGAACCGTAACCAAATGTCCTGCATTTCGGAATATGCCACCTGGTGGAAAACTGCCAAACTAAACAGCGACAAAGTGATAAGAAGCAGCGCGGCACAGGTGGCTTCGAACCTGCGAACTCACGATCGTGGTTATCACCGATCTTGATCTGTGGTCGCTCAACACGCTCGGCTACCACTTCGAAGCGCTGCCGTTGGCGAAAACTAGGTTTATATATGTACCACAATAAATTCCGCGACCTTGTTATGAAAACTGCGATTTTGGAACGACTTCTTTGCCATTTCAAGAACTGCTGCTGCAACTAGCTGAAAGCTGATTCATTGAAGTTGATAAATCATTGAAGTTGATAAATCCACAGGGATACGTCAGTCAATGCAATAGGTTCATCGCAAATTGCTTTTTACTGGCCAAAAAAGCCTCCAAAATTTTGGCTTTTCAATAGACTCCCATAACTGAAACTTCACCCGCAATATGGAACGAGTTTTCTGCCGTAAGTAATGGTACCACTTGCATGTTATTTCGGGCTAAGCGCCAAGAGCCTATTTCCACGGGAATATTTTAAAACATGGCTTCTATGATTAGTTATTTGGAAAAAAACGACGCTCTCCCGTAGAAAACGCGTATGTTTTCAGAGGCGGCCGCTAGAGACGCTGTTCGGCGATGTCCCAAATTCCTGGTAATGTATAACAATTTTACACGCCTTTAATTTCAAAATCTTTTTCTTTTAGGCTCATGGTAACTACGAGCCTATTCTTTTGTTTTTAATGCCTCACCATAATTTTTTTGTATGCTACATACTGGGGCCAGATTCACAAAAACGTTCTCACGCTAAAACTGCTCGCAGAAGCAGGTGTCAGCCAATCGTGGTGCAGCACTTACGATCGAAAAGCTTTGTGAATTCGGCCCCTGGTGCTTTGTTACTCTGTTTTAGATATTGTTAGGTTTGGGTATCACTTCTTATAATGTTACCTTGAAAAAAGTTTTAATGCGTGTATACATGCTCCCCGCTATAATCCTCCTCGAGCGAATATGGGACTGTGTGATAAATAAATGAAAGGCTGTTCCAGTGACTGAATCGTCCTGGTTCTGTTTTCAAGAAGGCTTAAATGTGCGTGCGATGAGGCGAAATTTAGTCACGGTGTTACGCAGTCTAATAACCAAAGTGGGCCATGCAGCAATAAAACATATACGTACCACCGCAAATATACACAGGCTTCAAGCGTTGAGTTGTACGAACAATGCTGAAAATGTGTTCCTATAATAAAGTTTTACCGCATGGCCTGCATATTGGTTCTTGGTTCACTAAATTCATGTTATTCTATTGATGGTCTAGTCGTATGCACGCCGTCATATGCAACAGTTGTCGCCTTACGTCACCCTTGAATCACCTGTTAACAATAAGATTGTCGAACTTAGTGTGTCCTAGTGGTTTTTCCCACATTCCTTTGGTGCGAGATATCATTTTGTAGTTGGATTCATGATCTGTCTCGTTAGGGAATTTCTTGTAAGGATAAGACTATGCCGCGTGCAGTTGGGCCTTTTCTCTGTGCTCTATTATGTCTGACTAGCGGCATTTTCAAGCTCAGTACATTAAATAAAAGAAGCAAAACAATGCAGCACTTTCACCTTGGAACATTCATTTGAAGAGCACAAATTTTTCATGTGCCAAGAAAATGACAACGTAAGGGTGTGTAAATGGTGTCATGCCACCCAAAAAGCGTTTAGCATTTAACGAGAGTGCAGCAGTCAGCTGCTCAATATCGTATTGGACCGTTTTTCCCCCAAATCTCTACACAACGCCGCCACACTCGTCGCACTGCGGTAGAAGACGAACACTGTCGAAAATGTTTACTTCCTATTGAAAATGCTTATTTTAACCAGAAAAAAAATTCTGCCGACTTTTTTCTAGGGCAGTATGGGCTTGAAAGAAAGCAAGTGCTAAGATCCAAAGACAAAGAGTTGATAGACTGTCACTATCCGCTTTCAAAAGCACAAAGCCAATTTGTCTTGTTTGTGGTAAGGTTATGACTGTTATTTGACCGACTAGGGGGGTTGGACGTTTTTTTTTTTGGCGAGAAAACAAAAGTAGTAGCCCTGGCATTGTCCGATAAATGACCATACTCTGACAGTCTACGTCTCGGCCGCAAGAGAGTGGAGCCACGTGTGCAACTTTCAATAAAAAACGACTACAGCGCAAAAGCTTGTAATACTCGCCTTCGCGCACTACCGTTAAATGTCGCACGTTTAATAAAAGGAAAAGAAAGATGAAGTAGCACTGTGCTTTTTGATCACCTGGGAAGGGGACTACTTCCAAGAACGCCGAACGCAGATGACTCTACCTACTGCAAAAATGTTTAGGTGTTTCCGTCGAACGAGACAGTGACCTTATGTTAATGTATTGAGACGCTGCCCAAAACAAACAGGAAAAAAACAACAAGAGACGGGAAAGAGCGCACACTACCTAATACCACCATTTTTGGGCACTTGTACTTTGGATTCACTTTTAAAGCAACGGCTTGCGCGAGAGAATATATCCATTTTTCCAACAAGAAATCGACCCACCACCCAAAATTCTCTTTCTGCGTGCTGATATGCGCCATCCAATAGAAAACCGGATTTACAACATGTATATGCCACCGTATCCGCAGTGGCAGACACCAAGCTGCTTTTTGTAAACGACACGCTGTGCCCCATTTGCTCGAAAAAAATTATCGGCACTCAGTCGCAAGAAGACAGATCTGCGCCTGTATTCGAAGCTTGTATGTGTATTGCGCCTGGCTTGAGCGTAATAAGTAATAATACTATTAACTACAATAATATTGTTGCAGGAAGAAAGCAGGCCCACGAGTGTAGAAGGATGTATATTTACAAGCGAAGAAATATAGCGTTCAGGCAACGGCCAGAGACTTCGTCTTCCTCTCGTTCGCGTCACCTTCTTCTTTCCCTTCACCGTAACATCACCCTCCCGGTGGGGTTAGCTCCGTCCGGTACAGGTTATGGAGCGTCGCTTAATGGGGAGACATAGGGCTTGAGCCTGGCGACGTGAACAACATCGCTGGTGACGTTTGGAGACACTGAAGGCTGACCGACTGGGGCGATCTCGTATGTCTCGTCGGACAGTTGTCGTAAGATCTGGTATGGACCAGAATAACGGGAAAGGAGTTTTTCCGACAAGCCGACTCGACGTGAAGGCGTCCAGAGAAGGACAAGGGAACCAGGTGAAAAATGGTGGTCCGGTGCCGAAGGTCGTAGCGTCGTTTTTGAGAAGCTTGCGAGACTGTGAGGCGATTGACGGGCGACCTCTCGGGCTGGGCGGCTAAGGCAATGGCATCGCGAGCGTAACCAGTGCTAGGGTGATTGTACTGCGGAAGGTAGCAACGTGTCGAAGGGCAAGGTGGGGTCGCGGCTATACAAAAGGTAAAATGGTGAGAAATCGGCAGTATCATGACGGGACGAGGTGTATGCGAAGTGATGTACGGTAAAGCGACGTCCCAGTCGCGGTGATCGTCGAAAAGTACAGGCCAGCATTTCGGTTAGTGTGCGGTTGAGTCGTTCGGGAGGCCGTTCGTTGAGGGTGGTATGCGGTAGCGAGCTGGTGTTCTGTAGAACAGGGCGGAGCAGATCATCGACGACCTTCGAGAGAAAGTATAGCGGCCGCGATCCGTGAGAACTGGGAGGGGCGCCGTGGTGCAGGATGACGTCGTATAGTAGGAAGTCGGCGACATCTGTAGCCGCAGCTTGTTGGCATCGCTCGTGTAATGGCATATCTCGTGGCAAATCCGTTGCTAAGCAATCATTTGTTTCCTTTCATAGAAATAGGAAAGGGGCCAAGGAGGTCGAGGCCCACACGGAAGAAGGGCTCTGTAGGAATAGCAATTGGTTGAAGCAAACCAGCAGGAGGCATAGCCGGCGTCTTGCGGCGCTGACACAGGTCGCAAGAAGTGACATACGGCGCGCACAGACCGATAAATGCGGGCCAGCAGAAGCGGCGCCGCAGGCGGTCGTAAGTACGAGTGATGCCCAGATGTCCAGCAGTAAGAGCGTCGTGAAGTTGCTGGAGCACGGCCAGTCGAAGGTGCTTTGGAACGACTAGGAGGGCTCCGGGCCATCAGGACGAACACTACGACGGTATAAAGTTCCATCGCGCAAGGGAACATCCGCAGAGACGGGTCATTAGGCGAGGAGCTTAGGCGTTCCATAAGTGTGCGAAGAACAGGATCTTGGCGTTGCTCGTCGCCAATATGGAGAAAGCCGGAGAGAGACAGAATACTGATGTCCGAGTCTGCATCGTATCGTCCGGTTGATCCACGGGATTGCGGGACAGGCAGTCAGCGTCTTATGCAGGCGCCCTGACTTATACTAATAGAAAATGTATTCTTGTAGACGCATGCCCAACGTGCAAGTCGTCCAGTTGGTCCTTCAAAGGGAGAGCCAGCAGAGGGCGTGATGATCGGTTACGACGCAGAAGCTCCGACCGAAAAGGTACGGCCGAAAATTTCGCGACCGCCCATACGAGCGCGAGGCATTCCCTCTCAGTGATGGTAATTTCGCTCGGGCGTGGAAAGAGGCGGCTGGCGTAAGCGATGACGCGGTCGTTGCCCTGTTGACGTTGAGCGAGGACAGCCCGATTGCCATAACCACTCGCGTCAGTTCGGACTTCAGTAGGCGGCAGAGGGTCAAAGTGTGACAGAATCGGGGAGGTGTAAGCCGCTCGATCAGGGTAGAGAAGGCTTGCTCCTGCAGTGGTCCCCAGAGAAAGAGGCATCTTTCTTAAGAAGGTCAGTGAAGAGGGCGAGCGATGTCGGCAAATGTTTCACAAATCGCCGGAAATAAAGCATAACCCAGAAAACTACGGACATCCTTTGTCCGTAGTGCACAGCGTGGACTTTCTGTGGATCGTTGGATTCCGGCGGCGTTACGAGATGGCCGAGCATGGTGATTTCACGGCGAC